>NC_081409.1:379279244-379596744 GCF_030272615.1 Cryptomeria japonica
TTTAATTAATCCCCCTTCCTAATTTAATTGAATTCACTAAGCAATTTGATTAAATTCCTCCTTTTCATCTACTTATTAATAAATCTAAGGATTTATTTAATAAGTTCATTTTCAATAATCCCATTTAATTCATTAATTCAAATTAATTAATTCCCCCCCATCAAATTTATTTCTTCTAAATCTTCTAATTAATTAAAACAAATCAATTTATGAGTTGTTGAGATTAATTAGCCTTTTCTTATTATTTGAATTTTTAAATTCAAATTCTCCTAACTTCTAACCACCTAACCTAACCCCTTCTAAACCTAACTCATTCCATCCAACCTTGGGTTTAATTAACCCCATCCTAGCTTGCATATCCTAACTACCATGTCCCCTTTCCTTGAACACTTTTCTCTCTCATGAGAAAAGCTTTGTGACACTTGTCACTAAGTGTTCCCTTTCATCCAAATTCTTCTAGAAGCCTCATGACATTTGTCACCATGGAGATGACATTGTCTCCTTTCATTCAACCCCTTCTCCTACCAACCTCCAAATGTCCCCTTTAATCCAACCTCTTTGCCAACCTCCTCCAATTTAACCATTGATTCCTGCCACCTCACCCCTAGCCTTGGAAATCATATAAATAGACCCCATTTTGGAGTTCAAAGGATCCCATCTAGAATACCATCTCATTTTCATTTTAGGCATTGTTACTATAGGCATATAGCTCTTAGTTTATCATTTTAGCATTGTTATCATGATCAATTTTAGCTTAAATCTAGCTTATTTCTAGTTTAATTTGCTTATCATGTAGCTTAATCATTATCATTGCTAGCTTAAATTATTCATCATTATCATTTAAATCCTCCATTTAAGTGTAGTCAAGTCATTGGAATTCGCAGGACCAGATCTGAGAGCAAAATTCATACCCGCATTTACTAGGAGGCGATGGATCGCTTAGCTATGGTTTTATCTTTATTTGCTTTAAATTAATTAACGATGATTGTAATGATCTATTGAGTGTTTTGTGTTGAAGGAATAGGTACACTTCACAGGCACAAGATTTTGGCACCCACCGTGGGGCCAAAATTATCATTTTTGGCCTCTCAAGCTTCATCAACATTCATCTCTGCTGGGTCTGAATTGGAATGTCATACGCACTCATTTCTAGCCTAGTACGACATGCTTTATGAGCTGAAATGACAAGAGATCCTATGTTGTATGAGCCTTTAGGAAAATTACAGTGTCGTATGAGCTCTCATCCTCACTCGTACGGTATTAGAAAGTGGCTTGTACGATCAGGTAAAGTTTGTTGTATGAAATTATGCTTCTGTGTTCTGAGAGCAGATTGCATTTTAGGTTTCATGCTTCAGTTTGATTATGACTAATGCTAACTTTGTTCTATTTATGAGATTTTTGGCAGCTTAACTCTTTTCTACAGAACGATTGATGTAGATATGCTTGTCAAAGATCAAATTCAAAATGCATCAATGACTACTAATGGATCTATTTTGCAGGTTGCCTAAAAGAATTCAACAAAACTTTGTGTATTTCTTAAAATTTTTTAGGCACACTTATCTTTTGCTAAAGGAATGAACAATCATGTATTTTGTGTCTTTGATGATAGGTGAGTATGCTCTCACCTTTCTTAGGTGATTAGAAAGCTAGACTCATCTTTTTCTTTCATTAGTGCATATCTTTAGCAGGCCTGCCCTCCCGAGGAGCTAAAAACTCTTAAAGCCATTATGGCCAGTGTGAGGGGAATGACCTAAGTGGGAATGGCTAATGCCAAGTAATCCAACCCACTATAAAATAAACTTGATTTGATGAAAATCAAGTCAACAAAATTTCTCGGGAATAGCTCTCCTCCGTACCTTCGGGTATATCAAACCTTGGTTTTCAAGGCTGGGAGACCTCTTAATTGAGTTTATACCCCAACATGCCAAACAAATCCCTTACTAGTGTCGGTTAAAATAGAAGCTACCCAATTCACCTCCGAAAGGGTGATAATATTTGTGCAAGAGAGATAGTAACTCTCCCAAGACACTTGCCATATCATGGCCCCATTAGCATTTGGAGTTAGATAATATGGCGTTGAGAATCCATTGCGTGATGCTCAGTGGCCGTATTCTGATTAGCTATTGGGTGTGTACCTAAGTCAACAAGTAAAGGTTTTCTCTCTTCAGCCAAATTCCTTAGGGTTTATCATGCTTGGAGTCACTTAACACACCATATGTTTGTTATGTATTCATCTCTAAATTGAAAAATCAGACATCTAAAACTAGAAAACATAAGCAAAACACCAAAATTCACTATTCCAAATTCGACAAAACAAACATATTTTTCATTGTCATGTTCTCTATCATACGAGTCAAGTGATCTATCATATAAGATATCTATTTTGTCATATGGTTCATGAACTATTTTCATACGAGTCTTTTGTTTACCGGTCCAAAACTGCTTCTTTGCATGAATTTTTTAGGTTTGTCATTTTGCTTGATCAGTTTGCGGTAATCATAAACACCTATTATTTGTTATTCTGTTCTTAAATTGTCTTCTTGGTCTACTTGGTCAAGTTATCATCCATCAAAATTAGACTTTAGAACATAAACACCTCAATATTTTCAAGTGCTCACCCTCAACAAGTTCAAGATCTAAACATCTCAAAGTGCATTATCACCCTCTTTGTTAAACTGATCACTCAAACATAGTTTCTCATCAGGATCTATCATTCTCTATCACGAAATTGAAAAGTTTGGTTAGGATAATCATGTCCCATCATAGGATATATTGTTCCTATTGGACTTGGTTTTGATCAAATCATCATCATTGCACTCCAAAACCAGAGATCAAAAAACTTGCAAACCTTTAAACACTTGAACCATGTTTTTGTGTCATATTGCGCTATCACATTTACCTTGATAGTTGATCACTTATCAAACAGCTTTTGGATAATCGAACCCTTGAAATGGAAACAAAAACTAACAGTACCCCTATCAGTAAGACTAGAGCTGCAAAAGCCAAAGAAATAGAAATGAAGATGGAAGAAGACAAACTGACTGAATCACAAAGAGGTAAACCATCTAAAATTTAGTTCTAGAGAAAGAAGAAAACTGTTGATCCACCTACTGCACCAATACAAACTAGAAAGGGGAAGAATCAATAATACCACAAACCGACAAATGATGAAGAGGCTACTGAATTAGATGAGGATAAACAAACACTTAGAGAAAGTGTTAAGAAGCCTAAGGCAACCGGTAAGGGAAAATCACCTAAGAAACCATTTACATTAGAAGACTCTTTCAATAGAATGGTTCAAATAATTAAGGATTATGGGATATACAAAGGTTTGAATACATTGTTTATTCATTTATCTGAAAGTCAACAAAGGGAGATTGATAATGCAATCATATTTAGTATGAATAAATTTAGTAGAGCCCTGATTGAGCTACAAGGGCAGATTCTGAATTCTTTGTATAATCTTATTGATGCAAGGTGGCAAGATGCCATTAGCCAAGAAAAAGAATTCATTGATTATATCTTTAAACACCTACAACCGAAAGCAAGTGAAGAAGAGATTGAAGAAATAAAGGTTAATGCAAAAGAATCTTTCAGATCCAAAAAGATATTAACAAGAATGTTAATAGGAGAGACCGAATCAGAGTTGATATTTTGTCTACTCTCCTATTAGAGACTAATACTAAAAGTTTTGTCACTCCCATTGACAAACTTGGATAGTTGGTTATCGATGCCAGAGATCAACTCAAGACTTTTGAAGATGCAACATACATATCAATTGAAAATGACTACAAAAAGAAAAGGATAGAACACCTAATTTCTAAGATAGATAAAGGTAAGCTAGCACTCATGGTTAATAAAGACTTGTTGAAGAATGCACTAGAAACCGGAGGAAAATTTTTGGCCACCGTTTCAAAATTTTCACTGTTTTGGGCTGATTTGAAGGAGAAAAGGGAAGATTCTAAGAAAGAACTTGAAATCTTGAGTGAAACTCTTAGACCCCTGAATGACTCAGCTATTCATTTTGGTAGATTAGTTGTAGACTTACACCACAAACTTGAGGTGTATGAATATGAGCAGGTCAAACAGACAAGATCATTGAAGGAGCTCCAGACTCAACTAATTCCTAAAGTTAAAATTTTACAATGAGCATACAAGGGGTCAGAGGGTATTTTAGCTACACCTAAGATGAGCAAAGTTGATTGAATGGAGGAATTAATAGGGCAGATAAAGACACATGTTGAGATTATCGGCACATTGTTAGAGATATGGGATAATGATCTAAAATAGTTGAAGTTTCATTTCAGTGATGCTTTTTCTAAAATTGCTTTTTAAAAGACTTTATGACTCTTATATCTATATATTCTTTGATGCAAATTTTGATGTAAAATTTATATATCTTTCATGTATTTTACTTCTTTATTTGGCATTGTTGTCAAAGGGGGAGTAATAGTTAAGAGTCAACCAAAATTTTGTATGCAATGTAAAGGGGGAGTAATAGGAGTAGTTTCTAAGGGGGAGTACATGTCATATAGTAAATTTTTGTCTTGCACACTTAGTTGACAATTTTTTTTCTTAAGTGTTGCCATCAATACCAAAGGGAGAGATTGTTGACATTTGATCATTTGGTTTGAACCAGTAATTGTTTGTTTGCTTGATGCAACCAGTACTTGTTTGATTATAATGTTGTATGATGACTATGTTTCTATGGTCATATAAGTCTTATAGGTCAACCAACAAGGCTTAACCAGCAAGCAAAGACAATTTTTATCAGAACCGGTATTTATGACTTTAACTGGTAAAAGACAGACAATATTATATTCTGACAACTAGTAGAGGAAATATATGAGGAATGAGATGATGTGGTTTTGTAGAAGCAATGAAGACTGGTAGATGAAGTCATGTTGATGAGCACATGTGTAGATTCAATCAGATGAATGAGATCTGATTGACAAAGCAGGTATTTTGACTGAGACTTAACCGGTAGTGATGAAAATCACTCAGATTGGTAAAACGACACAAAATTGGATTTGTTATGTCGGTGGCTGACATAACTAAGGTGTGTAATGTAAGATTGTCTAGATACATTAAACCTAGGGAATTTTTTCAAGGTTCTAGCCAACCTAATAATATTTTTAAGATGTGTGATGAGGTATGAAGGCATATATGAGTATGAGCTTGAATGTATGAAAGATCATTAGCGTATTTCATATTTCTGATAGTGCGATGATCAGAGGAGTTGAGAGATGAAGTTTATGTGATGTTGTAATGTTCTGAAGCAGATCTTATTAGACACTGATGGTGTTATACTAAGATCATTTGAACTTGTTGTCTCCCTAACAGTTGCAGCAAGAAAATCCTCTCACAAGGTCACTCCTAACAGGGTGCAGTCGGATCCTAACAGGTCTGATCATTAAATCCTCTAACCAGGTGACACATTAACTTGTGTTTGCAAATCCTAGTAACTTGGGTAGCTCCTAATAGGTCTGGTCCTCATAGGCCTTATTATATAGCTCTTAACCATGCTTAGACACTCCTAACAAGGTGTGCTCCTAACCAGGTGTTGTAGACCTTAACTGGTCAAATCTCTATACTGCAAATAGTGGATCTTTGTGGGTACCAACTCCCATTGTGGTTTTTTTCCATTTGGGTTTTCCACATGTAATCTCTTGTGTCATGTGGTTTATGCTTTTTGTGGTAATTGCATACTTGGTGTTATTTCTTATATGCCTATTGAGTTTTAAGTTGGCAAAAATGATAATAAGATTTTTATTATTTTTACTTGCACTGATTCACCCCCCCTCTCAGGGCCTTATAAGTTCATCAATTTGATTTTTTGGAAGTGTGAAGGGGTGAAGAGAAGTGTTGCAGAGAAGACTATGTGCTTAACCAGAACTATACACAAGCATATGTAGATGCTATTTCCACAGTTCATGTAATCCATATTGTTGTCTGAATGATTTTGTAAGTTGGTGAGACTTCCTGTAAGGTAGTGAGACTTCCCCTAAGGTTGTATCCTTTATGGGTTTCTTATTTTGAGAAGTGAGCTCTAGGAAGTGTGTTGAATGCATGTGCATTCCCCATTGTAATAATTACATTTACTCCTAATAGGGTATTATTTAATTGTGGGTAGGTTCCCATCGTGGATTTTCCCTTAACTGGGTTTTCCACATCAAAAATCTTGGTGTTATGTGTGTTATTGATGTGGTATTGTTTCATGATTTAACTATTTATTATCAGATTAGATTTGTGGTTTAAGTTACAACAACTTTTTGTGCAAACTGATTCACCCCCCCTCCAAGTTTGCTACATTGTTGCCAACAATTGGTATCAAAGCTAGATCCTTCGGAAGAACCTTGACCACTTGAGGAGATCTGGGATGGAAAAATTTTCTTTCAAGAAGGATAGTCCAATATTGGATCGAATGAACTACACTCTTTGGAAAATCCGGATGCAATGTCATTTGAGATGCATTGGAGAAGAGTATCAGAAGATTACTAAGAATGTATATAATCTTCCTCAGAATGGTCCTACTACTTCAGATGAGATAAAGGAATAAGAATACTATATTGGAGCTATGGAAGCATTGTTGAGTGCCTTGTTAGATTTTGAGATGGCTAATGTGATGAGCTTATAAACTGCTCATGAGATCTGGATAAAAATGGAGACCTTGCATGAAGGTGATAGTTATGTGAAGATTGCTAAGTTGCAGAGCTTGAAGGGTAAATATGCGACTTGAAGATGGGTGAAGATGAGAACATCACTTCTTTTATGCAAAAAGTGAATGAGCTTGTGTGTGGAATCAAATGTGTTAGTGGAGTCTTAGAAGAATTTGAGATTGTTGCTAAAGTATTGAGATCCTTTCCTCCTACTTACAAACATAAAGTTGTTGCTATTGATGAGATCCAGACTGTGACAAATTTGACAAGAGACATATTGATTGGTAAGCTTGTTGCTTTTGAGCTGAGTGAGTTTGAAGACTCTCTTCCTAAGAATTAATCTTCATTCAAAGATACAATTTATGGGAAACAAAGATATGATCCAGGAGAAAGTTATACAAGAGTATCTAGATATGAGAAAGAGATGAAAGAGATGGAAGATGATGAAAGTGAGATTAAGGAGCTTGCAACACTTATTTCCAGAAGAATTCCTAAAGGTGATGGCAAGTATGTAGGAAAGTTACCTCTCAAATGTTTTTCATGCAATAAGATAGGACATTTTGCATCAAGGTGTCTGGAAAGAGATAGAAATCCTAAGAATCCATTTAAGCCATATAAGCCTAAATATTAGAAGAAGTGTTATTATGTTGTTGATGAAGGTGTGATAGATGATGATTCAGATAAGGGAAATTCAAGAGATGAATTTGTGTTTATTTCTATCAAAGAAGATGATCTTGTAACTACATATTCTACAACTTGGATTAATAAGGAGAAAGCTTTTGCTGCAAAAGTTGAGGAGAAAGATGAATGGGTAATTGACAGTGGTTGTTTTCATCATATGATAGGTGATAAGAGTAAATTTGTAAAATTGGAAAATTATGATGGTGGTATAGTAAAATTTGGTGATAGCAAAGCTTATGTAATCCATGGTAGAGGCTCTATTTCTCTTGATGGTAAGTATAATATTGATGATGTGTTGTATGTGGAAGGTTTAAAGCATAATATTTTGAGTGTTGGTGAGATGGTAGATAAGGGATATAACTTGCAATTCAAAAATGGCAAATGTGAGATCTTGAGTAGCTCCAGAATTGAGATTGCATCAGGGACAAAGACTAAAGGTAATATCATTCACTTGAATACTGGTGGTAAAAGTTGTTTGATTGCTCAAATTGATGAAATTTGGTTATGACACAAAAGGATGTGTTATGTAAATTTTGATTGCATGGTTAAGATAAGTTATACTTAGGCAGTGAGAGATCTACCAAAGTTAATAAAGCCTTCTAATTTGGTATGTAAGGAATGTCAATTATGAAAGAAGACAAGAGTTACATATAAGAGAAAATAGTATAATTATAATGGATTGTTGGATCTTGTGCATACTGATCTATGTGGTCCTTCTAGAGTGAGAAGCTTGCAGGTGATAGGTATTTCATGTTGTTGATTGATAATTATTCAAGAATGATGAGGGTTACCTTCTTAAGGGAGAAGTCTAAAGCATTGGAGAAGTTCAATATTTTCAAAGCTAGAGTTGAAACTAAGACTAGATTAAATCTGAAGTGTTCGAGATCTGATAGAGGTGGAGAATTCACTTTTAGTGATTTTAATGCATTCTGTGAAGAGAATGGAGTTAAGAGACAATTATCTGCTCCTAGCACACCATAGCAGAATGGTGTTGTAGAGAGGAAGAATAGAACAGTTCAAGAAGCTGCTAGAACCATGATGATTGAAGGAAATGTTCTGCATGTATTTTGGAGAGAATCTATGAGTACTGTTGTATACACTCTTAACTAGGTAAATGTCAAAGGTGATACTGGTAAGAATCCCTATGAGTTATGGTTTGGTCATGCTCCTACTCTTAGATATTTCAAAAAAATTGGTAGTAAATGCTATATCAAAAGAGATGAAGATCTTGGAAAGTTTGATGCTAGATGTGATGAAGGAATCTTTCTTCATTATTCTACTAAAAGTAAGGCCTACCAGTGTTATAATAAAAGATTGAGAAAGATGGTTGAAAGTACTAATGTGAAGGTTGATGAAGGTAATATGAGATTGTAGATAGGAATCTAGAAATCATCAAAGCAAATAGGAATTAGCCTAGTTCAATCACAAAAACTAAAATGCAGTGATAACAATACTAATTACATTCAATGAAAACATGAAGACAAGACATTCTAAATGAAATCTAAGCAAACCAAATGCAGATGTCTCCTTCATGTGACTCCATTGTCCTTATTTCTCCTTCAAATAGCTTTGTTTTGTGGATCTCACCTTCAAGTGCATAAACCTAATGTGAAAGCAAGATTGACAAGACGAGACGACAACATAAGGGTACTAGAAGCGTGATTGATTCGACTAGGGGTTTTGATTGAAAAAATTCATCCAATTTATAGACAAATTGGAGAAAAGACAAGATTAGCATTAAATTGACATTAGAGGCAATTGATTTCAAAAATGGCACAATTGAGTGGAAAGAAGAAGGTTATGACACCTTCTATGTCATGAATTATGACATATTGCCAATGCAAAGGTTAGAGGACTAGAAGCTTATGACATCTTGCTATGCCAAAAGTATGATGCCTGAGAAATTCATGCTTCCACTGAAGCACAAAAATAGGGAGAACTAGAGAAAAATTAATTAGGTGGAAATTGAAATTAGGAAATTAGAAAATGAGGAAATTAGGAATTAGGAAAATTAGAAAATGAGGAAATTCGGAATTAAGTGAATTAATTAACAATTTTTAATTTATTAATTAATTCACAAAGAGGGAAGAATTAGTTAGCCAATTAAATAAACATTTAATTGTGATAAGAAGACTTAGGATAAATAAACTATTTAACCTAGAGGGAGAAAGGACAAACAAGGTTAAATGAATAAATCATGAAACCCTAGAAGATGAATTAGAAAATGCAAGAATGACAATTAGGTCTTGAAAAAGGATAATTGATATCGATTCGATTTGATCATGATTCTAAATTGATAAATGATTCATACTGATAAGTGATTTGATTGATAAATGCGCCAATTGACGAGGAACAATGACTAATTGATCCAAATTGACATGATTGAGAAGGACGACGATTGATAACAAATTGATCGCGAGATGACAAGATTGAAAATGACAATGATCTATGACAAATCGATCGCAAGTCGACAAGATTGAAAATGACAACGATCAATGACAAATCGATCGCAAAACGACAAGATTGATAAGAGGACAACGATTGATGACAAATCGATCGCAAAACAAAAAGATTGATAAGAGGACAACGATCGATGACAAATCAACCACAAAACGATAAGATTGATAAGAGGACAAAACCCTAATTAGGATTGATGATGTCCAAAATGATGAAAAATGAGCTGGCACATTGATATGACAGGATAAGATTGACCAAAATCATGACTGAAGATTGTTGTCGACAAGACCAAATTCAAGAGCGAGATAAATGAAGAATGCAGAAGAAGGACTCGATGCTCGCAACATAGAAGAAATGTTAATATGACACAAAAACCTAAAATAAGGCAATATGCAAATGCTAAAATATGACTCCGCAAGCATTGACCAGTTTTAGACGTCTACATTTTGCCCCTCTTTGAGATAATGCGATTTCAAGCGTTGTTTCAAAGAACAATAATGAAAATGCCCTAGACAATAACAATGACATATGCATGCCCCCTCGAGGAATTGGCCGGAAACATCCAGAAAAGAGGCCAATTGATCGATAAGAATGATAGAAAATGATAGGAGCAAATGGACTGAAAATCGGAGATTAGATGCACGAATGACAAGCAATTGAAGGTGCAAAAGACCATGACCAACGTAAGAGGGAGAAGGTGCACATCCATCTATGCACTGACAAAGATCTATAAATGAGACAAAGAGAGTGAAAAGTGCTCATTTGCACTAGCCAAAGAGGAGGATTTGTTGCTCTGGAAAAGGACACTTGCAGAGAGATGGTGAACATTCCAATGGCAGATCACCTCAGAGAACATGTACACACCTACAAATGACCGCACGATGTGGGAGCAGCAGTATGTATCTCAAAAACCCATATTGTCAATTTTATGAATTTTAATTGCTTGCAGGACATTGCGGGGCCCACAGGGAATGTAGAAACTGACTTCTGCGCTTGTGTGAGCGCATCCTGTGCTTGTGTAGGGTACACAGGCGCAGTTGTGCACTGAGATCCCAATTTGATAAAAAACAACATGCAAACGATCCCGAAAAGGGGGATAAGAATAGGATAGGTCAAAATAGATTAGAAACACCCTAATTTGGACATGAAACAAGGAAATGCAGCCCGTAGGAGCAAACCCTGAAATTGACAAAATGTGCCCCAATTGTGATGCAGAGTCGACAGTATCCATTGATCATGTGGGAGAACCGACCTGACTACTTTATGTTACGACATAGACTCAGGAGCATGGACAGAGATACATTAGCAGGACTCAGGATATATTATATCACATTCATGCCCGAGATTAGGGAAAACACAGGACTACTCACTGTACTGGCAGAGCGATGGCATTCAGAGACCTCCTCATTCCATCTGGCGACTGGAGAGGTGACTGTGACACTAGAGGATGTATGGCATATCCTCCACATTCTAATTCATGGGGAGATGATAGAGAATGACCCAGTGACAGGGAGAGATGCTTTGTGCAGATTATTTGAGTGTGACGTAGATGATCTAGATGTCGTAGAGAGGGAGATTAGCTAGGAGACCATGGCATCAGAGTACGATCGACGATATGTAGTGATAGCAGTGGTTATAGCATGCCTACTAGCAGGGGACAAATGAGGACATGGATTCCCTATTGGATGGGGAAGAGTGCTAGAGCGGATGGCGATAGAGGGGATGGTGTACGCATGGGGACCATGTGTGCTTGCTATGCTATATTTTCAGTTGCATCAGATAGCATATCATGGAGTGAAAACTTTGAGTTGTGGAGTCACACTATTACAGGTATGGGCATTTGAGCACATAGCCATATGTTGACCGATTGTAGAGAGACAAGTAGAACCACACCGACCATATGTGTACTGTTATGGGGGAGCACTGAGACAGGGTCCTTTTGGATACATACTATATTGGTGACATGAGCTAGACAGATTGAGAGAGTTCACATGGAGGCCATATCTTGATTGCCCTGGATGGTCACATGATAGTGATGAGCTACCGTATTGTAGATAGGAGAGATACCTAATTGGGCGACCAGTGAATCACCAGAGAGTGATTGAGATGTACCTACCAGAGAGAGTCAGACGACAGTTTGGAGAGAGGCAGGATGTACCTAGAGGTACTGCACAGTTTGCCCAATCTCACAGAGAGACGAGTTAGTGGGGGAGGATGATTTAGCTACACATTGCATATGCTGACTTCACACAGCTACAATAGAGATAGTGGGAGTGGAGATCAGATGTGGTGGATGCTGGGATGACAGAGGAGTATGAGAGATGGTTTGCACGACGATGGCTAGTGCCATTGACTGATCCTGATATTCCGATACCGAGGAGACAGGAGGATTTCCCACTCGCAGGAGAGGAGGGAGATGATGAGGATAGAGATGAGGATGAGGAGGATGAGGGCGGTGATGAGGATGAGGGGGATGATGAGGATGGAGATGATGAAGATGAAGATTATGAGCCAGATTCAAGTGATCAGGAGTCATTGCAGGATATACCCATAGAGCCGGAGATAGCTAGGATAGAGGAGATGGAGATGTGCAGGGCTACCATAGTGAGTCAGCATGATCACATTGCGACATTAGAGAGATAGAATGCCATTTTGAGGATAGAGCATGATCAGTTTAGAGTAGAGATAGCCAGACTTATAGCAGCTCGAGATACAACAATAGCCCAAGCACAATGAGAAGAATAGAGAGTCATTGAGTATATTGGGTCGATTAGGGATGCTAGTGCACGTGAGATGGCACAGATGTTGGTAGAGACCAGAGAGGAGATACACCACTGGAGGACACTATATGAGAGTGTAGTTCCACCAGAGCAGAGAGCATCTTCATATCGGGTATGATCGAGGATAGAGAGCAGGGCACGCTCTCAGAGGTCAGTGAGCAGCATGGGGGTGAGTGGACCTATGAGACCACCACAGCCAGGACCTTGGACAGGAGGGACATCATCCTTGAGACATGGCAGGGATGAGGAGGACAAAGGGAGCACCCAGTGATAGAGGCACATACTCCTTATGACAGACAGTTGACATTATGTAGTGTGAGATTATGTAGTCAGCCTGCGGGCCATACTTAGGACATACGGTCCAATTTTGTACTCTGATATTATTTTGATATATGATATGACATGCATCGATATGATGGGATGCAATATGTTATGATGTATGTTTATTTTCCATGTATGGATGGCTTATGCACTGTTTATGTATCATTGTGGAACATGTATGGATATATTTTTTTATGTGTTTTTGATGCATTTATAATATGAAATGGATAAAATGCTTGATGTAATGTTTGATATAATGCAAATGTACTAACCAATGAATGCAGGATGCAGCATATGTGTTTGGGGAAATCAGAGCACTAGACCGAACTGACTATCCGAATTGACGGAAGAAATGTTAGTAAGAAGAAATGAGACAGAGGACAGTTAGAGACGAAGAAAAACTTGCTTTCAGTAATGCACTGTGTAGGTGAGAACCTGTATTTAATGTAGAAAAACGGATGCAGAGCATCATGGCATTGAAGGCCAGAGCTGAAACGCAACCCTTTTTGCAAAAGATAGACACATCGTAGACAAACAACAATCACAACAAAAAAAAGAAAGGGGACCATGAACCATGCCAGTCACTCTAAATCACTCAGTGACATCATCGAGCAACATAGGAACATGATCGAAGATAAATCAATAAATGATAAGACTCGCTAATTTCATCAAGGCAAACAAACATCTTGATCTTCATTGTCAAAAGTTGAAAGTGTTGATAGGATGATCATGCTGTCTGGTTTCAGGGAATGCTGTACCCCGTCTAAGATAGGACACAGTCTAGTTTCGAGTATACCACACCTTGTATAAGACTCATGATAATGTTCCAAGGATGAATGATATTGATGTTTGATTGAGAAGACAATTGTGATCAGTTTGAATGTCTGGTTTGATTGAAAAAGTTCATCTGTTAATGCATGTGTGATTGCGTGTCATTGGAGGGCTGCTCAGTGATCTGTCTATGCATAGGGGGGATATTTTTTGACAAAATGCAAAATACTTGTTTTTGGATTTGGAGTTACTTCAGGACATTAGTTGATTTTTAGAGATTTTTTTCAGGACATTATTTGATTTTTTTGGATTATTTCAGGACATTTTTCAATTTTTTTTGGATTTATTTCAGGATATTTTTCAATTTTTTAAGGATTATTTTAGGACATTTTTCAATTTTTTAAGGATTATTTCAAGACATTTTTCAATTTTTTTTGGATTATTTCAGGACATTTTTCAATTTTTTAAGGATTATTTCAGGACATTTTTCAAATTTTTATGATTTTTTCAGGACATTTTTCAAATTTTTATGACTTTTTTAGGACATTTTTCAATTTTTTATGATTTTTTGATTCGAAAGTTCCAATTGATTAATCATGACAAGGGGAACGCACCCAATGCACATCCGAAAGATATATATGGAAACCAGGGCCGAAATATATGCACAAGAAATAGAGTATGCAAGACAATGATGTTGACCAATCACAGGCCTGGAACAGAACATTGGGTCAGGACAAGGATAGGTACGATAAATCTTTAGAGAGAAAGCATAGCTAAAGGTCATGATAGATGACAGAGCAATGATCATTTTTACACATGGCACCTGTTTGCCAGGTTTTCACCATGGTACTTGCCCAAAGCGCCTATTTGCCAGGTTTTCACTAGAGGGCGAATCATTTTTCTTGATTTTTTTTGTTCTTTTTCCTTGTTTTTCACTTGTTTTTTTTTTTTTGTATTTTTTTTTTTGCTTTTTTGCTTTTTTTGTATTTTTTCAAGATCATACTTGAAGAAGTGCTGATAGAAAATTATGCCCAGTACTTGCGAAGGTGCATGCTATTTATAGGATCTGACAAAGGTTCACCTTCTGGGGTGGCAAGCTGATATGCCCCCGAGCCATAGGCTGCAGTTACTATGAAAGGCCCAACCCAATTAGGTTCAAACTTGCCTTTGATGACATCAGTAGATTGTGCATTCTTGGGGTTTGCCTTTAAAACCAGATCTCCCACTTCGAAGTGTCGCCCTTTGACCTTCTTATTATAAGAGCGATGAAGACGGTTTTGATATGCTTGCAAATGTGTCAGGGCTGTCTGACGCTTCTCATCTAACATCTCAAGCTGATGCAATTGAGAGACTCTGTGCGTCTCATCATCAATCAGATGTTACAAGGAAACACGCAAAGAAGGAATCTCCACTTCCAAGGGTAAAATGGCTTCCGCACCATATACCAAAGAATAAGGTGTTGCTCCAGTAGGTGTGTGGATAGAAGTGCGATAAGCCCATAGTGCTGGATTCAACTGTACATGCCAATCTCGACTAGCATCATTGACAACCATTTTCAGGATCTTGATAATGGTCTTATTTGATGCTTCAGCTTGACCATTACCCTGTGGATAGTATGGACTGGAGAAACGGTGTTGGCTATGAAACTTGTCATAGAGTTCCTTGACATCTTTATTCTTGAAGGGATGACCATTATCAGTGACTATGGCAAGGGGAACCCCATATCGGCATATGATATAATTCAGTAGGAATTTTGAAATTTGCACACCAGTGATATAGGTCATGGGGATAGCCTCGATCCACTTTGTAAAATACTCTATGGCTGTAATGATGAACTTGTGTCCATTTGCAGATGTCGGGTGAATCTTGCCAATAAGATCCAATCCCCATTGAGAAAAGGGCCACAAAGATATGACAGAATGAAGCTCTTGGGCTGGTGCATGAATGTAGTTCCCATGGATCTGGCATTTGTAGCACTTCTTAACAAAATCATGAACATCCTTCTCTAGAGTGGGCCAATAATACCCAGCACGAATCAACTTTTTGGCTAAGCTCAGACCATTGAAATGGCCCCCACATATACCATCGTGAACCTCGTGTAAAGCCGTTTGTGGTTTGTCAGAATCCAAACACCTGAGGAGGGTATGGTCAAAGGAATGACGGTAAAGAGTATCGGCAATGATGACATATTTGGCTATCTGTCAGGTGAAGGCTTGGTGTTGGTTAGCGGAAAGGTTAGGTGGTAAGGTTTGGGATTTCAAGTATTGATATACATCATTGTACCACGGGGAGTTAGGACCAACAAGAACGCACATCACATCTGCTATCGGGACATCAAAAGAAGGGACAAGCAACTGTTCGACCAAAAATTCACATTTGTCCATATTGTGGGGCATATTCAACATGGAAGCAATCATAGCCATCGCATCTGCCGACTTGTTTTGAATTCTTGGAACTTGACTGAAATGGATAGTCGTGAATTTTGTCTTGAAGAAATCTACCATATGCTTGTAGGGAATAAGCTTTTCATCTTTTGTTTCATAGTCATCATTGACTTGACAGATGACTAACTGAGAATCTCCATAGACTTGTAAATGTGTGATGTTCCAGTGGACCGCTACTCGGAGTCCTGTGACCAAAGCTTCATATTCTGCAATGTTATTGGTACAATGAAAAGTTATTCTGTAGGACTTGGGAATAGCATCACCTTGAGGGGTGACAAACAATATGCCTACTCCAAATCCAAACTTGGTATGGGATCCATCAAAGTATAACTTCCATTCATTAGAAGATGTATGAGCAAAGACTTATTCATCTGGAAAATCTATCAACATAGGATGATCATCATAAATAGGAGCTTCTGCAAGTTGATCCGCTATGACTTGTCCTTTTATCGCCTTTCACTCCATGTATTCAATATCAAATTCACTAAGGATCATAACCCACTTTGCTAGGTGACCCTTCAAAGCTTCTCTGCTAAGTAAGTATTTCAAGGGATCAATTTTTGCAACCAACAATGTTTGGTGATTTAACATATAGTGTCGGAGTTTCTGTGTTGCAAAGACCACTGCTAAGCATGCCCATTCAATAGTTGAATAATTCAACTCATAGCTTACTAGTGTTCGACTGATATAATAAATAGCTCACTCTTTGCCGTTCTCATCCTGTTGGGCCAAGAGAACTCCTAATACCATTTCAGTTGCAGAAATATACAATATAAATGGCTTTCCTTTGATAGGAGGCATTAGAATAGGCGGCGACAGCAAATAGTCCTTGAGAGCTTGGACTGTGGATTGACATTGCTCAGTCCATTTAAAAGCAACTCCTTTATGCAATAGATGCTGGAATGGATGAAATTTGTCTGCCAATTGAGCTATAAAGCGGTGGATTGACTGTAGCTTTCCTTGCAGACTTCTTAATTGCCAGAGATTGGAAGGAGGAGGCATATCCATTATTGCTTTAACCTTGGCAGGGTCGACTTCAATGCCTCTGTGAGAAACAATGTACCCTAGTAATTTGCCGGCTATGACACCAAAGACACACTTCTTTGGATTGAGTCTAAGCTTATAGGTCTCCATTCGGTCAAAGATTGGGCCTAGGATGGCTAGATGACTATCTCTTGTGACAGATTTGCATAATAAGTCATCAACATAGTCTTCCATCAAAGTATGCATGAAATCATGGAAAATTGTCATCATCGCTCTTTGATATGTTGCGCCAGCATTTTTAAGACTAAAGGGCATCACATTCCAACAGTAGGTACCCCAAGCATAGGTGAATGCAGTCTTATGTTGATTTTCAGGAGCAATGTGAATTTGGTTATAGCCGGAGAAACCATCCATCAATGAGAGCATCTCATATCTAGTAGTCATGTCAACTATGATGTCTATATTTGGTAGTGGAAAGTCATCTTTAGGGCATGCTTTATTGAGATCCCTAAAATTTGTACAGATTCTGATGCCCCTAGTTACTTTGCTAACTGGTACCAAATTTGAAATCCAGTCTGCATAATCAATGGGTCTGATAAAGCCCACATCTAGTAATTTTTTCAGTTCTGCCTTGACCAAAAGAGCCACCTGGGGATGCATCTTTCTGAGTTTCTATTTGATAGGCTTGGCATTTGCTTTTAATGGCAAGTGATGAAGGACTAATTCTGGATCAAGGCCAGGCATATCTGCATAGGACCACGCAAAACTGATCTTTTTCTCAAGAAAGAAATTGACAAAATCTATCTTTTCCTGTTTTGATAAAGAAGTAGCGAAATGAATGACCTTAGGGTTGTCAGGTGTACCCAAATTGATTTCCTTGATTATTTCCACAAGAAATGTTGATTTATCCTGACTTGATAGGGGTATGTCCATTCTTCCACCTTTGGGCGCCTCAGAGAGGTTTTCACCTGCAGGTACGTCTTTTATTTTTACTTTTGTATGATCAGAGAGTGCCTTACGATTTTCACTCAAAGACCTATCTTTTTTATTTTGTACTTTTTCTTTTCTTTTTTCATTTTGATGACTGGAAGATGGAGTTGACTCCCCAAAATATGCTGTGGAATCTAGATCAATAGCAAATCCTGCCTTATGATCACCTTGTGGTATGCCTTCCCATAGTCCCAGGAATTCTGCAATTGCTTTGTCATTTTGAAAATAGTCCAATGTGAGTGGTTCTTGTTGGTCATGTTGGATAAGCTGGGGATAAACGAGGGGCATGTCATCATCAGTTTTAAGGAGAGGGAGGATTGAAATGGTAAAGATGTGAACATCCGTGGTATCACTATCTGAATGGATTGTATCTAATTCGGAGCTTGGGTCCCAAAATGACTCTATCCAAGCATTAGGACATGTTTTGGAAAGGGGAGTTATTTCATGTTTGTCTTCCATAGGCAAATCATCAGGGTCAAGGAAAACATTGTCAAGGGCGTAGGAACTAGAGGAAAAGGAACTCCACTCCCATTCATTGGAATCAGTTTTGGGTTGGGTATCCTCAGGTGTTGTTTCATCATCAGAGTCACACCCTTTTCCACATGTGGTCACTTTGGTAGACGAGGATCCAATTCGCAATGGTACAAAACCTAACCCTAAAGTTGGAGGTCGCCTCTTGGGTATAATAGGTTCTAGCCTTCCTTTCTTGTTAGGGCCTAAGCCACTACAACCATCATATCCTTTCTTCTGCAGCATAGTAAATCCTTTGCCATATCGCTCCACTGGCAACTTGATAGGTGGTGTCTCAGTAGGGTCCTTATAAAGCCAGTTTATGACATCATCATCCAAAGTTTCTTTATCAAGTTCACCCCATCTTGTAAATGTAGTGGGGGGTTGATACTAAATGACTATCTTAGGTTCTTTTTGCAACAAATGTGGTTTTCCATGTGATTTTGGAGATATTAGTAAATTCCCAATGAGGAATGTTTGAGCCATTGAATACTCTCCGCATCCTTGGTCCTGTATCTTCAGTTTACCTTTCACAACTTCTAACAATTCATTAGGATCCACATAACTATGTGATTTGGCCTCTCTATTGACTGGGACTTGCTACTGCAGGGAGTCCTTTAGAGTAGCACACAATTGAAATGGATTAGGATCTCCTGGAATTGTTATCTCAGTTCCATTATAAGGATATTTTAAACATTGATGATAAGTGGATGGAACTGCTTTCATTGCGTGGATCCACGGATGACCAAGAATCATATTGTAAGGGAGATCGAGGTCTAGGACCTACAGGAAAGTGTTTTCTATTACTGGACCGACTCTGATAGGCAATGTAATTATCCCTTTGGATGGGCACTCAACATCATCATATGCTTTGATTGTTATTCCTCTAGAAGAATCAATATCCTTTTCTGTATAACCAAGACCAATGACCACTCTCAAGGTACAAATATTAAGACCTGCTCCACCATCTATCAAGACTCGTCGGATTTTAAAATTATGGACAAAGACTTCAAGATGTAAAGGATCATTATGAGGGAGCTTATCAGGTGAAATATCATTATCAGAAAATGCAACGTGTTGGGAAACAACTAGATGTCCTATTCGGGCTTGAAACTGGTCAACATCAATGTCTGTCGGGATAGTGGACTCAATTAAAGCTTTATCTAAGACTGCACGATGCATAGGGGACATTTTCAACAACTCAAGGATCGATATTTGTGCAAGTGTCTTTTCCAGATGATCTAGGAGATTATACTGACTCACAGGAGTTGGCTTGGGAGGAACGGCAGGAGCTCCTTTCAGGATTATTTTGGATCGACGAGTGGTGACTGCGCAAGAAGGATCTTGTCACTTTATTCTTAGGGTGGAAACATACTCATTTGATGCTCAAAAACAATTGATGACATTGTTATAACCATTATTTGCATAATTTTCTATTTGGGTAGAGTTTGAAGAGGATGCTTTACCCTTGTCATGATCAAGCAAAGGAGTTTTGAAAATTGTATGATCAGTGTTAGAGGTCGCGTTGGGTGGATCTACCTCAATAACTCCTTGCTCTAACAAGTCTTGAATCATATGTTTCAATTGAAAACATGATGCAGTTTTATGCCCTTTTGACTAATGGTATTCACAATAGGCATTATCATTCCACCAATGCGGCTTTACCAATGGTTCTGCCTTGATATCTGGTAACTTGATAAATTTTGCTTGTATTAATTGTTTCATTACTGACTCAATAGGCTCTCCCAATGGCGTAAATTGTCGAGGAGGCCCATCTCTTGATCGAAAAGGTCTTCATTGCTGACCTTGTTGTTGATTATATTGTTGAGGATGCAGTTGGTATTGCGGCTGTTGAGTAACATTGCTCACTGGTGTTTGATTTTGTTCCATAGTCGACATATTAGGAGCACTCAATTTTTTTATTGTGAACAGGGGTTGATTTTCATTCACCACTCTTGCGTCAACAACTCCATCATTAGTGACATTCTTGTTTTTGTACCAAAATCTATTTCGGTCCCCGGAATTGTTTGTGTTGTCATTGTCTTTGTTGAGCTTAATGATTCCTTTAGCTAGAAGGGCAGTTTCAATGTTCATCCCTTTCTTAATGAGTCTCTCAATAGTACTGGGAATTTTCAATTTGAGTTCATACATCATTTCTGGGACCAAATTTTGGATAAACAAGTTCACTTGTTGTTCTTTAGGTATATCTAGGGAAGAACGACTATACAAGCTTTGCCATCGTTGCAAGAAAGTCACTAATGGTTCACCTTGCTTTTGCTTGGTGTTGCATAAATCTGACATGGTCACGTCACTGTCAATGTTGAATGCGAAGTGAGATATAAACTTTTGAGCCAATTTTGACCAAGTCTTTATATTTCCTGGTAGATGCGAATACCAATCCATGGCTTGTCCTGTGAGACTTCGTGCAAATAAGCGCATTAAATATGTTTCCTCATAACTCACTTTGGTACACACCACGAAAAATGCTCGAATGTGATCTTTTGGATTGCCATTCCCTTTATATTTCTCAAAATTAGGTGCCTCAAAATGCTTAGGGAAGGGAGGCATGTATAAGCTCTTGTCAAATGGATTAAGACATAAATCTTGATCCGTGTACAACTTCTTTGTTCCTTTGGTTTCTAATGCGTCGACTTGTCGTTGCAACTTCTCAAGCTGTTGTGCAATTGTGTTAGATTTTGGAGGTCCATCATTAATCCTGGTGGGTACTCTTTGTCGATACATCATGTTTCCGATCAGTTGTTGATGCTCTGAAATTGCCATCTTTGGTGTCTCTAGCATATAATGTTCTTGATACACCTCTGGTTGTTGTGGTTGTGTCATGCCTTGATATTGACCTTGTTGTTGTGCTTCTTGTGGTGGAATCATTGTTTGTAGCCTAGGTTGATATTGCAATTTAGGATGTTGTTGATATTGCATAGACATCAATTGTGGTTGTGAAGTATGATAGCTTGTTTGTCTTGGCACATATTGAGGCACATGTTGTTGTTGATGCTGACAAATCAGAATTTGCTGACTTTGTGCCAATTGTTGTTGCGGTGTAAATCCCATCATTTGCAAAAAACTTTGTTTAGGTGGTTTTTGTTGTTTCTCCTTAAGATGGGGTATGGCACTTGCATTAACTTGCTATGTTGTTTGTCCTATCCATTGTGGTGGTTGCAAGTTTGCATTAACTTGTAATGGGGCAGAAGGCACTGCAACTTGTTGTTGACTGTGGTATTGTTGTTGTTGTACATTGTTTGTTTGCACATTCGATTGTACCTTTTGTGTATTACTCAATTGTTGCAACATTTGTTGTTGGTGCAAACCACTATCTGTAGCTCTTTGTCATGCCATTATTGAAGGATCTGTCACAATAGTTTGCATAAAAGGTACTCGAGTGTTTGGTAAATATACTGAACTTAGTGGGACATAGGAACTTTGTTGCATTGTAGAATTGTTTTGGACATTTGTGAGATCAGGCATTCCAGTCATGAAGCTTTCTTGCATCTTAGATTTTGATCCAATTGTATGCACGTGAGGAACCACTTCTTGTTGAGGGACAACTGTCAATATTTGTGTGGTCCTCGTTTGATCTTGTGTTACAGGTGTTGCGTTAAATAATGGATTATTTATTGTCTCAAATGGTGACTTTTGAGGAATAGTCACTGTCAATGCCTTTGAAGCACGTTTACTCATCAAGGTAGGTTGGGTTTCTTGTTGCACATGTTCTTCATTTGGATGCAGAGAGAAACTTAACAACTCACTGCGTTGTTGTTTTTGCACATTGATTTGCTCACTTGAGGAGGTCACATTACTCATCATGTCAAGATATTTTTGTGGGAACATCTTGAAGACCTTGTTCAAGAATTTATCCATCTTTTTCATCAACTTTGGATCTTGAAGAAACATATCAACATCATCAGAGGCATCAGAATCTGATGAAGAATCTGGTAAAATATTTGGATTTGTTTCTTGTTGAATGCCTTGATCTGAACCAAATCCTTGTGAAAGAGTTTGTTCCTCATGTAATGTTTGAATTTCATGTTGCAGGTTTGGTTGATTCCAATCGAAAGGTGCATTTCCTCTTGGTGTTGGTGGAACACTCCCATGTCCTAGTTTCATGGGTACAAACACTAGTTCATATAATGGAGGTGGTCCAAGTTGAACCATTCCATATGGTGGTAATGATGTGCTTGATGAACCTTCAATCTGTACTGTTTGACTAGTTTGAAATTGTGAACTTGATATGTTGTCAATGGGTTGATACATTGGTTCTCCCATCTTCTTAGATTTTGACCTTGTCTCAACAGGCATGTCACTATGTGAATGCAATATTTTTTTGGAATTTTTCAAGGATGATATATGATATACAACTAAATGAAAACTAGATAGAGGAAAATGCAATCTATGGCAAGAATGCAACCTATGTTTTTGTTCTTTTTTCAAGATTTTGACAAACTTATGAATGCAATTCTAAGAATGAGACCCTTAGGAAATTAAAAGGATGTCTAGACCTCAAAGGACAAAATGACAATGTCTCCCCTATATGCTTGGATACTAAGCTAGGTTTGACCAAATGACATTGATGACAAAAAGATAAAAGGTTTGATAAGGTCTAGACTTCCTAACAATGACTTAGGGTTTATCAAAGATTTGGATTACTCAAGTATGACAAAACCTAGTTTTGACACTATATGCAAAGGGACAATTACTATGCAAATGACACTAATATGATATGATAATGACCTAAGCTTGATGAAGAGACCTAGGGTATGCAAATGTGTCCTAATGTTGTGAGGACAAGGATGCAAATGCAAATGTATGACAATGCCAACCGAAGACAAAACCTAAGGTTGAATTATGAAATGGTATTACTCTAATGCAAGAGGACACATGCAAATGGATGACTTTTATTGATATGCAAAAGGAGTATGACTTAGGTGAAAACCTAACCTTGGTACTTGACAATGACTTTGCAAAAATGCAAACCTAGGATGAACCTAAATCTAAGTGACATGAATGTTGAGACAAGATTTTGAAAAATATTTGACAACCATGTTTGAAGGTGTTTGAACTTTGAAATATTCTTGTGTTTAACCTTGTTTTGAATCAATTTTTTCTTGGTTTTGAAATGAGACACAACTCAACTTTTGAAAAGCAAAGAAGACAAGATACTTCAACTTAGACTCAAGACAATCATGCTCATTCACACATTTCTTATGGGTGGCAAGGGCAGTAGGTACTTGAGAGGTAGACTCGTTATGAGATTCAAGGAGAATACATAGATGCTTGACCCCACACATAGATGCTTGACCCCACGGGCTCCCCTCCATGACACTCACTTCTCAGGGCAGCCAAGCATCAGTCCCCATGGAAATCTCCCCATGGCGAACTTAGTATCTCTTCCAAGTATCCGAACTTGTCCTTCTCAAGCAAATAGAAGGATTTTTGGCCTCTAAATACAAGATGTTTAGTAAGGATTTCTGTTAAGTGTTACTCCTTGGTGTCACACAAGCATGATTGAGACATTAAGCCCACCAAGATACCAAACAAATGTAGTCACACAAGCATGATTTAGACCATGAGGCCCTACTTAGATGTTGATATGAGAAAGAGCTCAAAGGTCATCACTTCCCAAGTAACTACAATTCCCACATAACCCTTCCTTCAAAGCTTTCGACCATCGGGTATTTATTTATAGTGAGTTAGAATGCCAAGGTATTCTAGCTATGCTCACTTTGGGTCGTTCCCTTCTCACGATTGTCACTTGCTTGCAAAAGAAAGCAAATGGTCGGGAAGGCAGGCCCTCTAAAGGTAACAAACAATCCAAGACATGAGAATGGTATCGAAGATCTGGATTTCTGATCACCCTAAGAAGGATGAGAGCATACTCTCCTACTCCAATGTAAAACTCGACAAACAAAGTAAACACATGTTCATTCCATCCTACTTAGCAATAATACTAGGTGCCTAATTATGAATTACAAACACCAAGTTTAGTTGGAGTATAAGGCAACCTACAAAACCACCAAGTCAGAAGTTTGATTTGCTTAGTCTTTGACTATCGAACCTATATACAATGTGTTAGTAGTTTCATTTGTTGTCTTTGTCATGCATTTGCCACGGTGCTGCACAGAGAATCAGTACCAAAAACCAAAAAGCAGAAACATAATGCAAAACAAAACAATTTGCAAGTAAAAAACACTGCCTTTTACCTCTGTTTCTGGCCTTACATAGGCGCAGAATGTCTCACACAGGCACAAAACTTAGTAACACAGGCACATAATGCAGTAACATAGGCGCAGATCCCTTTGACACAGGCGCAGAAGTCTTTGACATAGGCGCAGATTGCTTGAAATAGGCGCAGAACTCTCCTACATAGGCACAAAAGTGCCCAGGAAGCCCTGCATTACCCTGTTTCTTGGGTTTTTTCACCTGCAAATCAACTCAAAAGCACTCAAAAGCATGGTTAGGGGGTTAGATTCACGTCGGGTTCACCAATTAATGTAGATAGGAATCTAGAAATCATCAAAGCAAATAGGAATTAGCCTAGTTCAATCATGAAAACTAAAATGCAGTGATAACAATCCTAATTACATTCAATGAAAACATGAAGACAAGACATTCTAAATGAAATCTAAGCAAACCAAATGCAGATGTCTCCTTCATGTGACTCCATTGTCCTTCTTTCTCCTTCAAATAGCTTTGTTTTGTGGATCTCACCTTCAAGTGCATAAACCTAATGTGAAAGCAAGATTGACAAGATGAGACAACATCATAAGGGTACTAGAAGTGTGATTGATTCAACCAGGGGCTTTGATTGAAGAAATCCATCCAATTTATAGACAAATTGGAGAAAAGACAAGATTAGCATTAAATTGACATTAGAGGCAACTGATTTCAAAAATGGCACAATTGAGTGGAAAGAAGAAGGTTATGACACCTTCTATGTCATGAATTATGACATATTGCCAATGCAAAGGCTAGAGGACTAGAAGCTTATGACATCTTGCTATGCCAAAAGTATGACGCATGAGAAATTCATGCTTCCACTGAAGACAAAAATAGGGAGAACTAGAGAAAAATTAATTAGGTGGAAATTGAAATTAGGAAATTAGAAAATGAGGAAATTAGGAATTAGGAAAATTAGAAAATGAGGAAATTAGGAATAAGGAAATTAGAAAATGAGGAAATTAGGAATTAGGAAAATTAGAAAATGAGGAAATTCGGAATTAAGTGAATTAATTAACAATTTTTCATTTATTAATTAATTCACAAAGAGGGAAGAATTAGTTAGCCAATTAAATAAACATTTAATTGTGACAAGAAGACTTAGGATAAATAAACTATTTAACCTAGAGGGAGAAAGGACAAACAAGGTTAAATGAATAAATCATGAAACCCTAGAAGATGAATTAGAAAATGCTTGAATGACAATTAGGTCTTGAAAAAGGATAATTGATATCGATTCGATTTGATCATGATTCTAAATTGATAAATGATTCATACTGATAAGTGATTTGATTGATAAATGCACCAATTGACGAGGAACAATGACTAATTGATCCAAATTGACATGATTGAGAAGGACGATGATCAATGACAAATTGATCATGAGATGACAAGATTGAAAATGACAATGATCAATCGCAAGTCAACAAGATTGAAAATGACAACGATCAATGAAAAATCGATCGCAAAACGATAAGATTGATAAGAGGACAACGATCGATGACAAATCGATCGCAAAATGACAAGATTGATAAGAGGAGAATGATCGATGACAAATCGACCGCAAAATGATAAGATTAATAAGAGGACAAAACCCTAATTAGGATTGACGATGTCCAAAATGATGACAAATGAGCTTGCACATTGATACGACAGGATAAGATTGACCAAAATCATGACTGAAGATTGTTGTCGACAAGACCAAATTCGAGAGCGAGATAAATGAAGAATGTAGAAGAAGGACTCGATGCTCGCAAATGATAAAGACCAAGTACGCAACATAGAAGAAATGTTAATACGACGCAAAAACCTAAAATAAGGCAATATGCAAATGCTAAAATACGACTCTACAAGCGTTGACCAGTTTTAGATGTCTACAGAGATAGATTAAATTTTGCGGATATGATTATGATGATCAGGATGTCTGTTCAGATAGAGGAAGCTAGTACAGACCCAAAGTCAAGTTCAGATTGCTCCAGAAAATCTTGAGAATGAAGGTGTTGATTCTAATGCTGAAGAAAGAGTTCAAGAGCCTGAAATTCAAGAAAATCCTAAAAATCCTAGGTATGTGAGGTTGAACCATTCAAAAAATTAGATTATTGGTGATAAGAATAAATGTGTGATGACTAGAAGAAGACTTGCTAAAGAAATTTGTTTGATTTCTCAGATTGAACCCAAAAATGTTGATAAAGTATGCAAAGATTAAAATTGGATTAAAGCTATGGAAGGATAATTGAATCAGATTGAGAAAAATAATACATGGATTCTTGTTCCTACACCTAAAGATAAAAATGTAATTGGAACTAAATGGGTAATTTGTAATAAGTTGAATGAATAGGGTGAAGTTGTTCAGAATAAAGATAGACTTGTGAGTAAGGGTTATTCACAAAAGGAAGGAATTAATTATGAGGAGACTTTTGCTCTAGTAGCTATAATTGAAGCTATTGGATTATTTCTTGCCTATGCTACTCACAAAGATTTCAAGGTTTATCAGATGGATGTCAAATCAACTTTTCATAATGGTGAGTTGGAAGAAGAAGTCTACATTAAGCAACCAGATGGATTTTAGCTGACAGATGAAAAGGACATGGTTTGTCGGTTGAAGAAAAAATTGTATGGATTGAAGCAAGACCCTAGAGACTGGTATGCCAGATTGGATAAGTATTTGCTGAAGCTTGGATTCAATAAAGGTACTGCTGACAGTAATTTTTATTTCAAGATTGATTAGAATAACATTTTGATTGTTAAAGTTTTTGTTGATGACATTATCTTTGGAGGAAATAATTGCCTATGTAAGAGATTTGTTGAAGAGATGCAAAATAAATTTGAGATGTCTATCATTGGTGAAATGAAATTCTTTCTGGTATTGTAAATTACTCAGTTGGATAAAGGTATTTTCATATCTTAGTCTAAGTATGTGAAGGAATTGTCGAAGAAATTTGGTTTTGAAGACTCTAAACCTATTGGTACACTTATGGTGACCAGATGTAAGTTGACAAAATATGATGATTCTCCAAAATATAATCAGATCAAATATAGATCTATGATTGGTGGTTTATTGTATTTGACTTAGGCTAGACCTGATATAATGAATGTTGTGTATCATGTTGCTAGATTTCAAGCTGATCCTAAGGAATCTCATGTTACTGCTTGTAACGTTATAAAATCATGACCCTGTAATTTTCAACTACATTTGGGTCTTCACATTGGTGAAACAAATCCCTAAGCCTGATTGGAGACCTGAGACATGCTCACACCTCCCAAAACATGCATTTCCTCGCATCCTGCACTACTTATTCTTGCTTTTTGTCCTATATTAGGTCCTAAGGCAGGGGCATGGCACCCTTGTCCTTCCCCTATTTTGGTCCCCCTCCACTCAAATCCTACATTGGGCTTGTCAATGAGAAGCAGGAATAGGTTTTCTATGTCGTCCTATGACAAAAAATCAGTTACAAACCCTAATTGGCAAGTATATAAGATGATTTCCCCCTCTTATTTGCATAAGTTGATGAGTTCAATAAGTTCAATAAGCAAAAGTAAGGTGAACAATAATTATCGTCATTCAAGCGTTCAAGCATTCCTTTCAAGCATTGAGCATCTCAATTCTCCTTTAAAGGATAGGTGTTGCATTCAAGTCAAGGATTCAACCATTGAAGAGGAGATCCCTATCAATTTTCAAATCATTTGATTCTACATATCCTTTCAAACAACACTATCTACATTTCAATTGCATCCTCTCTTGAGGTGAATTCTACTTCAGTCAATTACTTGCAAGTATTTTTCATTATTTGGTTAATTCCAAAACCGGGGTTTGACCTAAAGGCAAACCCCCAATCCCAACAATATTTCCTCTCTTTTATGTGTGTAGGTTGTAGGTTCACAATTGTATTTATAGGTTTAAGATTCATTTTTAGAGACGAGAAAACCCTTTTTGGCACGCCGATTTTTTGGAGGACCAAGTACACTTTCAATACGGTCCCAATAACTTTCTCTCAAATTTACAGGGGAGCTTCATCTCAACATTTAACTGCTAATTTCAGGTGCACAACTTCATCCCACATTTCTATCTCAAGTTATAATTATTTCTTTACCATCTTTACACTTAGTCTCAATTCACTTAATTTATCTTATCCATTCTAAAAGAGGGGTTACTTTTTCATTGTCAATTCACTTATCATTCAATCTCTTTCCATTGATATTGGATCTAGTGAATTCAACCCCCCTCTTTTAAATGCAATGCATGAAAGAGGTTGAAGAGTATCCTTTGTGAAACGTTCACTCCTTTCTTGAGGAGGGTAAATCTTTCCACTTGATCTCCTTTCTCTCCCCCCTTTTTTCACCATTACATTTTGGTGAACCCGACATCTTACATGCTTGACATTTCACATTATTGCATATTTTTCATTTACAAGTTTAATTTTCTTGCAAAACTTAGTGGTGAATTCAATCAAAACCCTAGTTGTTAAAATTGGAATTGAACTTGTGTTTTGCAAAAAATGCTATCTATTGTTTTAGATCTGAAAATTGCATTAAATTCAATTTCTTATTTGTCTTGTTCAATTTGCAAATCAATTTTACAAAATTAAGTGGTTAATTGTCGAAACCGTAATTTTCAAAAATCAACTTGAATTTATGCAAACATTGGATTTACATTTAATTTTCAGATTTAGAACTATTTTTTAGTTTTGTCCTCCTGCCTAAAATTAAAATTTTCAACTTCCTTCCCTTTTCCAAAATTCAAAATTTAAAAATTCAATGGTTAGGTCCTAAAACCCTAATTTTCAATTCACTTGGATTATGTGTAAAATTCAATCAATTTCAACCAATTTCAGTTTTCAAAACATTATCCAAGGTGGCCTTATCCATTAGGTTTGACCTTTTTCAAATTTGCAATCCAATTTCTTATCTTTTTCAAAACCCCAATAGGGTCCTATTTTCACATTCAAACCTTCATTTCGCATATCTAAACCTCGTAAAGTAAACCAATTTTTTGAGGTTAGCTCTAAAATCATCATAGCTTTCATCCCTTAAAATTTCTAAAAAAGTTGGGTGGACCGTGTGCAACTTCAACACAGTCCCTAACTTTTTTCCTGAAATTTTGAGAGACTGTTATGACTGTATTTAATTGCTTAAATCCAGAAAATTGGTTGATTTTGTCAAATTTTGATCCCTCTAAAATAAAAAATACTTCACAAATTCAACATCAGAACTTAAAAAAAAATAGTTAAAGTCAAGTGGTTAATCGTAATCTGCCCCGATTTTAAAAATACTAATTTTATCAATTTTAAAGTTAAGTGGTATCCCATTGGCCCTAATTTTAAAATTTTAATTTCTTTTTTTATTTTGGAAATTGTGTCATTTCTTCTTTCAACAAAGTTCAAATTGTATAATCATCATTTGTGCATTATTCAATTTTGCAAACTTTGTTCCCCAAAGTTCAAAACTCAAATTCAAATTTAAAATTCAAATTTTCCCTCTAGTGCATGAGTTTTACTAGTATTAGTCCTACCTATACTATTCCCGTTAGACAAAGCATTAGAATTAAGGCTTCCCAAGGTTCAATTCCTGAAGAGATGGAGCCTAATTTGGGTGACTTCTTCAATGAAGATAATGCTAATTCTTCTCATCCTAATAACATCCCTATCTACCCAATTGATGATTCCAATGATGAAGAAGAAGCTTTGACTATAGTTTCCATAGATCAACTTTCAAAATTGGACAATCAATTTGAGAACTTTCAACAATGGATGTGCTAAGAATATCCTAATAGTGAAGCTCTTCCATTAATTGAAGGTTAAAACACATGATTCAAAGAGATAATAATGAAATTGATATATTGCATGGCATTGCCCATATTGTTGATTCTAATGTCATGCCTATAAAGATTTGTGCTAAGAACTTAGGTTATTCACAATCTCCTACAAAAATCAATCATTATATTCCTTTGACCACTTCAATGACTATCATGTTGGGATATGAGAACACTGAGAGGGGGGGTGAATCAATGTTCTGCTGGAATCAACAATATATAACTTTCTAAACCATGCATGTATGTACCAGTAAACAAATAAGCATATAACAAGAAACAAACAAATCATCCACATAAATGTACACCATAACACAAAGAATTTATACATGGAAAACCTCAATGAGGAAGAACCATGGTGGGATTTGTAACCCACAATATCAGTTCACTGGCCATATGAAAGGATATTACATAAATAGGGGATTGCACTTGCAGGAAGGCATACTGCCTAGAGCATACCGCTCATCACTAAAGAGCCTCACTGACTACAAGCTTTCTTCCAAAGTAAATTAGTGAAAATGAACTCAAGAATGCATCTGCTCTGTACCGGTTCTCAGCCTTGAGCTATTACCGATATTGCTTCTCCTCCAAGATTTCTTTCCTAGCTATCCATAGATCATTGCATGATACAATGTTCGCATACAAAAATGATCTCCATACATATATTTCGTATCTCACAGTTCTGCTATATGTCTATCTCTTATACCATCATACTACCATTTGTATACCATTTTAAATTGACCTAGCCGACTAACTTATATACCTATTACATATGATATGCCTTATGTCAGCTTACGATGCATTTACAAAATATATTCAATGTCGGCCTCAACAATAATTACAAGATGATTTATAAAATAAATCTTCCTTGATGTTGGCTTCCTGAAGTACTGATGTCGGTGTCGGTGCCGATGTAGCCCTGAATGCTTCCAATGCCAGTATCTGGCGATATATACCTCCTAGTGCTGATTTGTGACTTCCATCAAGTCTTGTTACCTTCTATCTGATCTTGTTGCCATCAATGACAACAAAATGAATCCAATGAGTGTCAATTGCCAACAATCTCCCCCTTTGGCATTGATGGCAACACTCATGTGAAAAATGGATTCCCTGTCGGTGTGCTCCCCTTGAGAAACACACTTCAACTGATAACATATTCCCTGATATTTTTCACAAATGTATATACTCCCCCTTTGACATTAATTCTAAAGACCGCTGAAATAATAGAGAATGAAAGAATACAGTCAGAGTCATTCAAGATTAGTCATCTTCAAAATTTCTAGGTATGCTTATTGCAGCAACTGAAGATATGTGTCTCATCTTGATTTGAAAGTGTCCCATACCATTGCAAGTCCATTGAGTAAGTGGGAAAATGATTCCTTTTCCTGGGTATCTACCGGTGTGGGATTTGCTATCATATCCATGCATTCTCTCTTGTGAACACCCAAAGAGTCAAGTCTTTGACTCACCAATCCTCTTAAATTTCTTGCTCTCCTGAGTATTTTATCTTTTTCTTTCTCAAATGCAAAAACTTGGTTCTCCAAGGACAAAATTTATCCATCAACAAAGGTAGTTAGTGTAGTTAGCCCATCAAAAGAATTAGCAATAGTAGCCATTTTGTCATACAATTCTTTCAATCTGTCATTTACATTGGCTGTTAGACTTCCTATATTACAACATACTCTATAAATATTAACGCATTGTTTCAAACAAACCTCAATAAAGATAAGTTTTTCCTCTATCTTCTTCTCCCTGTTACTATAAGCTGATCAAAAGCTTCTCTTTTTGTAGCAAAGAAACTGTCCAAATCCTGTCGGTCTATAATCTGTCTCAAGGATTGATTGTTATTTGATATGTGTCTTGTTAAATCTTTGAGCTTACCAGAAGGGATTGCTCCATCCTCTATTTGACAGTTATGCATTATACTGTGTAATACAGAGACCGATTTATCAATTAACCCTTTTTCTACAGTCCCTTCCTTCAACAATTTCTGAGTGGCCATCATCATTAGTTTTGTTGGACTTAACTCAGAAACTAATTTCTTCTCGACCCGAGAAGTGTCAATTGCCAAAACTCTTGCTGGTGAATATGTTTTGCCTGTCGATATGGATTCAGTTGATTTAACCTTGTCCATCTCAACCTCTTTTGCACTGGTGGCTTTGCTACTTGGTGCAATATCGATTACTATCAGTGGAGTATTATCCATAGTGTTTCTAGTGTCCTGTACACTTTATTGCTCAAAATTGGTTTGTGCTGGTATAAACTGTACACTCTCTGTGACTGTTGGTTGTGGTTGTGTGCTTGTAGTTACAGCCGGTTGTGATTGTGTCAAAATTGGAGTAGAACTAAAATACCCTTTCCTTTTGATTTGTCAGGAATTGTAGGGGATGTTGCCTTTGCAAATTCTTCCTGAGATGTGATAAAGTCTAGGTTTTTTTGAAATAATTGTGTCCATCCCTTCCTTGTCTCATTTACCACCTCATTTACTCTACCCAACATAAGACTTATCTATTGGTTTCTACTACTAAAAACTATCCTATTAGCAATATCTATACATCTTTTCACCTCTTCATTATTTATAGAGCCACATTGCTCCAAAAGTGAAACTTCCTTCATCTCCTTATCCCTCTTGATAGCATCAAGTCTCCTAGCTTCAAGTTTATTGTATAGAGATAAAGGTATCTCTTTCAAAATTTCAACTAATGCCTTCTTATAGATATCTATATACAATAAAATAGCTTCCTCTAACTCATTTCATTCACTCTCATAAAAAACTTCATAATATTTTGAAATATTCTTTAATATCCCATCTTTTGTTACTTCATCAATAATTTCAGCACAGGTCATTGATGTCTTACTAGATCTGGTATCATCACCCTTCTACTTTTTGCTTGTTGTTGCTAGTGTGACTAGTTTCCTCTTCTCCATAGGCTTCCTTACCAGTGGTGGAGGTGCAGCAGGTTGAGCTTCCTTTCTGACAAGTCTCCTCCTTGGTTCTGCCTTTTGTTGCTTTACCGGTGGTTTTACCACATCCTTCCTTTTCACCCTCCTGAAAGCTGGAGGCTCATTATCCTCAGGGTTAGAGTTAGAAGTGATTGGGGAAATGTGAACTTGTGTCTTCTTCACTTCTTCAATAGCAACCTCTGCCGGTTTGATTGCCTGTCTAGATTGGGAACCTAGCTGACTGTCTATCTTGTAAATCACATTCTGCACATATATAGACATTTTATCAATTTTCTTATCTCCTTTTTCTAGTGAAACCTGTTTTAACTTCAAGAGACTTTTCACCTGCTGTACCAAAGTGCTATGTCTTGTCATCCAATAGGGAATCTAACAACATATTTGCATAAAGCTCAAAAATAGTGTCATCTATCTCATATCCTAGCTTAGTGATCTAGATTTGTCTGGGTTCAAATGCTTCCATGAGTGTTTCATCAGTTTTTACCATGAAACATATGTTAGTGGAATACTTCTCCATAATGTTCTTAGAGGTTCTTTCTCTTTGCCTCATATTTTCTTAAAATATCTTGAAGTAACCCCAAAGCTTTTCATCCCTGCTGGTACCAAGACCAATGATAGCCCTTTTGATTTGCATACCTATCGGTATGTCATGAGCCCATTGTTTCTTTCCTAAATTGGGTAGCTCATTCAGAAAATAGAGCATCAAATAGATAATTAAGTTACCATATCTGAATGTGCCTTTCTTGGTTCCTTTGATCTTTTTAAGGTTTAACATTAACTCACTCCTCATCCATTCACATAAGTCATATTTCACATTATTTCTCAACATTTGATATGCGACATGAATGCATGAACTTGCAACAGAATTCAATCAGCTGGATTGAGTTACCTTGTATCCTATGATCATGCTTGCAAATTTTATGTTGGAGTCAGTGATTGTGCTAATCCTCATTGCTCTGTTATTTGGTGTGGAACCAGTGAGTTTTTGAACCTCTGTGTTAGAGATTTTCTTACCAGGTTCTTGTCCAACCCTAGGTAAGTCGATGACAACTTGTATAGCTTCCTTTGTGATCATGTAGGGTCTGTCTAACCAAATAAATTCATTATGAACCCTACTTAGGACATATCTGATAACTTCATCCTTGAATTCCGGTATGTACATAATACTGGTTAACCCTAGATCCTCAATTGCCTTAAATTCTGGTTTAATGTTTCTGGTGTTTCCAGTGCAGAATTTAGCAGTGACTTTGCCAACCCGTAAGGCTTATGCCTTAGTTACTAGTGTAATTTTCTATTGGTGGAGGATTACTCTGTTCTACCAGTGGATTTGCCAGTATAGATCCATCTCCACTTTGTTCTTCAAATTTTCTAACTCCTCTTGGTGTGATCTTGTTGTATTTCATCTACCTTCTGCTTTCCTTTCTCATTGTCTTTATCATTATTAGCTGGTTGAGTCTTTCTTTTGTAGTACTTAGCAATATGACCTATTTTGTTGCATGCATAACATGTAACATTGTTCTTCTAAATTGCCTTGATATATCCAATATTATTATTATTTCTTGACCTACAATGATTAGCAAAATGTCCAAACTTTACACATGCATGACATTTAACATCCATTCTGCAATCTTCTGATTTATGACCATATTTCTTGTAGTTTGTGCATTGACCGAGAACATAATTGTAGTTTTGATTTGCCTTATTTCTACATTATTTAGCCATATGTCCAAATTTATTGCAAACAAAACATCTAACATTGAATTTATAAGCATTAGATTGCCTTACCGGTTTCCTCTCTTCTGACGAGTTCTGCATACCGGTTGTCTGATCTTTATTAGTAGTACCAGAGCTTTCACCTTGTACAAATCCAAGTCCTCTATAATCAACAATCTATCTTTGTCTTTTGTAGTATCAGTACTAGTTTGAACTCATTAGACTCATATTTTATTATTGGTTGTTTTTCAATGGATACATTACCATGATATATTAGTCAGATTTTTATAACATTATGCTTTAACTGGAGATGAGATGTATAATTTATTTGCAGTATTTCAATACTTGTGATTTATGGCATTTTATGGATTATTGCTATGTACTGACATTTTACTTTATCTATGCAATGTGTAATTATATGTTGTGTGTTTACGAGTGTATTGGATGCAAGGGGATGATTTTCCTTCACTCATTTTGGTGAGATAGGGAACGTCGCGATTCTCCTTCATCGGTGTGTGTGCCGTGTTTTCTATATTGTATATATATATGCATGTGTGGTTCGGTGATGTAGGATATTGCAGGTACAAGTACCGGGTAGGTACGGGGTATCGTCTCCACCTAGCTTCACAGGTCTGAGCGTGCCTTATATTTTCTGATGGAAGTGGAGGAGATAGTAGTTGACCCTATTTTACTTAGTTACACTCGTGTGAGTTTTGTTAGTTGGTCATCTTGTTAGTTTGTTCGGCCTTCGTATTTTGTCATTTTATCTTTTATGGGTAATTGCTTGAGATTTGTTTAATTTGAGTGTTTTCGTGGATTAAATTAATTAATTAATTAAGTTTATGGAATTATCTCATAGTTGTATTGTTTATGCATTGAGATTATAAATTTAGTTAATTAAAAGAAATTATTAAATTAAGTTGCACGCTGCATGATATTAGAAATATATTTTTATTTAAATGAAAAAAATAAATTAGATTAATTGTTTTTATTATTTCCTAAAATTTTAATTAAATAAATGAATAAAAGGATTAATAAGAATTAAAATATTGTTTTAATTCTTTATTTAGAAAATTAATTAATGTGCATGAGAAAAGAAAAGAAAGAATAATGATTTTTAATTATTGCATGTTAGTTTATCTTTTGTGATAAATTTAGAAAATAAAATAAAAATTACTATTATTCTAAATTTAGGTTTTTTGTGAAAAAGCTATTGAACCTAGAATTTTAGTTCAAATAGGGGAATATGCCTTTATTTTAGGGACACACAGGAACAGGTCTGGAATTTAGGTGAAGGAATTTATTGGAAGCTTATTGAAAAAGTTTGGGCGCTTCTACAGATTTCTTCCACGAAAGCTATACCAGGTTGGATGAATTCTTAGTTGTGGATTTTAGTAGATATTTCTATTTTTCTCTGTTTGATGTGTGTGTATAAAATTATCGTCGAATATAAACCCTCTTCTGATGAATTCAAGTTTTGTTTTAAAATCCATGCCTGATGTGTTTTTCTAGTTTATGGGAAGGATGAGTTTTTGAAAACACTGAGAAAATTAATTTATTCTCTTTGGTTTAATTTGTAATAATAGTTCTTTAAATAAATCTTGTGGTTTCTTAGAAATAAACTTAATTGTGAATTAAATTTATTTGATTATCTAAATTTTAAAAAATTGTCTTTGAAATAAAATTATGTGAAGGAGTTTTCAATTTATATAAAATTTTAAAATTCTATGGGAATTATGTAAAATGATATTTTTAGGAATTTGGAAATTAATTTTAAAAAAAAAAATATAAAAAAAAATATATATAAAAAGGTAGGGCATGCTACCTATGGTAGCATCCGCTACCAGCGGTAGTACACAGTACTGCCGACGGTAGCAGTGCTACCGGATGGTAGTACTAGCTACCGGTGGTAGCTTAGGCTACCGTGCCAAGGGGTATAAAACAAGTTTTAACATGGTTTTAATTTTTAAATTAATTTCTAACCCCTGTGCATACTGCGGTATTACTGTTTCGGGTTTCGTACCGAAGGGTTGGATAAATAAAATTTATTATGTTATATTATATATGTATATAAATAGATATATGTGTATTCATATATGTGTTTATATATATATATATATTTATATATTAGATATGTTTTTCTTATGGTAGTTATTATAATATTTTAAATGTATTTTAAATATTATTTAATTACAGTTTGGAATGTTTCAGAAATAGAGCTTATGATTTTTATTAATATGTTGAAAATACATTAGGAGAATTATTTTTATTTTAAATCTTTTTGGACAAATGACAAGAAGGATGTTTTTTTTTTAAATAGTGGTATTTTCTTATTATTGGAAAAATCTTTATTCGCAAATAATTTATGCTGTGGCTGTTTTAAGAAAAGATTGCTTGCATAAGGATCTTGTGTAAATGGTGTTTTCAGTCAAGCTTAAATTTCATGGGTATTCTAGTTGAATTGTCATTGTGTCCTATGTTATTATTTCTCCTAGACCAGGTGTTGTTGTATAACCTATTTGATATGAGCCATTGTGTTTTTTTGTCCAAATGGTCAATCTTGGGTTGGTATTTGTGTATCCTTCACCTGTGTTTGTCAGGATTGTTTATGGTTGTCTGTTTAGCCATATAGTTCTTGTAGAGAGACATTTCCTATTAGTGTCCTATGAGAGAGAGTGGCTTTCGAGCAGGGGCCGTGCCCGAAGTGGATGACAGGATAACTCGTCGAAAGTCAGTTAAAAAGTGATAACCTAATAATTGATTAGGGGGTGGGTAGATTAAATATTAATTAAGTTAAATGCACCTCGTGCATTGGTGAGTGCTAGTACAGGGCTCATAATGTTATGAGAAGGCCTGGAATGTCAAACTTACCACCTCGTCTTCATGAAAGGATTGGTAGGGTCTGCATGAGACTTAGTTGGAACTGGAGGCTTGGGAGAGGTTACCAGGAGAAACCCAAGGATGGGGGCGGGGACCTATGGAGGCTATACCATGGTAACCATCAAGTTATGCGATGACACTCTCTTCTTAGAGTCACTAGTGTTTTTTGAGTTGAATCACATGGATGTTTGCAGAGTCTTGTAGTCCTTTCGTACTTGTCTTACTTTGCTTGCTTGAGGGTTTTCTACTATCTCCTAGCATGGTGGGGTGGTTACATTTCGGGATCACATGGTCGGGTGGTAGTGCCACTTCCCATCGGATGTTCAGGATTGTATCTTTAGGTGAGGAATGGCTTCACTAGTGTTTCTTGGTTCATGGTTTATGTACCAACTCTTGTTTGAGAACATTGTTCAGTTGAGACCTTTTGGTCATTGTATCAAACTTTTATGTAACCTTGATATTGTGTCTTTGTAATCAGTGGTATTATTGGAAGCCATGTATTTATGGATATTGTAATATTATTATGTCAGTGAAATGAATGTTATTGTTTTGATCTTATATTTAAATGGTTTATGGGAATTGGATACATTGGAATACTTTTATTTCTTTATTATGAAATTTGGATGTATGTGTAGTTTTAAACTTAAGCATTCAATTTATCTAACTAAATGGATTAACTATGGTGTTAATATAATCTACAAAATTAATCTTCATTTGTTACCCTTAGGAAAACATATGATAGACTTCTGTTGTGTTATTCAACGTGCAATGGTTTTAGTTAGTGCACTTAGTCTTTAACAAGAAAAAAATTATTTCACCCTTTAGTTGCCTAGTTGTGTTGTTTTCCTTTAGGGTTTCTGGCAGGGCATTACATCTTTTCAGTAAGTCATCCAATTGTGCAGCACTAATCCTAAACTTTTCTTTATATTTTCTTGCACTAGTCAGATAATCTCTTAGAGTAGTTATTTGCCTTTCAAGTTCTTATTCATTATTCTGGGAGTGTACCAAATTAATTCTCAACAAATTATTCACACGAGTCAATCTTTCACATTCATCAAACTTGTTATTCAAAGATAAAGTAAGGCTATCTTCCTTCTTCTTTCTGTCCTTAATATCTTTTGATAACCTCATGGTCAGATCTTGCATTTCATTCTTCATGAGCATATTTGCTTGACTTAATTTCTGACATTGTTCCTTAAGAGCATTCTTCTCTTCATCATCTAGTTGTTGCATAAGTTCTTTCCTTTTGGCTTGTGTAGATAAAAACCTTTCTTGCAGAATAGAAATGAATTCATTTGCATAATTCAGTTCTTCTTGCAATTTCAAGTTCTTCATCCTTTCATCATCATAATCCTCAAGACCCATCTCAAGTTGCCTTTCCATAGCCATATTTAGAGATTCTGGTTTTAGGATCTTCCTCAAGCTATTAAACTTCTTCCAAGGTACCAGGCTCTGATACCAATTGTTGGGATATGAGAACATTGAGAGGGGGGTGGGGTGAATCAGTGTTCTGCCGAAATCAACAATATTTAACTTTCTAAACCATGTATGTATGTACTGGTAAACAAATAAGCATATAACAAGAAGCAAATAAATCATCCACATAAATGAACACCATAACACAAAATTTATATGTGGAAAACCTCAATGAGAAAAAACCACAGTGGGATTTGTGACCCACAATATCAGTTCACTGGCCATATGAAAGGATATTACATAAATAGGGGCTTGCACTTGCAGGAAGGCATATTTCTCATCACTAAAGAGCCTCACTGACTAGAAGCTTTCTACCAAAGTAAATTACTAAAAATGAACTCAAGAATGCATTTTCTATGCAAGATAGAGTTCCGGTTCTGGTTCTTCTCTGTACTAGTTCTTAGTCTTGAACTATTATCGGTATTTCTTCTCCTCCAAGAGTGCTTTCCTAGCTATCCATAGATCATTGCATGATACAATGTTTGCATACAAAAATGATCTCCATACATATATTTCACATCTCACAGTTCTGCTATATATCTATCTCTTATACCATCATACTACCATCTATATACCACTTTAAATTGACCTAGTAGACTGACTTATATACCTATTACATATGATATGCCTTATGTCATATTACAATGCATTTACAAAAGATATTTAATGTCATCCTCGACAATAATTACAAAATCATTTATAAAATAAATCTTCCTTGATATCAACTTCCTGAAGTACTGATGTTGATGTTGGTGCCGGTGTAGTCCTGAATGCTTCCAATGCTGGTATCTGTCGGTATATTCCTTCTAGTGCCGATTTGTGAATTCCATCAAGTCTTGTTGCCTTCTATTTGATCTTGTTGCCATCAATGACAATAAAATGAATCCAATGAGTGTCAATTGCCAACATAGAATTCCTACTTTCACTTCAAACATCATGGCTACATCAACTCAAAATTTCATACCTATAAGCATTAGTCATGGTGGAATCCCTCTTCTTCATTCAATCCTCCATCTTTATCTATGCCTTCAATGAGTATTCCTATTGTCTCTCAACCAATCAATATGACACAAGGGGGCAATTCATTGAATCATTTTGTCCCTCCTTTTAGTGTCTTATTTCCTTCTCAATCATCACCTATGCCTACTTACCATAGTGCTCCACCACCCTATTCTCAATCAATGACTTCTTTCCATAACATAGCACCACCTTCTCAATCAAACATGTCTAACATAAATTCTTCAACCGAAGCAACCATTAATAGCCTTGCCCAAACTATGTCATCATTGCAACAAAAAATTGCTTCTATGAGTCAATCCAAGTTTAGTGTGCCCACATTTGATGTTGCGAGCCCTCTTTCTCTTCACATTGTTAGAGTTATCCCTCCTAAACATAATGAAGTCCCTCAATTGGAACTCTACAATGGAAAAGGTGATCCTTTAACACATGTCAAGACATTACAAACTTTTTGTACTAACTTTCCTTATGATCAAAGATTGATTTCCAAGTTATTTACTATAACACTAAGAGATAAGGATTTACAATGGTATTGCTCTTTTCCTTCCTATTATATTACTTATTTTCAACAATTAGCAAATGCTTTATTCAATAATTTCAAAACAACATAGGTCCTAAAATCACTTTGACTGATTTAATGCATTGTAAACAAGGTGTTAAAGAAAAAGTGACTGATTTTATTGGTAGATATAAGCATTTGTATTCTCAAATTTCTTTTCCAGTGCCTGATAATGATATTCAAAGAATTTTCATTTCTAATTTATAAAAAGACATTAGGGACAAACTTCTCCTTTCCGAGTTTACTTCCTTTCTGTAGTTATGCACAACACTTCATAATTATCAACTAACTGTGAGTCAACTGGAGCAATCTACTCCTATGGCTCTGAGTGATAAGGGTGAGAGTGCTCAACAACCATTTGCAAAGTTCAAACTGAATAAAGGCTTCATCAAATTTAATGACACCATCAACAACAACAATGTGAATGCTACAATAAGTGTGCCTATTATTTCTAAATTTTTCAAAAGAGAAAGACAATTTACTCCTTTGAATGAATCTTTACGTAGCATTATGTCTTGGTTGTTACAAAGAAATATTATCAACCTTCCTCCATTAAAACTAGTTGTCCCTTCTAAGGCAGCCTCACCTTACTTTAATAATAATTCTTTTTGTCAATTTTATCATCAACCTAGTCATGATACTGAGAAATGTTTTACATTAAAAATTAAGATTCAAGGCTTGATTGATAATAATAATATATCCATGGTAGGTGTGAATGATAAGGGAAATAAATCAGTAGCTCCTCCTAATCAAAATCTCAAGATTTTTATTGATCCTTTACCCTCTCATACCTCTAATGTGATTGAGACTGAACATAACTCTTTTCTCTCCCTTTGATCTTACTACAATGACTCCAAATTTAGTGAATATGGTAGAGAAACAAGAAATGCCTAAGGATTCATGTATCACATTTGACCCTAGTGAGACCATTAGAGCACCCGATGGACCTTTATACATAGTTGCAAAGATTCAAGATAAACCTTGTCGTGGTGTGCTTATCGATCCCTCTTGCATGGTTAATGTCATCACTGAGGAGTATATTTTCACTTTACGTTTGCATAAACCAATCTATGATGATACTAATGTGGTCGTTAAGCTATTTGATGGATTTTCTTGTCCTACCATCGGTTCTATCACACTCCCTATTGAGGTTCACACTAAATCTTTGGATGTCAACTTTGTTGTCATTCCTTCATTTGAATAATTCCGTGTGAAGTTAGGCTACCCTTGGATATCTTCCATGAAGGCTATTTCCTCTCCAATCCATGTGTTTGAAATTTCCCCACAATGGATAAATCATAACTATTACCCATAGCTTATTTAGACCAGCTGAAAGAAGCCTAAGTGTTCCTATTGATTACTTTTGGCCTCAACAATTTCAATCTCTTCCACTGAGAAGTCATGCTCTCTTTCAATCTTATTAGAAATGGAAGAATGATATGATCTTCTCCTTAAGCCAACCTCACACTCCAACACTTTATATTCCCATCATTCTTGAAGATGGAGTTCTTCCTCTAACGGATAGAACTAATCTTCCTCCTAAGGAAGATTCCCAACCTATTCCTATGGATGAAACTATGCCTTCTCCTAAGAATAATAATAATATTCATCCTAAGGTTAGACCTATACCTCCTCATGATGGACTCAGTCTCCTTCCTACACCAAAAATTCCTCCTTTATATGGTGCAGTTCTGCCTCCTTGCTCTTATAGAGAGAAGAGACCTTCCTCTCCTCTTTTCCAACCTAAGAGACCTCAGCCTAAACCTCTAACTACCAAAGATGAGAATATTTTTCCTTCAACAAATATTCCTCCTTTCATAAATATTCCTCCTTCTTCTCATCCTTTTGCTAAGACTTGACATAATCATTGTGCGAGAGATCGCTGATAAAAACATCATGCTAGATCTCATGAAGTTGTTTCTCAAACTATTCAATCTCCCAAAACAACAATAGTTGACATGGTTCCCTTTTCTCCTAAACAAGATGTTGAATCTAAATCTCCAAATCATAAGTTGCAGAAAACATGTGATGGTTTTAGTTCTATTCATGTTAGAGCTCCTCTTTCTATAAATATTGATGAAAAAATAGCTGAAAATTTTATTCATGATGGCAATACAACTCCTAATGCTTCTAATAGTGAATATGAATATGTTGATATTGACAAGCATTTATCTACAAAATTTTCAAAAGCCTTAATCCTAGCTCCTAGAATCGAACAAACTGACTTAGCACATGAGCATAGTCCTTGTTTGGATCTTGTGATATCTCCATCTGTTGTGCTCAATGTCGCTCCTCTGGCATGTTTCCCACCTTCCTGAAATAGTGATCAACAAGATCAAGAGGTGGATGTCATGTTATACTAGCTACATTAGCACCATAGATCCTCTACCTCTATCTCTTTTCTTTCTCTTTTGTGACCATTCTTCTATGTGTATCCCTGTTCTTCTATTTGTTGTCCATATTAATGTCTACTTGAGGATGATGCAAAGCATTAAGATCTCTTTTAGTCTCTTTCATGTTGACTCAAAAGACACCTGTGTTCCCTTTCTTCCAATGTAGTTTCCTTTCTTTGGGGAATGATGACTATTCTATGCATATATATACAAGATATACATGAGTTATCATATAACATATTGACCCCAAGGAAAGCGAAACTACCTTGTGCTTTGTGTTTTATATTCATTGACCTTGGGTTTATTCCTCGATTGGGGGCTAAATCCTTGCGATAACGTGATCTCTCTCTCTCTCTCTCTCTCTCTCTCTCTCTCTCTCTCTTGGGTGTATTCTACCTTAAATAAATCGCTCCCGATAAGACATGCGCGATCACTTTAACGTGGGGGCATTCACTCCGCTCATATTTTCCTTCTTGATACTTAAAGTTACTTAGTAAACTTGACCTTACTTTGTAATTTTTTCTGGTATCTTTTCTTTTTCATGACTCATAGTGAGGGGAACCTTACTATTTGTAGTCATGGTTCTTCCCTTTTCATCTTCCCTTTTACTTCATCAATCAAAGTCATAAGATCCTTAGTCCACTAGGGGCTTGTTGTATCTTGGCTTGTTGATGTGTTGAAAATCTTTCAATCTTGTTTCCTTGTACTTTACTGGTAGTATTGGTGTACTCTTATACTCCCACTAAAGTGGGAGCTAAATGTAATGTCATAAAATCATGACCCTATAATTTTTGGCTGCATTTGGGTCTTCACATTGGCGAAATGAATCCCTAAGCCTGATTGGAGACCTGAGACATGCTTGCACCTACTGAAATATGCATTTCCTTGCATCCTGCATTGCTTGTTCCTACTTTCTATCTTGGATTAGGGTAGGAAAAGGGTGTGGCACCCTTGTCCCCCCAAGGATAGGGGTGTGGTGCCCCTATCCTCCCAAGACAGGGGTGTAGTGCCTTTTTCCTTGCCATATTTTGGCCCCCCTCCACTCAAATCTTGCATTGGGCTTGTCAATGGGAAGTGGGAAAAGGTTTTCTATGTTGGCCTAAGATGAAAAATCAGTTACAAACCCTAATTGGCAAGTATATAAGACATTTTCCCCCTCTCATTTGTATAAGTCGATGAGTTCAATAAGTGAAAGCAAGGTGAACAAGCATTATCGTCATTCAAGCATCAAGAATTCCTTTCAAGCATTGAGCATCTCAAGTCTCCTTTCAAGGCTAAGTGTTGCATTCAAGTCAAGGATTCAACCATTGAAGAGGAGATCCCTATCAACATTCAAAGAATTTGATTCTACATATCCTATCAAACAACACTATCTACATTTCAATTGCATCCTCTCATGAGGTGAATTCTACTTCAGTCATTTACTTGCAAGTACTTTTCATCATTTATTTAATTCCAAAACTGGGGTTTGACCTAAAGGCAAACCCCCAATCCCAACAACATTTCCTCTCTTTTATGTGTGTAGGTTGCAGGTGCACAACTGTATTTGCAAGTTTAAGCTTCATTTTCAAAGACAGAAAAACCCTTTTCGGCATGTGGATTTTTTGGAGGACCAAGTACACTTTCAACACAGTCCCAAAAACTTTCTCTCAAATTTACAAAGGAGCTTCGTCTCGACATTTTAATACTAATTCCGGGTGCACAACTTCATCCCACATTTATATCTCAAGTTATAATCATTTCTTTACCATATTTACACTTAGTTTAAATTCACTTAATTTATCTTATCCATTCTAAAAGAGGGGTTACTTTTTCATTGTCAATTCACTTAGCATTCAATCTGATATTGGATCTAGTGAATTCAACCCCCCTCTTTTAAATGTAATGCATGAAAGAGGTTGAAGAGGATCCTTTGTGAAACTTTCACTCCTTCCTTGAGGAGGGTAAAGCTTTGCACTATATCTCCTTTGTCTCCCCCCTTTTTCCACCATTACACTACTATGAAAAGGATATTCAGATATTTGAAAGGGACAATTGATTTTGCTTTGTGGTATTCTAAGAATGATGACTTTACTTTGAGTTATTTTATAGATGTTGATTGGGCAGGTGATGTTGATAAATGGAAGAGTACTACTGGTGATGCATTCTTTTTGGGTAAGAAGTTGGTCTCTTGGGAAAGTAAGAAGCATAATGCTATTTCTTTATCTACTGTAGAAGTTGAATGCATTGCTCCTACTAGCAATTATACTTGGGTAATTTGGATGAAGCAGACATTGAAGGATATAGGAGTTATTTGTGATGAGCCTATTGCTATATACTGTGATAATTCAAGTGCTATCAACATTTGAAATAATCTAGTGTTGCATTCCAAAATAAAGCATATATCAATCAAGTTTCATTTCTTGAGAGAGAAGGTGAATGGGAAAGAAGTCAGATTGGAGTATATATCTACAAAGGAACAGATTGTAGATATCTTTACGAAGCCTTTGCCTAAAGATACTTTTGAGTATCTCGGAGAGAAATTAGGGGTGATTTCCCCTCCTAATGAGAACTAAGATGCATGGATTTGCATCAGTCTGGTGAACTTCACAGAGATATTTTATGCTTCAGATTGATAAGTGAGGTTTCTATTCAGGGGAAGTAGTCAGTGTTGGTGTTCAATTTAGATGTTCAGATTGGTGAATCTAATTGAAAGGGGAGGGAATCTTGATTCTTGGGCCTTTGTCATTGATGCCAAAGGGGGAGAGAACCATGTGAAAAATCTTGAAGTATTTTGAATTTTTTGTCTAAGGGGGAGATGGTCCTTATGCTTTTGAAGGAGATTGTTATGAGTTGATTTCTTTCCTTACATTGGTTTTTTTCCATATTCATATGTTTCCATCAATGCCAAAGGGGAAGATTGTTGGATATTGGTTGATGTGTTGTCATTGATGTGTTTTCATTGATGTCAACATATTCTCCTATGTATTCCAGTGTTGCAGTTTGGTTGGATGAGTTGGTTTAGCCCATGTGTTGTAGATTAAAAGGTTTCTGGTATGTTGTCTGTAGATGGTTCATTCTCATTTACAGAGTTCCACGTGATGTTTTGAACAAGTTTTGAGATCCAGTATTAAGGATGTTATTCATTTGTTCATGTTATTTGATATTCTGGTTTATGCTCTATATTTCTCCAGAATTGATATATCTTTTTTTGTGGATGTGTGGGATGTATTATGGATATTAATGAGTGTCCTCAATTTGATTGGTTCATGATTTGAAAATTCATAAGAAAATCTTTTAGGTTGACAATAAGTTATTATGGTGTTCTTAAGCTCTAGTAGAGAGATGATGATGATTCTTGTAATCCGAGTTATTGCGGTTGTTGTGGTGTAGTTCACATTGCTTGTGAATGTCTCTAGATTGTGTTCTATGTGTATTGGTGGTCCAAATTGATTATTGTGCATATTATTGAAGATTTTCTTTATCTGGTGATGTTCTTCATGTTATGCAACATTCTTGGTGGTTTTAGCATGTAGCAAAAGATCGAGGCGTAATTGTTGGAGGTGTTGCATGTTTGCGGTATTAATTTGGGTCTAGAATATGTCTTATCCGACATCATTTCGGTCTGCATGTATTGTTTTAGTGTATGAGGTTATTATTTTGGTATTGTATTAAGGGTTTAACTGACCTTGAAATATAGGTTGATGACTTATATAAATAAATGTACTAATCAAGTAAGATGTATGTCTGCAAATATCTGCGATCTTTGAGAGTATGTATGACCATGTTTTATGTATGAACAAGTGATTTGATCTTTCAGAAGTGTGAAGGATATTAGAGAAGTGTTGTAGAGTAGATTGTGTGCTTAACTGGAACTATACTTAGGCATATGGAGATGCTATTTTCATAGTTTGTGTAATCCAAATTATTGCCTGAATGATTTTGTAAGTTAGTGAGACTTCTTGTAAGGTAGTGAGCCTTCCCTTAAGGTTGTATCCTTTTTGGGTTTCTTATTTTGAGCAGTGAGCTCTAGGCAGTGTGCTTGAATGCATGTGCATTCCCCATTGTAATATTTACATTTACTCCTAACAAGGTATTAGCTCATTGTGGGTAGGTTACCACTATGGTTTTTCCATTAACTAGGTTTTCCATGTCAAAAATCTTGGTGTTATGTGTGTTATTGATGTGGTATTGTTTCATGCTTTAAATTTTAATTATCAGATCTGATTTGTGGTTTTGGTTGCATTAAGTTTTTGTCCAAACTGATTCACCTCCCCTTTAGTTTGTTGAATTATTACCAACAATTGGTATCAGAGCTAGATCCTCTGGAAGAAGCTTGACCACTTGAGGAGATCAGGGATGGCAACCTTTGCTTTCAAGAAGGATAGTCTTAGATTTGATGGAATGAACTACACTCTCTGGAAAAGTCGGATGCAATGTCATTTGAGATGCATTGGAGAAGAGTATTGGAAGATTAATAAGAATGTATATAATGTTTCTCAAAATGGTACTACTACTCCCAATGAGAGAAAGGAAGCATAATACAATACTAGAGCTAAGGAAGCATTGTTGAGTGCCTTGTCAGATTTTGAGATGACTAATGTGATGGACTTAGAAACTGCTCATGAGATCTGGATAAAATTGGAGACCTTCCATGAAGGTGATAGTCATCTGAAGATTGCTAAGATATAGATCTTGAAGGTTAAATATGAGAACCTAAAGATGGGTGAAGATGAGAACATTACTTATTTTATGTATAAAGTGAATGGGCTTGTGTGTGGAAACAAATGTGCTAGTGGAGTCATAGAAGAATTTGATATTGTTGCTAAAGTTTTGAGATCCTTGCCTCCTACTTATAAACATAAAGTTGCTGCTATTGATGAGAACTGGACTATGACAAATGTGACAAGAGACATCTTGATTGGTAAGCTTGCTGCTTTTGAGCTGAGTGAGTTTGGAGACTCTCTTCCTAAGACTAAATCTGCATTCAAAGCTACTATTTCTGGGAAGTAGAGATATGATCTGGGAGAAAGTTCTACAAGAGTATATAGATATGAGAAAGAGATGAAATAGATGGAAGATGAAGAAAGAGAGCTTGAGGAGCTTGAAGAACTTATTTCTAGAAGATTTCCTAAAGGTGTCAGTAAGTATGAAGGAAAGTTACCTCTTAAATGTTTTTCATGCAATAAGATAGGACATTTTGCTTCAAGATGTCCATAAAGAGATAGATTTCCTAAGAAGCCATATAAGCCTAAATATCAGAAGAAGTTCTTCATCCTTTAATAGAGTTTACAACTATTGACATGCTTTAGGAGCTCTTCATCATCATGTTTATATTCACATGGACATATTTATAGGAGGTTTCATCCCTCTCTTTCTCTCTTTTAGAGGGGCATTTTGTTCCCATAGGGTTTTCTATCCTTCTGTATTTATGAGATATTTTTATTTTTCCATGACTACCTTATTAGGCCATGTTGCTAGGACTCATTTTTTTGTGCTTAGCTTACTCCCTAACTTTCACTTAAGGGAGGGTGTTAGTTTCAAAAAATGTTTTACCTAACTAGTTTGTTTTGTAATACCTGCCACAAAAACCCTAGAGAACTAAACACATAATATAGAAAAAACAAAGATAATATTTTTTTTAAAAGTTAAATTACAACAACATATAAACTCATTACTCTACAAGAATTAAAGACACAAGTTATATATGATCACATAAACTAAAGTACACAAGAAGAATATTTCAGAAGCATATAAACATTCTCCCCTAGGGTATAATAACATCATTACTTAACTACAACATCAAATAAGATAACATGTACAACAACTAGCATTGATTCATATTTATACCTTCTAATTATTCTATCATTCAATACATCACATATACCATAGAAAGGTAATCATGAAAACTCCATTAAAACCATTAAACATATTAAGTCCAATTATTACCAATTCATTAGATGCTCCTAATCTAACAGTACTAATATCCACATCTTTTTATCCAACATTACATATGTCATAATTAAATTACATATTAGATCATGTTCAGGTAATCATTACAAATATATATTATCCACTCCAAATAGGAAGATTGTGACATACAACTCCAAACATCCAACAAAGAGAAAATATCCCAATGGAAGGAGGCATCAAGCACCCAACCATGTGGAACCAAAAAGGAACCCAACCATGTGGAACCAAAAAGGAACCACCCCCAATACTCTAGAGAATGATATAAGACACCACACACACTAAACTTAGTTTGACACCTAACTCCCAAAGAACACAACTAGATATCATAAACAAAGATTACCAACACAAGACATAGGTTCAAAACATAAAACAAGACTTACCAAAAATTTCCATAAGACAAAGGCTTGAGATATAGGACATAAGTAGGGTAAAGTGTCATCACATGCCATCATAAAGGTTATCCTAGTAGGCTCTCTAGACCTTGATGCCAAGTGACACCCATACGAAACCAACTCAACCTCTCATTAAGATAAGGGAGTATAGTCATACCAACAAGGCCTTCCCAATCTCATTCTGAGCCTGAATGAGCACTCTATGCCATGAGTGGGGAACCATAATTATCTTGTTAATGTGAGATCTACCCAAACCCTAAATAAATTCATTAAGGTTATCACTTATTTAACCACAAACTCCCAACAAGATCTCCTGGCAGCCACTTGTGGGCCTTGACACTCACTTGGAAGTCACTCCCCCTAACATGTTCCTAAAGTATAGGGATGAATACAAATCATAAATCATGATTATATCTCACAAATGATTGCAATGCTTAATCAATTGAATCCCACATAATAATCCGAACCATCTTAGTATATGTAATATTCCAAGAGCATATCTTATGCCACATCAAGAAATAATCATATAATTTCCACAAAATGCAATTAAACAATTCTAGAAAGACATTACAAAAAATATCAAGTCCGAAAACAAGTCTCTAGTCTGACTCAGATGGAAAGAAACAGATAATAAGTCAAAAATACAAAGTAACTAGTTTAGCGAATCTAAAACATGTTTTAGTGCATTCACACATTCTTTCAGCACTTTCACAAAATTATTTAGAGAATTCACTTATTCTTTAGCACTTTCATAACCCAAGTTAGCATTCATACAACCCGGAACAATTCTTTTGTGACAACTCGTGGCATATATGGTGCACATAATAGCACATATGTTAATTAAAATAGTGTCTACGCCTTCCAGTTTGACACATGCTCAAAAGTCAAATTTGAAATAAAATAAAGTTTATAACAAACTCCATAAACATTTAAGAAAAGTTTGACACAAGCAAATCGATCCAAAAGGAAACATTTATATCACAAAAGACAAAACAAAATATTTCAAAGAAGGAAAATGAATTCACGAAAGAAAATTATCGATAGGACTCAGAAATAGTTTCTTGGCAAGATCTCAAGCCAAAATTCTCTCAAACACAATAAATAGAGAGTACAAGAAGATCACATAATTCTTTTTAGGACTATATAAAAAACGTAGATCAAAAAAATCTTCGTAAGAACTCGAATTCCAAGTCTCCCATGCACAATAAACATAATTCTGACAGTAATAATATTGCACAAATTTTCTTCCGCAAATTTCAAAAAACAAATTTCAGACACGAGGTATACACTTTTTTCTTTTCAAAATCAAAATATAAATATCAAAAATTAAGAATAAGAAAATCAACAACCTAGAATTAAGAAGAGTGGATAAATTCTGAAGAAAGTTGAGGCACAATCACAATCTGGAAAATGACAACCTTCTCAATCCTTTCCAACACAAATCCACAGTAACAATGAAACAAATCCCAAAATGCAATCCACAATGAACAATTCTGCAAAAAACTTCAAAATCCAAAAGCAATTCTTCCCCTGAATATCAACAAAAATTCTCTAGAAAATATCACAGCCTCCCAAATTCAACCAATTCAACAATAATGCAAATCACTTCTAAAAATTCTCCAAAAATCCCTAAAATAAAACATAAAGAAAAAATCCTAAAAATAATCCCCCTCATGCATGAAGACTCAGTGAGAAATGCCAATGTAAACATAGGGCTCACTCCAATTCCACCTTCAAAAACAAATTAAAATAATAATTATTAAATAAAACTCCCAATTAGCCAATATATATTTACAATTAAATTCCCAAATAAATATAAAAGCTCCAATAATATGATTCTATTGAATAATTAATTAATATTATATATTAAACTTGCAATAAATATTATTTATTAATTACTCATGAAAGCTTATAACATTATTAATTAACTAATAACCATAACTTAATAAAATCAACCCAACTTAATAATTAATTAAAATAAAATACCATATAACTCCTACAAGAAAACATAACCAAAATACTAGAATTGGCAAGGCATCGACTATTAGGATAACCGGTGAATAGCTGAGAGGGGGGGGGGGGGTGGATCAGTTGTTAACGGATTATAACTTTTAATCCACTTAATAACCTTTAAACAGATCAAGTATCGGTAAAGCACATATAGATGTGGGTAGGAACAAATATCGGTAAACAACACAACTTAACAATTAAATATATAATCAATACAAAGCAACCATACCACATAACACCATGATTTATACGTGGAAAACTCATAAAGGGAAAAACCATGGTGGGAAGCCTTCCCATAGTCAGATGATACTTTTGCAGAAAGTATGTAATACAATGAGGGGCCTACACATGCAGGAAGGAACACTGCCTAGAGTGTACTGCTCATTACAAAAGAGTCTCACTGACTACAGAGAGGCTACAACCATCTCAAGATAAATGGACAACAATACATAATAAAGAAATGCTAGAAATAGCATCTACCATGCCTAATTACAGTCCCAGTTAAGCTCAATACCGGAGGCCTTTGACCTCTTCCTTAATTCCAATTCGATCACCTATGATCGACCAAGTCTCCTTCACATATGATATTGCATTTCAAGACCACGACTTATTATTCCATTTCCATGCCACGATCTACAATAAGATCTTACATCATTTTATACAAACCCTAAGGCCTAAACCAATTAGGTCGGCCACCTAGAAGATATTACAATAAGATCAATACATAAATCCATATTACAATGATATGCAATGTCGACTTAAGATCAAAACTGTTGGCATTCTACACTCTTATGAGAATAGTTGATGTTGTCATTGATGGCAACCAACTGGCAACCAATTGGAAACCATTTGGTAGCCAACCGGTAGATACCGACATTGTCAATAGATTTCTACATACACCGATAGACACTTCACCGGCATCGACAACAATGCATAGCGACACTCAGGCCGACATGGAATAAAATTTTGTTTATTGTATTTTAATGTAATTATCTTTTGTAAAGCCGACATGGTACATTGTAATAGACTCATATATGTATGAGATCTTTTAGGTCATTTTGTAAGTAGATGGATTAGAAGTATAAGGCCATTTTGTATAAGGTGACATAGTTGACAGAGAAGGTTTTGGTTATTATCCAAGCTTAAATCGGTACTGAACCTAGCATATGAGATGTTGTTTTGAAGTAGTACATTGTATTAGATTTTTATAATCCATTTTGTAGTCAGTGCGACTCTTTATTGAGCAGTGAGCTCTAGGTTGTTGACCTCCCTACATGTGGAGGCCCCTCATTGTAAATAGTATTATTCATTGGCCAGTGAGTAAATATTGTGGGTCACAAATCCCACCGAGGTTTTTCCCACACTAGGTTTCCTCATTAAATATCTTGTGTTATGGTGTGTTTTCTATGCTGTCTCTATTATTCTTATTTGTTGCATTAATTCTTATTTACCGGTACACTGTTTTGGGATGCAAAGTTTTAAATAAGTATAAATATTCCGCTAACTGGTTAGACACTGATTCAACCCCCCCCCCCCCTCTCAATGTCTTTTGGACTGTCATTAAATCTAACAATTGGTATCAGAGCTTGGTCCTCTATTTTCAAAAGCCTAACAGCTTGAGGAAGATTTTGACACTGGTACAGATGGAGAACTTAAGAAAATAGTTGGAAGGAGCTCTTGAATATTTTGATGCAGAGAAATTGAAGAATATCAAACTTGAAGATGATCTAAGGATTGCATAGGAATTCATTAAAGGACTTCAAAGAGAAATTTGCTACAACACAAAATAAAAGAAAAGAACTTCATGAGAAGATGCAGAATGATGATGATGAAAAAGAAACTCTTAGAGACATTGCAAGCAAGTTGAGACAAGAAAATAGTAATACGAAGAATGAAATGCAAGATATGACTATGAGGTTATGTAAAGATATTGAAGATAGGAAGAAGAATGAAGAAGACTTGATTAGGAGACTTAATGATGCTGGAAATGAAAATATAAGACTTAGTTATGAAAATGACATGTTGAAGACAGACTTGATTCACATGGAACATGATAAAACTGAGCTTATGAGACAAGTTGGAATTCTGGAAAATGAGTTGGTTACTGCAAATAAACACAAAGACACATTCAAGAAAAGTTCAGAAGAACTTGATGACATGATAAAGAAACAAAAACCTAATGCAGATACTAATGGACTTGGATTTGAAGTTGGAGAAATTTTCGGTACTGCAAACAATCAAGATCAGAACAAATCGGTAAGACAACCTAATGCTTACAAATTTAATGGGAAATGTTTCAATTGCAACAAATATGGTCACAGAGAAAATCAGTGTAGATTTAGAAATAATCAAAATATGAACTCACCCACTGGTCAATGTTCCAAATGCAACAAAGTTGGTCATAATTCAAAAAACTGTAGAATGAATGTGAAATGCTATGTTTATGGAAGATTTGGACATTTATCTAATCAATGCAGATCACAAACTGATCAAGGATATGGAAAGGCTATTTAGAGGAATAATGTGACTTGTTATGCATGTAACAAGATTTGATATATTGCAAAATTTTGTAGAAGTAAGAATGCACCGACAAACAACAAAGGATCTAGTTTGAAAGGCAAAGAAAAGGTAGATGAAGTAAAACAAGAATTTTCTAAACAATGGATTAAGAAAAGAGATCAAAGAACTGATGAAACTATATCTTCACCGGTAGAGCAGAGTAATCCTCCACTAGCAGGAGATTCTTCATCTACCTGAGGAATAATCCCTTGAGGGTATGGCAGCGAATTGAAAAACATGCATTCTACCCTCGATTGATGGTTAGAAGATACATTTCTTCTTTATCGGTAGGTGTGTTAAGTTTTCACTTAACCAACAAGCATTTAATGATGTTTTAAAGAACTTTTTGGCTATAAAGCACTGGGAAATCCTCATTTCAAACTCACTAAACATTCAAAAATTTTGTGAGTGCGAAATCAAGAAAAGGCATTCAAGGCAAATCTAAGAAGTGTTTTTCAAGCATTCAACAAACATCCAGATAAGAGGTATTTTTCATAATGGCTGCTTCATCTTTTGTTCCTAAATTTATTCCGAACCCTACCATTGTGGAGAATGTGAAATGCTCTAGGCCCATATTCAAAATAATTCCTGAGATTGCAAAGCAAGACGACTCTGTAGGAGTTTTCTCAAAAATACCTAAGGGTGTAGCATTTGCAGAAGACCCTAGGATTTACATACATTGCAATATAGAAGATCTAGGATCTAAGGAGTTAATGAAAATGTTTAACAAGGTCATTTGTGATGAACATGGAATTGTTAAATCTGAACATAAGATGTTAGGCCTAATATGGAAAGCTAATGTATTGAGAGGGGAGGGGTGAATCAGTACTCCAAAACTTTTCTTGAATAATAACTTTACTGTTATGCATAAACAGAATAGTGCAACAACATAAAATAAAGTTAAAACAAATAGATAACAATCATACATGATTCACTCCATAACACATATATTTTGGTTATGTAGAAACTCTTGGTTAGAGAGAAAAGCTGCGGTGGGGATGGCACCCATAACTTCACTATTGCAATAATAAAGAGTGCTCGGTTAGAGCTACATATTAGCTATTTCTGATAGCTCACCCTGTTAGGAGTAACAAGTTCTGTTAGATCTACCTTGCTAAAGGATTTTACAACATTTAATCTAAATGCTGCACCTAGTTAGAGGCTTTACATTTTATATACTTGATTAGAGTCTTTTACCTTGTTAAAGGTTTCTCTTACAACTTCACAATATTACAATAAAATCATTACAAATATCTGCAACTTTACATCTAAAATGTTATAGCAGATTCTATGTGCTCAGAATAGATTACCTTGCTTATAGCATACCTCGGTAACCCATATCGTAACTTGGTAAACCCTTCTGTTTACTCTGTTCTTCGACTATTCTCTGAAAACTTTCTTGGTGACCTCCGTGTCTCTGTAACAGTCTCCTTACACTAATGCACACACCTTTTAACTCTTAACTCATGCTCTATAAATAGATCTCTTAAGACGGTGATCCAATTAATTGCTTCAATCTTATAAACATGATTCCTTGAATGAATAACTATACAAAATATTTCATTGGTTAGATTGATCTCAAAATCATACACAATCTTCTAGTGCAATTTCCAATGTGATAACGGTTAGATGTGCCTCGATCTTGTAACACATTTTCATATGCATGTCCAGGTTCAATGAATCTAGTAACATGTTTCACTCAGTGTATATCAACTTGATGTATCATCTTTGCTGCTTGGTAGACATAAAAAGATACTCAGTAGATAGCTCAGTGTGCACTACATTCTGTGATTGCTTTCTTCTGTAACCGACTAGACTGTGCATACCAATTTCTCTGTGTATACCGACTGCATGATTCGGTAGTGTTAACCGACTAGAGTATATAGTATGACTTTGAATATAAAAACTAATGACAACTTGATAAGTAGTAACAATCTCCCCTTTTGACATTAGTTGAGATGTTTGACAAAAACTACTTTCAAAGTCATAACTCAAAAATCTATATAATTTGCAAAATGACTATACTTGACAGTATATATAATAGTCAATGAAATAGTATATTCAGATATACTCCCCTTATCATTATACTATACATAACTCTGATTTTGCATGGTCTATTATGTGCTTGTATGCTCTGCTTACTGTCCTTGGATACTCTGCATACTCTGCTCTGTATACTCCCCCTATATACAATACTCTGAATACTATATCATTCTCAATACTGTATCAAAACTGTATCACTCCCCAAATATATTATATCACTCCCTCAAGACTATCATATTACTCCCCCCTTTTGACAAACATCAAAAACTTTAATTTCCATCTGGGGGCGGTAACTGGTCAAAATTGGATTTGTACTTTTTTCGGGCATCGGTGAGAGCGACAGAGAGTGCATCCTTTACACTTTCCATTAAAGAATTTTGTGCTTGAATATCAGCCAATAGTGATATTAAGCCATCAAGAGTGCTTCCCTCTTGTGTAGTAGATAGGCATGTGGCTTGGTTAATCTGTTCTTGGATGGATGAAAGATGAGGAAGGAATAATGTCTGGAGTGTCATTATATCCATCCTGATCTTGTGTTCTTCATTTCTTAGTTCCAATTGTTGAGCTATGAGCTGTTGAAGCTTGGTATAAAAATTCTGAACTGAATTGGGCTCTGGGGTCAACTTATTTGAGAGATCAGTGATCTCTTTCTCAATTGCATCAGTTTTATTCTTAATGTCTTTAATGAATATAGAAAATGTACATAGTTTCTGAAATAAATAAAGAATGTGCTTGAGTTGAGGGGACAACTCAGTAATGAATTTGACAAGTTTGACTTTGCCAATAGGTAGAGCTTTCTGTACCTCTTCTAATATTTTTGCAGTAAGCTCCTTGTCTTTTAGCTTGCTTAAATACTCAAATGCATCAACTCCGGATGTTTCTATTTGATTAAGGAGTCCATCCAGTTGAATGTGGATGGCTGCATTGGTTGACACTGTAGCTGTAGGTAGCATATCTGATAGCAGTGTCTTCACCTTCTGAAGTACTTTATTCTTCTTTTGTATGGCCATCTATTTTTCTTGTTTGGCCTTTGCTTTGCATAGTTCACCAAAATCAATGAGTTCTTGGCCCTTTAATTTTGATATAGCCACATTGGGCAACACTATTGGTTTAGATAAATCAACTTTGAAACTATGCTTTTTCACCTTCTTCTCTTTACCTTTGGTCGATTGGACCAAGACAATAGCTTGAGAGGCTTGCTGACCCTCAGTAGGTTGCTCAGTAGAGACAACACTTTGGTCTATTCCTATAGCCATTGTGGTGTCTTTTGGTGTCTCGGTACTGGGTGTCTCAGCTGCAACATTTTCAGTGCTCGAAGGTGCTTGAGAGGTCTATTCTAGAGTAGTATCTTCTCCTGTTGTAGACTTGTGACCTTCAATGCCTTGTGCTGTATCCTACGGAGCTTCGGCAGAGACAGGTTGATTGATCGATGGATAAGGCTGAACTTGTTCTAAAACGGATTCACTAGATACAAGTTTTGCATATGTAGTGCCTTCTATCATTTCCTGCTCCAGTTCCTCTGTATCCATGACATCTTCATCTATTTGAATAGTGTCAGCAGGGTCTTGTTCGGTAGCATTAGGACCTTGCTTGGTGACATCAGGATCATGCTTAGTGACATCAACGATTTCAACTATAGATTGTTCACCGACATCTTTGATTTTGAAGATTTCCTACCATTTTTCTTTTGTCTCATTTTCTACGTCAATATATAGCCCATTCATCAGTTTTAAGGCTCTTTGTTTGACAAGAAATTTTGAATTGTAGGTTGTTATATGTTCCTTTATTTTGGCTACTGACATATCAGGAAATAGATGGACTAGACTTCTTTCTCTAATTTGTTTCTCTGAGTCCATTGCATACTTCCACCTATTATCAATATGCAAGTAAAGTTCATTTGGAAGTGACTTTACTATTTCCAATGGAGCTAACCAGAACTTTAGAAGTGTGCAGATGACAACTTCTTCAATTTGTCTCTTCTCATCATTATTTCTAGTTTCATACTTGACATATCTAAATGAACCAAATCCACCATATTCTTTCAGATTGGCACAAAAGTTTTCAACACTATGTATATTTACCTTCTTGCTCTTGACAATCTGGAATTTGTTTGCATCTTCAGATTCTGTATCACTAGACTCTTTTGCCAAAATGAGTCTCCGAGTAGATTTCTTGTATGTCTTTATTACCTTGGGAGTAGTAACACTCTTTTGTTTCTTACTCAGTGATGCTGCAGATGCTCTTGTATTAGGTCTCTTTGTTGGAGGAGTTGGTAGGGCCTTTAAAGTGTCTTGTTTCTTTCTTTTTAACACTTTACCCTTAGGCAATTCGGTGCTCACTGTTATAGCTGCCTCTTGAGCTTCTGATTCCTCTTCGGTGATGGCAAGAGTGCCTTTGACAGGTGTGGAGGAAGAATCTTCTCTGAATTTCTCTGTTAAAACCTTTATCATCTTTGTTGCTTTTCTTGTAGCTTTGGGTACTACAATGCTCATTTTTACTTTTCCCTTCACTTCTTCATAGGTTCCATACCTCAGCTCCGTAGCATGCCTTGATAATGTAAGAAATGTATCAATTTTCTGTTATGTGATGTCAAAGTCAATCTTGTAACCCATAGGTGGCAAAGATTGAGTTCTTGGTTCCACAACATTCACACAATAGTAATCAGTGTCTACCTCAAAGCATATGCCATCTTTATATTTCTCCACTAGCTGGGGTGGAATCTGGTACCTGTTGTGCATTTTCTCTTGAAATTTACTGAAGTAATCATCCATTATATCATTAAAATTATCACCTAGCTTCTCGATGAAGTCATTAATTTGATGGGTGATTGGTCGGTGTAGCTCCCAAACTACTTTACCGACTGATGGAAAGAATTTTTCAAAGTAGAAAAACATGCATACAAGAAGTGAACCAAACTTTAGTGTATTTGCCGAGTTGTTCTTCTTTGGCTTCCTTATTATGTTCAGATTCTCAAACAGGTTCTTCAGTAACACTTCACATAAGTCAATTTTCATTCCCTTTTTCACAATTTTATAAGCTATGTCAACTGCTGCACAGGGTACACTATTTTCCCTTGTTGATTGGAAGAAATAGTAACCAATTACTCTAATGGCAAACCTAAGTTCTGCATTAGTGACATTGTTCAATTTCAGTCCTCTATAATCAGATTCTACTCTGGTTAAACTGATCAATTCCTTTAGTGATATCATCTTTTGAGCTCGTGCATGATCATAGATAGGATAACCGATGATCACATGAATGATTTCCTTGGTGATTTTAAATGGTTTCTCTTCTAGCCACATGAAATCATCATGAACTCTGCTCAGAACAAAATTGATCCACTGGGGTTTGAACACACGAGGATAGGTTAGGGCTTCAGTCAATCCCTTGATTTTGATGTGTTCATACTTGCTGTTTAGTACACCATCGGTACATAGTTCATCATAGGTGTCTCTTATTTTAACATGACTAAGTTCTTCAACACAACATTTGGTGAAGAATCTCACATCTTCTATTAACAATACTCTATCCAGGATGAGTGAAAAGGCGGTTTTGTCATCCGGTTCGGAGGTGACTTTAGGAGTCAAAGAGTATTTCAGTGAGGGCTTCTCTACATTCTTGACAACTATGGGATCTTGGATCTTGGGCGCCATTTAGGATTTCAGGTAAAAAACTAGTAAAGAGTCCTTAGGGTTTCAGAATTCCAAATGACAGCCGCTTTATACTTAGCAAATAATGGCAACAAGATCGGTAAACCAGCTTAACAATATGTTGAGATTTGATGTAAATACCTTGGATTTGCTTTGAATGAGGTTTTGATTGCCTTGGAATCTCTCTGCTCTGCTCTTTCGAAAACTTGGTGAATAAAAATGACCGCGAAAATTCTTTTAAGTACACAAAATACCTTATTGGGCTCTGTGCGGGTTAGGTCAAAAACATTAAATGCACTCGGTTCCTTTTTATCGATTTACTCTCCTTTTTGTTTTAACCGAGTATCTAAGCTTCCTTCATTTATCGACTTGACAGGCTTCCTGTATTCACCGACTTGACAGGTTTCCTGTAAAGTACTTTTGATAGAATTTCAAACTTACTAATGCATCTTAACTATGCAGATTTTGAATTTAGTACATAATAGAATAGGAACTGTTATGATTTTAACCTTCAGAAAATGCAACCCCTTAATACCTTTACTGATTAATTTGGACTAGGTGCACCTAACTCGGTAGGTAAGGTGCTTTCTTCATTTGACATAATTTCCTTCTTTTTCCAAATCATCTGTAATTTGCCTTTTATTTCTTCAGTGTCTCCTCTAGGTTGATCTCTGCAATCTCCAGCCAAGTGTCCAACTTTGTGACAATGAAAACATGCCATACCAGGATTTCTCCATGATCTTCGGTTGTTCATTCCAAACCTTATAAGACAGTTAGCACTAATATTTCCATATCTTCCACAACATTCACACCATATCCTTGTATTATAATCCCATGGTACTGCTGCATATTGTTGGTAAGGATCTGTGTAAGTTCGGTAACCTCTAGTGTTTGCTCGGTTTGCAGACCACATGTAGTTCTTTTGCTTAAGCCAACACTTCTCAGTACTATGTCCATATCTATTGCAGTTTCTACAAAACCCTTTGTATTTTGCCTTCTGATAGTTGTTAACAGACTTTGTCCTACATTGGTTAAAAGTGTGACCATATTTATTGCAATTGTAACAATAACCATTGGACTTAGTGACATTCGGTTGCTTACCTTTTCTGATTTGGCACATGTTGGTAGTATGACCTTGATTTCCACAGTAGTAGCAAATAGGCTTCTTTCTTTTGATGTTATTCCTATTTCCAGCTTGCTTTGATGATTCCCCTCTCTTGGTAGTATGAATTCCTTTCTCGGTAGAGTCTTTTGCTTTGTAACCGAGTCCTGCATCTCTATTGGGTCTTCTTGTATTCAATTGCTCATCCAACATCTTTGATGCTTCATAACTCTTCTTCAGTGTTTCTTTGGATTTCTTCTATGTTTCAAGTTCATCGGTAAACCTTGATACTTCAAGTTTCAATGCTTGATTTTCATCATTCTTCAGAATTAATTCATGATGTGCATAGCCTAGTTGATCTGTCATATTTTGTTGAATCCCAGTCAACCTTATGATTTCATCATTTTTATCAGATACTAAGACTTCAAGTTGTTGTTTCTCTCTTTGTAGATCTCTTGTTTTATCCTCAGCTGTTCTTAATGCATCTAGATTTTCAGTCATTTGTGTGCTAAAATATTCATGTTCTCTTTTCATTGCTTTTAGTTGATCAGCCAGTGCTTTGTTCTTTTCTTTCAATACTCCAATCATTTCTTCAGTCTCTTCAGATATACTATTCTCATATGATGTCTCAATTTGTTCCACTAACTCTTGAGAATCCTGCAAGTCATCAGATAATCTTCTTCTTACTTTCAGAGATTTTTGCATTTGCCTTTGCATGTCTACAATCACTTGATTAGCATGATCCAGCTCTTCTTGCAGATACACAATCCTCCGAGATTGTTTGTAGCCTTCCATTGATAAGATCTTTCTCTTTAGGTAGTTAAACCCTTTTCCAAGATTCAAGCTCTGATACCAATTGTTAGGCCCAATATGGAAAGCTAATGTACTGAGAGGGGAGGGGTGAATCAGTACTCCAAAACTTTTCTTGAATAATAGCTTTATTGTTATGCATAAACAGAATAGTGCAGTAACATAAAATAAAGTTAAAACAAATAGATAACAATCATACATGATTCACTCCATAACACATATATTTTGGTTACGCAGAAACTCTTGGTTAGAGAGAAAAACTGCGGTGGGGATGGCACCCACAACTTCACTATTGCAATAATAAAGAGTGCTCGGTTAGAGCTACATATTAGCTATTTCTGATAGCTTACGCTGTTAGGAGTAACAAGTTCTGTTAGATCTACCTTGCTAAAGGATTTTACAACATTTAATCTAAATGCTGCACTTGGTTAGAGGCTTTACAATTTATAGACTTGATTAGAGTCTTCTACCCTATTAAAGGTTTCTCTTACAACTTCACAATATTACAATAAAATCATTACAAATATCTGCAACTTTACATCCGAAATGTTATAGCAGATTCTATGTGCTCAGAATATTTACCTTGCTTATAGCATACCTCGGTAACCCATATAGTAACTTGGTAAACCCTTTTGTTTACTCTATTCTTCAACTGTTCTCTGAAAACCTTCTCGTTGACCTCTGTGTCTCTGTAACAGTCTTCTTACACTCATGCACACACCTTTTAACTCTTAACTCATGTTGTATAAATAGATCTCTTAAGACAGTGATCTAATTCATTGCTTCGATCTTACAAACACGATTCCTTGAATGAATAACTATACAAAATATTTCATTGGTTAGATTGATCTCAAAATCATACACAATCTTCTAGTGCAATTTCCAATGTGATAACGGTTAGATGTGCCTTGATCTTGTAACACATTTTCATATGCATGTCCAGGTTCAATGAATTTGGTAAAATGTTTCACTCAGTGTATATCAACTCGGTGTGTCATCTTTGCTGCTCGGTAGACAGCTCGGTGTGTACTGCGTTCTGTGACTGCTTTCTTCTGTAACCGACTAGACTGTGCATACCGATTTCTCTGTGTATACCGACTCCATGATTCGGTAGTGTTAACCGACTAGAGCATATAGTATGACTTTGAATATAAAAACTAATGGCAACTTGATAAGTAGTAACATAAGATTGTGGAAACTTTAGGTTTTGTGGAGATACTGAATATCCCTCAATTTCCAGAGGAAGTGGTAAGGATTTTATTGAGTAGAGCACATGGATAATTCTTATGGTTGGATTATGTTTGTAAGATTACCCAACAAACAATTAGGGCAATTACTGGTTTACCCTCAACCGGTAATAGACCTGATAAGACAAAGAAGATTCCCAACAAAATGGTGACAAGCCTAACTAGAGAAACATCTGACAATAGATCACTTAGAGTAAATGACATTAAGGAAATTAATGTGAGATATGTAAGTATGGTCCTTGGATACAAAGCCACACATGCTAACAGACTCAATTTTGTTTCCAGTCTTTGTATTTATAGTGCATATGAAATGATAAACAACAATGATAAGATAGATGTGTGTGAATGGTTAAAAGATGAGCTTATTGATAACCTGAAAAAGATTAAGGGAGACAAAAAGGGTACTTTCTACTTTGGAAACCTTCTGGTATGTTTGATGTTATATTTCACCAAAGATATCCCTGGTACAGGACAAAAAGACTTTGGTTATGATATACCGGTAGGAAAACAACTACATGAAGCTTTTACGAGCATGGGAACTGATAGAGATAATAACATAACAAATTACTTTAAAACTTTCCAATCTAAGATGAGAGCTAGGGAAAAGATTCCTCAGAGCATAGTTGAGAAATATGAGAAGCAAATCTGTTTTGTCATTAAAAGAGATGAAACCTGTATGGAAGCAGTAAGCCCTAGAACTATTTGGGTTACTGAAATGGGTTATGAGGTTGATCTACATATTCTGGAAATGTATGCAAAAGCACTGCTTGAAGCACCTAGAGAACCATCTGAGGAAATATTTGGAAGTGCTGAAACCATAGCTAGTAAAGTGTCAATGAAGAAAAATAAGAAGAAAAGAGACAAATTCATTAGGGATGCATCTAAGAAAGCACATGAAATCAAAGAAAATGTCATGAACCTTAGTGTCATATCGACTAGTGAGCTTAAAGGGCTTCAACCAGAGGCACATATTTCACCAGTTGATGCATCTTCTGGCAATGATAGTGGGAAGGTTGCTAAGTTCAAAAGAGTGGAAAGGAAAAGGAAAGCCTTCGGTACCTTCTCCTACTTCAAAGAAAACAAGAACATTAAGGAAGAAACAACAGGAAGTTAGGGAACCAAAGAAGAAGCTTACTCTAAAGAGAAAATAGACACCGATTACCCCTTCATTGAATGATCTACTTAATGAAGTTACACATGAGGGGAATCTGTTAAATGCGAACAATTTATATCATTCTTTCAATAACACTGATAGGGAAACTATTGAAGAAAGCATTGTTCTTCATTTAGACATTTATAAGAAAGTTTTGATTGAAGTTATTGATGAGCTACCAAATGATCTCTACATGAGACTAGAAGCTAAAAGGCTATCAGTGATGGAATTAGATAAGAAAATGAAAGTTGAAGCACTCTTGGCTGTTCACCCAATTAACTCCAAAGAAGAAATAGATGAACTTATTTCTGAGGCTAACCAATCAGTATTTGCTAGTGGACACTCGCAAGTGAGCTTGATGGCTGGAAGAGTGAAGGAAATTGCAGAAGAAATAGAGGATAATTGGGATATATTCTTTGTAGAGAAAGAAAAACAAGAGGAAAAGAGAAGACCCAAAAAGACATTTAAGGTTTATCAAAAGGACAAAGGTAAAGGAAAAATTGGTGGTGTTCCAACATTAAGATTACTGACAATCTTCTACCGCCACCTTTGGATACTGCACCGGTACACTCAGAAGATCCATTGGTTATTAACACTGAAGGAATAAGACATGATGATAATAATCCTAAGTCAGAGATACTTTTTACAATGAATGTGGATACTCAAGAGGTAAACATTGTTTTAGATAAGAAAACCTCTGAAGTTAAGTCAGACAATGTTGACAATAGCAACATAGCAGAGGAACCCGTACAAACTGTTGAAACTGAGACATCAAAATAAACCGAGCAACCGACACAGACTAAAAAACCTACTGAAGGTAAAGGTACTAGCATAGGGCCACCGGAGACAAAGAAACATGCAGAGAAACAAACTGAGGCAGAGGTGCACACAGAGACTGAGAAACCGACAATCACAGAAACATTGAAATAGTTTGAGAGACCTTTAAAGGTTGAGATGCAAACACAGACTGATCCACCAGAAGAAAATACAAGCAAAAAGGATACATCTGATGGAAGCAAAGAGTTAATAAATATGATTAGTCAGACATCCAACACATCTATAGGTGAATTCAAACCTACCAATGTTACAGAGGAACTTTTGGATTCAATCAAGATAACGGATTGCAATGCATTGGCCTATAAGGAAATTGATAACATACTCCCTATTCTTAAGTTGATTGCATCAAACTGTAAAATAGATCACATTACTGATACTTTGGGTAAATTGGACACATTGTCCAAATTTATTGTTGATAATGTAATAACTATTGATAAGGTGAATGAGGACACAATTAAGGAGAGAGTTGAAAAAGAGAAAAACACATTCTTTGAAGACACTATAAAGAAATGTATATAACACTTAAAAACCGGTACTTAAGTCTACAATTTTGGAGTACAATGAGCTATATAGGGAAACATGCAAACCTCACCTTTTGATAGAGGACATAGATGAGGAGATCAGAAAAACACAGAAAGAAATTGATGACATAGAAGATAATATAATTGGTTCATCCGAACATATATCAGTTTTTGAGCAGGAAATGACATTTTTTGAGGAGAAATTAGAGAAACTTGAGAAAGAGAAGGCAAGGATAAGGTCAAATGCCCGAGAACTTAAAAATAAACTTGGTCCTAAGTTGGACAATATTATCACTTAGAGCATTGAAATATCTAAGGAATTAGTTCAAGGAGAGAGATCACTGGAGGAACACATGCATTATCTCACCGACATGATCCAACAGACTAAGGCAACTTTGAATGATAGCAAAAGGTTTATGTAGAGTTTGAATTTAGTTTTGTTAGATATTTTCAGATTGTAACCAACCGATTACAAACTTTGAGGTGAAATTTTTTGAACTCGTTTGATTATTTTTGACAACCTTTGTCATTGATGTCAAAGGGGGAGTATTGGAGGGAAAAAAAGATGTACATAGGAGATCACTTGCTCAGGGGGAGCACATCTTTTTGGAATCTTTTTGGACTTCAGTTTTTGGATTTTTCTCATGAGTGTTACCATCAATTCCAAATGGGGAGATTGTTGGCATTCTACACTCTTATGAGAATAGTTGATGTTGTCATTGATGGCAACCAACAGGAAGATACCGACACCGGCAATAGATTTCTACATAAACTGGCAGGCACTTCACTGGTATCAACAACAATGCATACCGACATTCAGGCCAACATGGAATAAACTTTTGTTTATTGTATTTTAATTTAATTATCTTTTGTAAAGCCAACATGGTACATTGTAATAGATGCATATATGTATGAGATCTTATAGGTTATTTTGTAAGTAGATGGATGAGAAGTATAAGGCAATTTTGTATAAGGTGACATAGTTGATAGCAAAGGTTTTGGTTATTATTTGAGCTTAAACCGGTACTGAACCTGGCATATGAGATGTTGTTTTGAAGCAGTATATTGTATTGGATTTTGATAATCCATTTTGTAGTCAGTCTGACTCTTTATTGAGCAGTGAGCTCTAGGCTATTGGCCTCCTTACATGTGCAGGCCCCTCATTGTAAGTAATATTTATTCATTGGCCAATGAGTAAATATTTTGGGTCACAAATCCCATTGAGGTTTTTCCCACATTGGGTTTCCTCATTAAATATCTTGTTTTATGGTGTGTTTTCTATGCTATCTCTATTATTCTTATTTGCTGCATTAATTCTTATTTACCGGTACACTGTTTTGGGATACAAAGTTTTAAATAAGTATAAATATTCTGTTAACCGTTTAGACACCGATTCACCTCCTCTCTTAGTGTCTTTGGGATTGTCATTAAATATAACAAAAAAACAATAACAAATCCATAAAACATCTCGAAACATCCCGGTAATGTGTAGAGTACACATTATCATGATACCGATCCATAACCTAGATAGGTACCATACCTATTCTGGGTCCACCACACTAAAACAATATCTTCAAGAAGTTGAAGCACGCTCAAACAACACCTTCAACATCCTAAAATACATGCAGAAGCTGCACCAACACTAATTATCTATCCTGTCAAGATTCCTTAGTGAAAGCTTTGCCGGTAAAGCCTTAAACTAGTGCCGGTAAGGGTTTACCAGAGTGTATGATAGCATCCAATTACCAAGTCAATACCAACTAACAAAGACATGCTCCAGAAGCACGTAATACATGTAACCAATCACATTCCATAGATCCAACCATGTTGGAAGTGTCCAACAGATAGTCTCTTCTGCCGGTAACACTAGATCTTCTACCGGTAACCAAAACCTGTTTGCCGGTAACCAACCATAATAACTAGTGTTGACATCAATAAAAAAACATTAATGCAACACATAATCAATTTATCCAATAATGCCAACAATCTCCCTCTTTTGCATTGATGACAACACTAGATGTGAAAAACATCTAAGTACCAAGAAATGCCAAATAAGTCTCCCCTTGTGGAAGACAACCAATAATCTCCTGAATATCAATAACTCTCCCCCTGTAAATGATATCTCTGTAAAGTTTTGAATTTTATTTTTTCACATCACTATCTCTCCCCCTTTGATATAAATGCTAGAAATCTGACAAAAATATCAAAGCAATAATATAAACCTGTGAATCTCAAGGCTGACTACTCCCCTTGAGTAGTAGCACCACTCATCGTGCTAGAATGAATAATATCTATGATATTACATGCCGGATTGATGATAAACTGCATCAACCAAGTGTTTGTCGAAGGTGTAGAAACCCCTAACCTACCTCTCAAATACTCAAATAATTCCTTGGACAATGATTTAGTGAATATATCTGCAATCTATTCTTTAGTGTTCACATAAACCAATTTGACTTCCTTTGCTTCTACCTTGTCCTTCAAAAAGTTATACTTTATTGATATATGCTTAGTCTTAGAGTGAAATACCAGATTCTTAGACATGTCAATAGCTGTAGAGTTATCATAGTAGATAACTACTAGTTCACTACAATTTACCCCAATATCCTTCAACATTTTCTTCATCAACAAGACTTGAGTGCAATTAGTTGCTGCTGCAACATACTCAGCTTCTGCAATAGATAAAGAAATGCATGACTTTTTTTGCTGGTCCATGAAACCAATTTCTTTCCAAGAAAGAAATCTCTGCCAAAATTTCTCTTCCTGTCATCAGTATCTCTTGCCCAATCTGAAACAATATATGCACATAAAGTGAAATCATCATTTTTAGAATACCATAAACCATATTCTGTTGTTCCTTGCAAATACCAAAACATCCTCTTTACTGCACATTCATGATTTTCTTTAGGATTACTTTGATATCTTGAAACAATACTTACTGCATTCATAATATGTGATTTAGTTTGAGTTAGATATAGCAAACCACCAATCATAGACTTATACCTTGTCGGATTTACCGATGTAGAAGTATGCTTGATAGATAATTTCTCACTTGTCACCATAGGAGTACTTACTAGTTTGGAATTATACATACCAAAATTATTCAACAATTCCCTCAGATACTTAGTTTGACAGATAAAAATGCCTTTGTCAGTTTGAGTAATCTGCAAACCTAAGAAAAATCTCATCTCACCAATCATGGACATTTCAAATTCATTCTTCATATTGTTAGAAAATTCCATGCACAATTTATCTTCTCCTCCAAAAATGATATCATCAAAAAATAATTCAATAATCAGAATATCATTATCAGTGATCTTCTAAACTTCAGGTTCACTGTTCTAATCATCAGTCACAGTTGAAATTTCTGATTGTTCCGGTGTAACTGTCTCAGTTTCCTATACCGGTTGAGGCATTGGTGGTTTAGTTATGATCATTTCCACTATCAGTTGCCTATCATATGATATAGAATGATTTCTGTACTACTCATCCACTTTCACATTAGCACTTTCCACAATTTTCTGCAATCTTTTGTTATAACATCTATATGCTTTGCTTTGAATTGAATAACCAAGAAATATCCCTTCATCATATCTAGGATCAAACTTTCCAATTGAATAATCTCTTTTGATATAGTATTTACTTCCAAAAATTATGAAATACTTAATAGTAGGTGTATGTCTAAACCATAATTCATAAGGGGTCTTATCGGTTTCACCTTTGATGTGAACTCTATTGAATCTGTAGACTATTGTACTTATTGCTTCTTTCCAGTAGATATGAGGCAATTTGGCTTCTATCATCATAGATCTTGCTTCATCCAAAATGGTTCTATTCTTTCTTTCCACCACTCCATTCCACTGAGGAGTTCGAGGTGCAGATAACCGTCTCCTAATTCTATTTGTCTCACAATAACTATTAAATTCATGAGAAGTGAACTCACCACCATGATCTGATCTTAGACATTTGATTTTCAATCCAATTTCTATTTCAACCTTTTCTTTAAAGATCTTGAATTTCTCAAAGGCTTTAAACTTCTCCCTTAGAAAAGTCACCCACATAATTCTAGAATAGTTATCAATAATCAACATGAAATACCTATCACCTTGAAAGATTCTAGTCCTTGTTGGACGTCATAAGTCAATGTGAATCAAATCAAGTTCATCATTAGATTTATCATGTATTCTCTTGAAAGAACTTCTAACTTGCTTTCCCAATTGACATTCCTTAAATACCAGATTATGAGGCTTCATAATCTTAGGTATATCTCTAACTACCTTATTTGTACTGATCTTAATAATACAATAAAAATTAACATGACACAACCTCTTATGCCATAACCAACTCTTATCAATATGAGCAATCAAACATGTCTTATTACCAGTGTTCAAGTGAAAGGTATTACCTCCAGTCTGACTACCGGTTGCAATCTCCAAACTAGTCTTGTTAATGATTTTGCATTTTCTATCTTTAAATTGAAGTTAGAAACCCTTGTCTACCAATTGACCAACACTCAAAAGATTATGCTTTAAACCTTCTACATAATAGACATTATCAATATTATGCTTACCATCCATAGAAATAATACCTCTACCTCTAATCATACATGCTTTGCCATCTCCAAATCTGACTTGACTGCCATTGTATTCTTGTAGAGACAAAAATTTCCCTTTATCTCCAGTCATATGATGTGAGCATCCATTATCAATTACCCATTCATCCTTATCTTTAGCTTTTGCTACCAGGGCCTTTTCTTTATTTTTGATAGCTAGTCCTAGTTTATCTTCCTTTAAAGCATAGAAAATCCATTCCTTTCCATTGCCGGTTCATCTCCAGAGTCACCAGTTACTCCTTCCTCATCCTCTATGTAGCATTGTTTACTTTTCTTGAATCTATATCTATTCTGGTTAGGCTTAAATGATTTCTTAACTCTTTCCTCAAACCTTGCATTCCTTTCAGGACATCTAGATACAAAATGACCAATCTTATTACATGAAAAAATTTAAAAGGTGCTTTTCGTTCATACTTACTTCCTATCCTACCTTTAGGTACTCTTCTTGCAAATAAGGTTTCAAGTTACTCAAATTCTTCATCTTCTTTCCTCATGTCTTCCAATTATTTTGCACATAAAAATTTCCAATCACTTTTGTAGGTAGATGATGATGATGATGCATGAAAAGAAGGTTCAGACTTTACAACTCCAGAAGATCCAAATTCTTCAAGATCAAAAGCAGATAATTTCCCAATCAGAATGTCTCTATTAATTGAAGAGTTAGCCATTGTTCTCAACTTATTAATTGCAGTTGCCATCATCTTGTAAGTCAGTGGAAGGGATCTCAAGACTTTGGAAACTATTTCATCTTCACTCAGAAATCCTCCACAACATTGAATTCCCATAACAATCTCATTTACTCTTTCCATAAACACACAATTCTTTCATTATCTTCCATCTTCAAGTTTTCATATCTTACCCGGTAAACATCAAATTTAACAATTTTGACAGTAGGATCACCTTCATTCAGAGTTTGCAATTTATCCCACATAACCTTAGCTAATGATTTATCAGTTAATCCCATGATCTGCTAATCAGTAAGTGCACACAAGAAGGCTTCTCTAGCTCTGCAACCATTCTCAATATTCTTATCCAAGTCTGCAGGAGCAGGATTGCCAGATGCCGGATCATAAAGTGTATATCCTTTCTCAGTGATCTCCCAAATATCCTTGCGAAGACATCTAAGATGAGTCTCCATCTAAATTTTCCATATCCCATAATTTGTTCCATCAAGCTTAGGGATTTCTCTTCTAAAAATAATTGTCGGTGGATTAGAAGTGTTAGCTACCATAGGATCTACCCCAAGCAATTAAGCTTCTGCAAATGAGGACCAGAGCTTTGATACCAATTGTTAAGATAATTAGTGAACAACTGAGGGGGGGGGGTGAATAAGTTGTTAACAAATTACCTTTTAATCCGCTTAATAACCTTTAAACATATCAAGTACTGGTAAAGCACATACAGATGCCAGTAGGAACAGATACCGGTAAACAACACAACTTAGCAATTAAATAGATAATCAATGCAAAAAAATCATACCACATAACACCATGATTTGTACGTGGAAAAACCAGAAAGGGAAAAACCATAGTGGGAAGCCTACCCATAGTCAGATGATACTTTTGCAGAAAGTATGTGATACAATGAGGGGCCTGCACATGCAAGAAGGCACACTACCTATAGCGTACTTCTCATTACAAAAGAGTCTCACTGACTACAGTGAGGCTACAACCATCTCAAGATAAATGGACAACAATCCAGAATAAGGAACTATCAGAAATAGAATCTACCATGCCTAATTACAGTCCTAGTTAAGCTCAACACTAGAGGCCTTTGACCTCTTCCTTAATCCCAATTCGATCACCTATGATCGACCAAGTCTCCTTCGCATGTGATATTGCATTTCAAGACCATGAATTCTTATTTCATTTCCATACCATGATCTACAATGAGATCTTACATCATTTTATACAAACCCTAAGGCCTAAACCAATTAGGTCAGCCACCTAAAAGATATTACAATAAGATCATTACATAAATCCATATTACAATGATATGCCATGTCAGCTTAAGACAAAAACAACAATAACAAATCCATAAAACATCCCGAAACATCCCGATAATGTGTAGAGTACACATTATCATGATGCTAGTCCATAACCTAGATAGGTACCAGACTTATTCTGGGTCGACCATGCCAAAGCAATGCCTTCAAGTAGTTAAATAATGATCAAAGAACATCTTCAACATCCTAAAATCCATGTAGAAGCGGCACCAACACCAATTATGCATCCTTTCAAGATTCCTCAGTGAAAGCTCTGTTGGTAAGGGTTTACCAGAGTGTATGATAGCATCCGATTACCAAGTCAATACCAAATGACCAAGACATACTCCATAAGCACGTACCACATGTAACCAATCACATTCCATAGATCCAAACATGCTGAAAGTGTCCAATAGATAGTCTCTTCAGCCGGTAACACTAGATCTTCTACCCGTAACCAAAACTTGTCTGCCGATAACCAACCATAACAGCTAGTGTTAACATCAATGACAAAACATCAATGAAACACATAATCAATTCATCCAATGATTCCAACATCAACTAGGCCTAAAATGTGATAGAAGCATTATATTATTCTCTACTTCAACTTGCCATTGGGATTAGAGACACACTCAGACCTGTGAAACCAGGTGGAGTTGATGTCTAGTATTTGCATTCCTACATAACACCAAACATCTATGCACAACATACATACATATATATATCATAATAAAATCATGAGTAAAATATAAGTCATTGAATACATATAAGTAACTAAACATAAATCTCAACATCAATATACTACTGAGTATATCATCATCCACATAAAACATAATGTATCATCTGTCAACATGAAATGTCTATCATGAAAAATGTAAGCATATATTAAGAGTATCATAAATAAATCTAAACAAGTGCATAGATGTCTATCCATGCATCAAAAGGAAAGTATGTTAAGGAGGGACACTACATCCTCCCCCTAGGTCTAGGCTTACTCCTAGAAGCCTCAGAACAAATAGGAGAAGAGCTCTCTCATCCATGCTGCATCCTCCCATGTTGCTAAAGACTCATTATTTAGGTGCCATTAGACCCTTACTTTCTATATGTCGTGACCCCTGAGGGTCAACCCCTAATGTAGCATAATGTGCACGAGCTCCAAAGAAAGCTACCCATCCTTCACCTACAAATTATTCCATTGCAATACATGTTTCACATTAGGAAAATAAGGCCTCAAAATTGATACATGAAATACATCGTGGATGTGAGACAAGATGGGCGATAATGCTAGATGGTAAGCTACATGACCGATCCTCTCCAAAACCTCAAATGGATCGATGAAATGAGGCACCAACTTAGAGATTTTTCTATAATGGATAGGACTCTTATGCAGATGCAATCTCAATAATGGCTTATCTCCCACAAAGAACCATCAATCCATACAATGAGCTTCTGCATATTTCTTATGTCTATCCTATGCCGCCACCAAATGCTCTTGAATATGATTCACCTCCTCCTCCATCTCATGTAACACCTCAGTTCCTAAAACAACTATCCTCAAATTGATCCCAAATCAAAGGCATACAACAAGGCCAACCATACAAAACCTAAAAAGGTGACATACCAATAGAACTATTGTATCCATTATTATAGGCAAACTCCATGAAATATAGACAATTCTCCCATCGAAACTATTGGTCCATGACATACATCCAAAGCATATCCTCAAGAGCGTGGTTAACTCTCTCCATCCACCCATCTATCTCAGGATGATATGTTGATCTAAAATTCAACTGAGCTCCTAAGTCATGCTGAAGAGAAGTCCATAATGCTGAAGTGAATACATGATCTCTATTTGATATAATTCGATGAGGAATTCCATGCAACCTCACAATATCCTCCATAAAATCTTGAGCCACTATCGTAACTATATAGGAAGATTGAATCAGTGAAAAATGTGCCACCTTAGTTAACCTATCAATAGTGACCATGATAGAGTCATGTCTACAAGAAGAGACTACAAATCGACAATGAAATCCATCAAGATAGTATCCCATTTGTATTCCAGAACTAGGTCTGACTACAACAACCCGATGGGATGCTAATGTTCAACCCTTACCCTCTAACACTCCAAACATGGAGACACAAAATATTCTATATCACGCCTCATCTTGGGATAATGGTATAATTGTCGAAGGTTCTCATTCATCTTCTTGACACCTGGATATGCCGAATAAGGTGCACAATGTGCCTCTATCAAAATCAAAGTACGAAGTCCTTCTGTTGATGGAACATAAATAAAACCTAAATGGCAAAGAAGACCATCTGACTCCAAAGAATATCTTACATATCTCCCTTCTAAGGCTCTCTTAAAGTCCAATTTTGCTCCCACCTCCTAGTACCAAGAATCCGAAGGAACTACTCTGAGTATTCAGCTCCTCAAATCCACACTGAGAGTCATTGCTGACAAGTAATGTCTCCTATGACTCAGTGTGTCCACCACAACATTCTCCTTCCCCTAGATGTACTTAACCTCAAAGTCATACTCGCCAAGGAACTCCATCCATCATTGTTATCTGGCATTCAAATTTGGTTGCATAAAGATATATTTCAAACTCTGATGGTCATTATGCAACTCGAACCGATGCCCATGAAGAAAATTTATCCACCTCTCCAAAGCATGAATGACCGCCACTAACTCCAAATAATGAATAGGATAATTCATCTCATGATCCTTGAGTTTGCGAGACTCGTAGGAAGTCACACATCCATCCTACATAAGATCTGCTTCCAAAACCTGTAAAGAAGCATCAATGCACACCACAAAATCACCTATTGGATCAAGCACTACCAAAATAGGTGCACTAGTCAATTGCTCCTTAAGAGTTCTAAAAGCCGCCTCACATTGCTCTATCCAAACAAAACTTTTCCCTTTCCTGTAAAGAGAAGTGCTGGGATGGCCTATCCTCAAGAATCCTTGAAGAAACTGATGATAATATCCTGCAAGGCCCATAAAGTTGTGAACCTCTACCACATTAGTAGGTTCCAACCAATCCAAAATAGCCTAGATATTAAAGGGATCCATAGTGATACCCTCTTCAGAAATAACGACCCAGATATTTCATCTCAGTCTAGAAGAACTCACACTTAGCCAAATTGGAATATAGTTGATTATCTTTAGGATACTTTAACACCTGTCTCAAATTGTCCTCATCCTTCTCCATAGTCCTTGAATAAATCAATATATCATCTAGGAAGACAAGAAAAAATCTATCAAGGTAGGTCTGGAATACCCCATTCATTAGACTCATAAATGTTGATGGTGCATTGGTAAATCCAAATAGAACCATCATAAACTCGTAGTGCCCATAAGAAGTACAAAAAGTTGTTTGATGAATGTCTGCTTCATGGATCTGTTAGTTAAATGAGAGGGGGGGGTTGAATCAGATAAACTCACAATTCAATGTTCTAATCAGATTCAACCTTGGTAGAACTTACTTGATATGCAACTATGACTGTAAGTCATTCAAACTCATAAACTGATAAACTTGAAACATCAAAACACATTTAACACTAGATTTAATGTGGAAACCCTAATAGGGAAAAACCACTATGGGATTTCAGACCCACAAAGAAAATATACTCTTCTAGAGTATGCTCAGTTAAAAGCCAATCCTGTTAAAGATTACATAAACACATTGCTAGATGTGACCCGGTGAAGGGATTTCCCTCAGATGTATTAGAATCTTGCACTTTGTTAGAAGTGACCTTGTCAAAGGATTTCAAACACTCAATTAGAATGTTACCTTGCTAGAGGATTTACAAATAAGACTATTAGGTCGACTCGGTTAAGAGATTTCCTGTCACTTACAAAAATAAATAACAGTAATAAAATATATTTGCAACTTCACATCTGAAATGTTATAGCAGACTCTATGTGCTCAAAAGAATCTTGTCATAAGATCCTCCTTGCTGGGCTTCTCACTCTGTTCTTCAATCAGATCTTCAATCTTCTATACTCGGTAATCACCTTTGCAACATCACTACTCTTCTATTTGCTCACATACTTTGTTCATCAACTTTTCTCTATTTATAAGCAATACCTAACTACTTAATCTCCTTAATCACATTTCTCATGATTAATCTTAGCCATCAAATCTTCAAACTTGACTAGGTTCATTGAATCCTTCGAATTGAAAAACATTTTATCTTGCCTTGAAACTTGTATTCCTTCCTTGGTACTTGTGCTCGGTTATGATCGTTCAATCTGTGTTGTAGATCTAACTCTTGAATTTTCATTGCCGTTGATCCTTAAAAAAATTCTTGCACGACATTCCAATCTTCTATAAATCTCCAGCTCATTGGCATCCTTCATTTAATAATGTATTTATTCATCCAATGCATTCTGTTACTGCTCGGTTGATACTTGGTTAATTCTGAACTTTACTCAGTAGACATTCTGTATTTGTCTTGGTTACTGTCTCGGTAGCTTTGCTTGCTGATGATGCTCGGTGACTTGTTTCTTCTTTAACCGACACGGATAACCTTGGAGTATACCGACTGGCTCCCTACTCGGTAAAATAGAATAGTTTCAAACCTTTACTCATTCTATTGCATGAAATCTTCTCTCCTTCTTATTCAGTCTTTGAATACACATATATAGGATATCAAAACAATCAAAATATCATAATCTCACCACTGTCTAACTCGGTAATAGTTGCCTATTTAATAACTTATTACTCCCCTTCATTTTCACATTCTTTCTGTGTCACTTACCGACATCTTTATACTCATCAAAACATACTCTTTAAGATATGGCAACATCATACTGAATCAGAAAATCAATTGCTTGACATTAATGACAAAATAATATTATTAAGACAGTAATCATCCTTTATCAATTATACCATCAATCTTCAACAACCTTCTCAATATCATCATACCAACAAACTTATTGTAAGGCCAATAGGATCCGAATTTGATGGTACCCTGACATAAGATCTAGATCTTAGAAAAGACCTTATCATCCTTAATCTGATAAAAAAGATCATCAATCATCGACAAAGGATACTGGTTCTTTATTGTTACCTTATTCGGCTATCATTAATCTATGCACAAGTGAAGGGATGTGTCCTTCTTCTTCACAAATAAGAATAGTTCTCACCAGGGAAAAACACTAGGATGAATGAAACCCTTAGCCAATAATTCCTCCAACTGCAGTCATAACTCACTCAATTCCTGAGTAGTCATCTAATAAGGCACCTTAGAAATCTGCTATGCTATGAGAACTAAGTCAATCTAAAAAATTAATGTCATACTTAAGTGGCATACACAAAATCTCATTGGGAAAAATATCTAAAAACTCTTGAAGAATAGGGTGCTTAAGAAGAGGATCTTCTTGTTTCTCTCCCTCATCCAAGTCATACACTTTCACTCATGCACACCACTTCAATTATATGATGGAGATCATATGGAGAGAAATGGTTCACTAAATACCCACAGTCTCCAGCACACTGCACAATTTTTTGTTGACAATATTAGCTAGCCTGATGTGCCTCAAGCTAGTCCATGCCCAAGCCAACACCATAAGACCCCCCAAAAATCACATGAATATTGACTATGGTGGTGAGATCCTAAATCCAACTCACAACCACAAACAAGGGAATCTATAGCCACCTTAGAACTAATAGATAACTCAACTTGCCACCTTGAGCCTGCATTGATCCACTAAAGAGGGGAAAATAAAGAAATATGAAGATCCCAAATCAAACAATACAACTCCTATATCACCTAAAGTCTCCATAACTATGCCTTGAAGAACACAAGTAATTATTGAGAGGGGGATGAATCAGTGATATTCTAAAAATTTTAAACCAAAAAATGTAAATACTGATAACACAATTGGATTAATTACATACACACACACCCAAGAGAAGATCACATAACACAATGATTTACAAGGAAAACCCAATGTGGGAAAAACCTCAGTGAGAATAACTATTGGAGTCTACTGCTCCAATCCAACCTCACAATAGATAATTTGACTACACTATGTTTTAGGGCACTAACCCATAACAAATTTAGAGCACCTGCTCAAGGAGCACCTACCCCTACTTTGATCACCCACTCAGAGACATGCACTAACTAATATAGTTAAAAGATTACAAAGAAATTCCTTGTTGCAAATGAATTTTTTGCAACTCATGAAGTTGATTGTGATAAACACCATATTGCTCTATTGTTTACTTCTCATTCTTCTTGACTCTGTTAATCGTATCAAACTTCTGTCCAATATCCTCTATTACTTTCTCACTGATAACTTCAACTCTCTCTTCTAATCTCCACACCACTCTACTGCTCTCTATCCCTCTATCTCAAAAACAAACACACACTTTTCTTAGTGCTATATTACACCTCACTCTCTTTTTCAGTTCAACTATCTTTCCACCTCGACAACACATCACAAATATTTTCCCTTTGGTTATCTCTGTCCATATAGATTTTCCCCTCAAGAATGAAATTAAAATTGATCTCCTCGAGCCTCTAAGAAATCTTGTATGCATGATGATTGGTGGATGAAATTAAATGCATCTAGTTTCATATTTGGATCCACCACTAAGATTAGTTTACCACAAAAGTAGTCTCCACCTAGCCTTGTCATGTCAATTGGGGATAGTCTAATAACCTTATGGCTGTGTGATCTTTTCGATGGAAGATTTTCTGATCTTTCTCGAGCCACTAAAAAATCTTCAATTTTTTCTCCATTTAATTCAGTTGTCCTCATTTCTTCCTCAATCAATTCTCATTGGATTTTTAAACTACCTGATTTGGTGCATTAATGTTGACCATCTCTACAAGAAGAAGTTCTTTCATCCAGTGAAAATTTATTCTTCTTGTACACTCTATGTGTTTCATATCTTCAGTTTACCATCCATGTCATTTAGTCAATCAAAGTCAACTGCCTATGTGGACCATAAGTCTATCAGATTGCTTCTATGGCATCAAAAACTCCCCATTTGGTCAAAAACTTTGTTTAGGGTTTGATCGGCTAGAGATCACAGAGTCACACCAAACTAAAACCCTTTTGTAGCTTCACTAAACCCTAGATAGTTTATTTGTTCAATCCTATGAAACCACGAAGCCAAAAGACCTTTTTGTTGTATCGTTGCTGGTTTTATCTTTCATGACAATCATCTCGCAAAATGGCGAAAACACTCTAGTCACTTAACCGCACGGGCTTCACACTTTTTGGTGTTTCACACACGAGCTAGGTCAACAAAAAAATTTGATCACAAAATGGTGAAATGCCCCTATAGTTATCTTTTTTCAATGTGACAAGTGCTATGTCATATTGAACAAATGGGCATATGGCTATAACCCCAACCAGCCAATGAGAAGAAAAAGAAGTCTTGAAGTGCATTCTCACACTGAAATCCACCACAATGGAGGTCCCACACAAACACCTCTTGCATGAATGAGCCAACGAACAATTTTCACTTGGACAACTACATGTAGATAAACGAAGTGGGCTTGTAAAAGGCCCCATTGCTAGGAAGACTATTTTGATATAGATCCACATAACACCAAAACAAGAAGTGAGTCTTGCCAAAAGGCAAGGTATCACCAAACAACATGCCATATAGCCAAGACAAAACCCTCATCACATCAAAATAACAAAGGTTATCGATGTAAATAAAGAACTTTGGATAGTCTGAAATAAGTCACAATGATAGAAGAAGTCACAATGATAGAAGAGGTCACAATGAAAGGCAAGATGTTGCTGAAATAGAAAGGAGGGTCATGCCAAAAAGTGCTAGCCTAGTGTATTTTTAAAATTAGTCTATCTACAATAATGATTAACCAGACCTGATGGATTTAAGATATTATGAGACCGACGTAGAACAATAATTCTAAGTTTAAGACACATGAATTCAACTCTTTTGCTCATCATCAATCCATTTTGTCTGCATCACATATGCAACCTACAACTGCAACATGCCATAGTTGACATCAATGATAACATCATGCCAACAATATCCCCCTTTGGCATTGATGTTAACACTTCTGACTTCTTTCTCCCCCTTTGAAAACAATGGCAAAGAGATCTCCATGCCTGAAACACTTCATGGAAGTTCAAGTAGGCTGTAAAACCTATACATAGCGACACATGGATAATATTTATCCTCTCACTTTTTGTGTGACTGGCGGCACATGATTTTATCTCCCTAAGATATGATGAATGAGGAGGCTCCCCCTATGACAAGTATGTCCTACAACCCATTTGTTGCATCTAAACATGGGAACACTTGTCTGCACATACAAGTTTATGTCCCGTGCCTATGTATTTTCCCTTTGTTTAAATCACTTTTATGCAATTGAATACTACTATGCTGTAATAGTGAGTTTGTGAGACATCTAAAATGAAGATATTATTGGCATTATTATCATTTATGTCAAGGAATGTCAAATGGTTGTTGGCATTATTGTCATTGATATCAAGGGATGGAAAATGAGTGCAAGGGATGTTAAAAGGTTGCAGAATTGTAGGGAGCAGTCATGATGTCAAGGGATGTCAAAGGTTGTAGAGAAACAGGTAGCAGTCGTGCATAACACGTAGGTTATGTTGTGAAATTGCACATAACACACCATTTTATGCTGTAGGGGATTTTTTTGGCATTTGCATAAATATTGCATTTATGGACTATTATGTTGTCATTGATGTCAATTATAACTAGTAATGATATTGTTATGATGTTGTTTTACAACCGGTAGGTGAGCTAGTGGAGGAAATCAATATTACTTGAGAAGCAGTGAGATCAACTGGTAACCCTACCCATTGATGTGCTAAGCCCTAACTGATGGAGCTTGGTGAATCAGTTGTATTTCTTTATGATCAAATGATGAGCGGTAATGGTTATGGAATGTATGCATTTTGTATGTGAATAATTTCAAATGGTTTTTGGCGCATAGAGATAATGGTCTTATCTTGGGAATGAGCGAGTACATTGCATGAAGTGGAAACCATGTGATGAGTTACATAAATCGATGAAGTAGTGATCGAGGTTGTCTTGAACTATGTGCAATGATTTCTATGTAATCCAACAATTATACTTGAACCGATTTGTTTGTAATCTCTATGAGATCTTAGGTTTGTGATGTGTTACCGACTTGTTGTTTTTCTTATAAGGTTGATGAGTTATTTTGTTGTAGTGTTGGCAATTTTGGTTAAGTGTAAGTGTGATTGGTTGTTGAACCAAGAGGTGTATCTGCAGTATGTGTGAAGGTAGATAGAAGCATGAAAAGGATATGATCAAGCAGAGTAGTGCTATTCACCAAATCAGGAAATCCCTATTGTTCTCTAACAATTACAATAGTCAAATCCCTTAATTGGATAAGCTCTAACAGGATTAGTCATATCTAAATCCTCTAACCAGGTGATCCATTAGCTTGGATTTCAAATCCTCTACTGAGGTTACTCCTAACAAGGTATTTCTTCTAATAGGGCATTATAGTCAATCCCTTAAGTGGGTGGTCCCTAACAGGATTTGTTCCTAACAGGACTTTTTGTAAAGCTTTAACAGGCTTGGCTCCTAACAGGGCGAACTTCAGAAGAGTTCAGAATACTTGTGGGTATTCATCCCCACTATGCTTTTTCCCATTTGGGTTTCCATGTCAAAATAATTGTGTCAAGTGGTGAATGGTTTTCATGGTTATGTTTGACATGGTTAATTTCCTTAACTATTAAATCCACTTAGATATGATAAGATGACCGACAGTAATCTAAAATGTTCTTTTACTATTGTTTTTGATTAAGGTAAAAATAGGTTTTGAAGGGACCCCAAAACCCTTTACAAAAGGACCTTACAAGATAAAAGCATTAAGCAACCAAGAGGAACAAACCCAAGAAAAGCCAACAAAATAACTAGAGAAAACTAGCTAAAGCCCCCAAAAAACCAGCAAAATCTGGCTAGACCAGACAAAAGGAACTAATTAATATTTTTCAGGGCATTAGCCAAGTTATTGCTAATCCCATATAGGTCTTTGATATTTTCCCTAAGATTAGGGATCTCCTTAGCAGACACAGCAACAACTTTCTTAACACTCACTCTGGTTCTCTTTGCAGCTTCACCCTGTGTAGCTTCACCACATCCAATCTTGATAGCATCTTCATCCATGTTGAGGTCCACCACTAATTTGGGAGAGATGGAATTATTGAGGACCTTCAAGATATCCTCAAGGTTTTTTGTGACAGCAGACAAGATATTCGGGATAATACCCAGTAGGTTTTTCATCGCCACTTTCCCTTCTTCCAGCAAGTTAATCTGAGCAACCATTTTTTTAACTTTCTCCTCCATGTCCTTCTTCCATTACTTTTGATCCCTGTCATCTTCCTTCCTTTTCTCATCCATTTGTTTCCCATTTTTTTCCAGGTTCCTCAATAGTTCATATGTCCATCTGTCATAACCCAATCCAGCCTCAGTGAGTTTTTTAAGGTTATCCAAGAATAACCCTTCTCCAACACTTTCCTTATCCTCACTCAAACTATCCTTAGCCATATCCTTCTCAATTTCCTTGTTATTCTCCCTCTTAGAATTCAAATCTTTTTCCTCATTATCCTTGTCATCCACATCCACCATAGGTTGGCTGTTGTCATTGCCAGGGCTAGCACTGTGCATTGGGCTATCATTGTCAGACTCATTCTCACCTTCTTCATACTCTGCACCCACATCCTCATCTTTTCAACTGTCCTCACCCTCTAACTCGTCCATTTCCATTTCACTTCCCTCTTTTCTAGTTTCCTCTGTGTCATTCTTATCTTCATGGGCTTTCATCCCAATGGCACTCTTGCTTTTTTTCCTAGAGGTAGCCTCCTCCTTTCTAGGTTCCCCTTCCTCCAATATTCTCTTGCCTTTCCTTGGAGAAGTAGATAACCTCTTGTTTTCTAGCATGGCAAGGGTTTTACAGTGCTCATAAATGAGCAGCAAAAGCCCATAATGGAGCACCAGATTTGAGGGATTCTTGTTGTGTTTATTGAGAGACTTAGAAAGGGACCTGAAGAGATAGTAAGGCAGGGATACCCATTTCTCATGTCTAAAGTGGTTTAATAACACAAAGTGATAAGTGCGGGCCCTGGAAAAGTGACCCTCAATAGTTATGTATTCCATTATGGCATTCAAAACCCAACCCTAGATTTTCTTGATGTTGGAGGCTTTGTAATAACCCCCTGTGGCTTTTCCAATTTTAGCCCTCTCCTTTTCCTTATGCGGGAACAAATTTACCACATTATTGGAAACCTTGAGATCTCTAAAGAAATTAAGCCCTGAGTGGGGCATACTTGTCACAGTCGCGATGAGGCCCGCGTCCAATTTGAACCTAACACCATAGATTTTAAAGGACCCATTACACCAATTTTCAAAGATTTTGGAGACAATGAGATTGACCCTACCTTTGTCGTAATCAACTAGCTTCTCCATGAAGCTCGTAAGGGAACCTTTTTCCAGCTTTGCCCAAAATTTTAGCATGTCCTTCCATCTAGAGGTGTTGTCTAGTTCCTCCCTCCTTAAATATCCTCCCATATTCAAATTCACATTTTCACCTCTGTTCCTCTGTAAACTCAAAACTTTCTTCTCATTGTCTCTCAAAATTTTGAAAAAGATGACCCACAAAGTGTGCGAAGTGATATTATATTTGATTGGGATTCTTCCACTTTGCTAGGTAATCATAACCTTTCCATCAAAGCATAAATTACTCATATAAACTATCATGATTATGTCGTCCTTCTTTCCTCATAAATCTATCCTTTCTGAGGATCTCTTTAATACTCATATTAATATCTTCCCCATGCCAAATTGTTTGAGAATCGGAGTTAATGCCTAGGTTCGCCAGATAGTATACCACCAAAATTTTCTCTCTAAAGGCATGTTCAATGATAATTGCTTTAAAACTAGCAATGATTTCCCTAGCTTTGAAAACAATGTTTTCAATAGATCACGATGGCTCGGTTTCCCCCTTCAAACACTTAATGATACTAAGTGAGTCTCCCTCAAGCCATAATTTATCATGATTTAGGTTCTTATCTATAATTAGAGTGTCCAGCATAGCCGAGGCTTCAACAAAATGACTGGTTTGACTCCCCAAAGGACTAGCAACTGCCACTAGGCAACTTCTAGCAAAATTCCTGACAATGCCCCCATAACCAGCTTTACCCAGATTCCCCTTAGAAGCCCCATAAAAGTTGTCCTTTAGCCATCTATGAGGTGGAAAACACCAAACAAGACCTTCTCTTCCCTTCTCCTTACTAGGTTTGGTGGTGGAGAGGTTCCACCCGTCATTGAAGTCTTCTTTAGCAACTGGTCCATCATCAATACCATTGATGCATTCGAAGATACTCCTATAAATTTTATCCACCACCACTTTAGGGATGGCACTTTTATCCCTAAAGATCCTGTTATTGTGCTCTTTCTAGATATTCCAGATAACATTTGGGAAGGTAAGTTTCCAAAGATCCACAATCTTTGGGTTGGAATTAGGGCAATGCCATTATTGCCAGGAATCCCCTAGAGAGTTCGGAAAGACCCAACTCAGCTTCCACCTACTTAAAATAATTTTCCAAATTTCCTGGCTGAAAGTACACTGATGGAGAATATGACAAGTAGACTCTTCTTCCCTACAACAAAGAGAGCACCTATTAGGAAAAAAAAATCCTCACTTTTGAAGGTTTTCCAAAGTTAATACCTTATTTTGGATAAAGATCCAAAAAAAGATATTAACTTTAGAAACTAACTTTTTGTTCCAAACTTTAGCCCAAATAGGAGTTTCTTCCACAACTTTATTTTGGATGGCCACGACCGAGGACACAAAATACTTCCAATCCGAGGTTTCCCTCTATATCAAACTATCCTCTTTGTTGTCTCTAAGAATTTTAGAAGAAAGCACAACCTCAAGAAAATTTAACCCCGGACATTGTTGGCTAAAATTAATCAATTTCCCATTTCTCCAGTAATCTCCGACCAAACCCCCAAACCTGCTTTTGGACCAATCTTTCCAATCACAAAGGATTGGAATTTCCTCCAAAGGTTTATCCATTATCCATTTGTCTTCCCAAAATCTTATACTTCTACCATTTCCTAGATTCCACATTCTACCTGCTGCAGCCCAACTTTTTGTCAATTGAATTGCATTCTATATTGTAGAACCTTCAACAATAAAAGATTTATCTAAAAATTCTTCCTTAGAAGGTTGCATGTGAAGATATTTATTTCTCCAGAATAAATTCCATTCTCTTTCCTCCCCTTTCATTCTCCAAATTTGTTTAGCTAATAAGGCATTGTTCATAGAACTAATATTCCTTAAACCTAGCCCCCCAGAGGCCTTAGGAGAACAGATTTTATTCCAGGCAATAAGAGGAATTCTATTCTTGACTTCCACTCCCGACCAAAGAAACTTTTTTTGGATTCTTTCAATTGCTTCTGCAAACTTTCTAGGGATTTTAAACAAACTGAGGGCATAAATAGGAAAGTTTTGGAGAGAAGCTTTGAGCAGAGTAACTTTGCCCACTTGACTAAGGACTGCCCCTTTCCAACCAGCCAATTGGGAGTTGAATCTGTCAACCAACTTAATCCAAAAATTATCCACAGGCTTAATACAAAGGGGAAGCCCTAGATAAGTAGAGGGAAGCTCATAAATTTTACAGCCAAGAATTCTTTCAATCCTTAATTGTCTTTGAATAGGGGTATTGATGAAGAACAAAGAGCTCTTATCCCAATTAATTTTTTGACCAGAGGCATATTCATAAATATTCAAAATGTTATTCATATTTTTAGCTTCCCTAATGGTAGCTTCTCCCATAGTGATTGAATCATCAACAAACTGTTCATGAGTACAAGTAAAATTGGAAGAAGGTTTCAGTCCTCTAAGATTGCCTTCTTCCACATTTTTAAAATTGAATCTACCCAAACTTTCAGCTAAAATAGTAAATAAGATGGGGGAAATGGGATCCCCCTATCTAAGACCTCTTGTACTTTTGAGGAAACTTGATGGGGATCCATTGATAATAACAATAGAAGAGGAAGTTTCCATCAATTGAGAGCAAAGCTGAATATCTTTTTCTCCAAATCCAAACACTTTCATAATCCTTAAGAGAAACTGCCAATTCACTCTATCATAAGCTTTTGCCATATCTAACTTTAGAAAGAAACCCTGATTATTAGCCGCCTTTAGAGAATGAATATTTTCATGAACTGAAATAATGGAATCTAGAATCTGTCTACCGGGGACAAAACCATTCTGCTGGGCAGAGATAATTCTTGGAAGAATATCCAACAGTCTGAAGGTAAGAACCTTAGACAAAATCTTGTAAACAAAGTTGCAGAGGCTAATAGGTCTAAACTTATTAAGAGAATCAGCTCTAGGGATCTTCGGAATAAGGACAATGAAGGTAGCATTCAGTTCTTTAAGAAGATTTCTAGAACCAAAGAATTCTTTAACACCTTTACAAATGTCAGTCTCCACAATATGCCAAAAAGATTGGAAAAAGAACATAGGAAAACCATCTGGTCCAGGAGACTTATCTCCTTGAAAAGAGAACACCGCATTTTGGATTTCCTGATTAGAAGGAATTTTGGATAGATGTTTATTGTCTTCCTTAGTCAAGGTGGGAGGAATAGCTTGCAATAGGAGATTGTGGTTACTGGTGTCAAGGTTATCCACTTGTCCCAGAAGGGTACCAAAATAATCCAGAGCTTCCTTTCTTATATCATTATCCTTCGTTAAAATCCCTTTATTACAAGATAACCTGGATATCCTGTTAGCCACCCTGTGCTTAAGAGTAGTTAAGTGGAAAAACAAGGTATTTTTATCACCTTCCTTCAAGTACAAGGCTCTTGATCTTTCTCTCTAGAACATCTCTTCATTGGAAATAATAGTGTGGTATTTAGACAACAAACCATTTTCCACATATCTTAACTCTTCAGAAAGCCCATCCTCTTGGATTTTATCTTGAACATCCTTTATTTTAGATTTTATTTGAATTTTACTCTTGAAGATATCCCCAAAAATCTCTTTGTTCCAGATTTTGATTTTTGCCTTTATAATATTGAGCTTTTTAGCTATTCTAAAAAGAGCCATTCCCTCAACCTCAGAACTCCACCAATCAGCAACACAAGCTTCTAGGGTAGGATGGGATAACCACAATTTTTCAAATCTAAAAGGGAAATTTCTCTTAGCAGAAAAATAATTGGCAGTGAAAGAAATAGGGTAATGATCAGAACCAATCTTAATAACAAACGCTAAAGAACAACAATACTTAGATAACCACTCAAGGGAAATTAAGGTTCTATCTAACTTAACTTGAATAAGATCAACTCCAGTTCTTCTATTAGTCCAGGTATAGTTAATCCCTTGGAGATCCACATCCATAAGAGCTTGATCATTAATGAAATCCATAAGATCTTGTTTACCATCAACCTGCAAGGGAAGGCCTCCCATCTTCTCTTCCTCTTTTAGTAGAGTATTGAAATCTCCAATTATAATCCAGCTTTGATCAGCAAAATTAAGTCTATCTTCAGCAAGGCTTCTCCAATATTTAGCTCTCCCAGTTTTGGTATTAGGCACATAGACATTGGAAAAAACCTAGACAAAGTTATCCTTGATATGCTTAAGCTGCACAGAGATCCTTTTAAATTCAGAGATGATTTCCTTACCTTTAATAGTTTTTTGGTTCCAAAAAATTGTAGTTCCTCTAGAGGCTCCCTCTGAGCTTGATCCTATAACTCCGTTATTTTTAAATATTCTAATCTTTTCAACTTTATCCTTAAACATCTTGGTTTCCTGAGCAAGGACCACATCTGGTTTATGATCTCTTATAATGTTACATAACACATCCTTCTTGTGAGGGGCATTCAACCCTCTTATATTCCATGAAATTATCTTCATACTTTAACTGGAGATAGGGCTGACTCAATGGAACATTGTATTCTATCAGCATGGTTCTTCCAACTTTCCTGTTCCTTCTGATGTTTTAGAGATGGTCTCCCCTACTTTTTGTTTTGGCTTCCAACATCTGCCTTTTTCTTATTCTTGCTTCTAGTTGCAATACCTCCATTGGGTACCTCCTTATTCAATTTTCCCTCTTTCATGCCAAGAATCCTAAGATTTCCTTCCAGGATTTCCATTTCCACACTATGTGATGGGGTTTTGCATTGGGATGACTTTGGGCTTCCATTGGTTAGAAGCAACAGAGGCTCAAAATCAGAAAGGTTAAAATCCTGCGCTTCATTAAAGTCTTCCTCAATTGCTTTTGAGTAAGATGATGCAGAGACATCATCATTAGGACTTTCCTCTACTTTCTCTTGACTGACTGATCCAGCCTCCTGGTCCTTTGGATCATTTTTATTATTTAACTCTCTTCTTTTCTCATCTTCTTTAGTACTTTCTATTTGATTATAAGAATAGACACAAGTAGGTTTTTCATTATTACTATTTGCATCCTTCTTAACCTCCTTTTCTGGCTCCATCACTTCCTTATCTAGATCAAACCCTACTGATGGGTCTCCTTTTTTCTCTTTAGTTTGCCATTTCTGCTTCTACTGTACACTACTATCAGTCTTGCTATGCTTACCCTTCTTAAGCAGATAGGATTTTGCCCATGGCCCAATTTTTTGCAATGGAAGAAAGCAAATGGGAGCGATTCATATTCAATCACTTGGGTCCATTTCCCTAATTTAGAAATAATCTCAATAGATTGGGGCATGTCCATCATTTGATTAACATTTACTAACCTTGATTTAGCTGCAATTATTGGGTCAATTGAGAGAAGTTCTCCAAAAGAGCTCGCTATCCCCTTAAAGACTTCCTCATTCTAGAATTCCAGTGGAAGGCCCAAGAGGCACATCCACACTGGCACCGATAAAAAAAAGACTCATCAAGAGAGAGGTTAGGAGCCCATTTTTATAGAGCCAAAGTTGACTTGCTGAACATCCATGTGCCTTCACATAGAGCCTTATTTATATCTTATTTAGAGTTAAAAGAAAAGGAAAAAAAACCCCTAGGCAATGCCGCCACATCCACTTGACCCTTGAGAACCCATTTCCTCCTTATAAAATTCCTAACAACATCAATTTAGGCCTAAAACCAACAAATCATCCAACTAATGTCATGGCTAAACCAGCAACAGTAAGATCAACTAGCTTATCCAGAACAAAAATAGCAACCAACCCTCAAAATGGATTAGAGATGTTTGTAACTATTGTTAGTAAAGTATTTGAATGTTTTTTTTAAAAAGATTTTGAGAGTTTCAGAGCTATTATACTATTATTTTGATATGCCAGTCAAACCGGTAAACTGTCAATGCTCTTGAAGTTTGTAGTGTAGTGTTTGAACCAGTTAGTTTTGAGATTGACTTGAGAGATTTTTTTTGACTTTTGTGAAAGTATAGTCAGTTTTCTATCTATTGATTCACCCCCTCCTATCAGTAGTTGTCTGGTTCCTTATTGATTCATCATACCATCAATTGGTATCAGAGCATTTCAGGTCCTCTAATGTCCAAGCCTAATAGATTGATGTAAAGATCTTGAAGAACATGATGAAGAAAGAAGGTTTGAAGTTTAATAGGGAAAACTACAAAATATGGAGTGATAGAATGAAAATCTATATCAAGAGTCTAGGAAGTCAATACTGGGAACATGTTGTTACTCAATATGTTGCACCTAGTGGGACTATGTCTGATGATTAAAAGAAAGAGAAACAAGAAAATAATCAAGCATTGGAGGCCATTATCAGTTCTTTGTTTGATTCAAAGTATGTTGATGTCCATGGTTTGGAGACTGTTTATGATGTGTGGAAGAAACTTGAGGAAATCTATAGCAGTGATGAGCATGTGAAGATTGCCAAAAAAGAAAGTCTGAGAGGTAAATTTGATGACATGCAGATGGTTGAAGGTGAGAATATTCAATAGTATGGTCAGTGGGTCAAGGAGATAGTTGGTGAGATCAGGAGTGTTTGTGGTAAAGTGGAGGATTCCATAGTTGTTAGTAAGGTGTTGAGAACCCTTCTACCAGTCTATGCTATCCGAGTTGTAGCCATTGAGGAGCTAAATTATATTGATAAAACTAAGGTAATTCTTGAATCCATCATTGGTAAACTTACTGCATTTGAATTAAATGGTTATGATGGTAGTGCTTAGAAATCCGAATCTACATTTAAAGCTTCAGTTTCTAATCCACCAGTGAGAAAAAGAAGAGATGTTAGTCACAATTATGAGTCTAGATCCAGTAGAAAATCTGATGACGAAGATAGTCTGATTGAGATTTAAGCATTGTTGGCCAAGCGGTTACCAATGGTGACAACAAGCACAAGTGTGAGAAGTACAAGAAGTACAAAGGAAAAGGCAAAAGAGATTGTCTCATTGCAGTTGGTGGTGGTATCACTAATGAGGAATCTAAGGGAGATGCTAATGAAGACATTGTATTTGTTGCCATTAAAGAGGAGACATGTGATCAGAAGGCATTATTTTCTCACATGGATAATTCTAATGATTGGATCATAGATAGTGGTTGTTCACACCACATGATCGGTGACTGGAGTAAATTTCTTACTTTGAAGGAATTTGATGGAGAAATGTGAGATTTGGAAATGACTCACCTTGCATGGTAAAAGGAAAGGGAACCATTTCTCTAAATGGAAAGAGTAGTGCAGATGATGTCTACTGGGTTGAAGGATTAAAGCACAATCTTTTGAGTGTAGCTCAACTCAATGACAAAGGTTATCCATTGGAATTTAAGAATGGAATGTGCAAAATCTATGGGAGCAAAGGTGAACTAATTGCAACCAATAGTTAGACAAAAGGTAACCTGTTTCACCTAAATCCTAAAGTCAATAACTATTTAATTACCTAAGTAGATGATAGTTGGCTTCGACATTAGAGATTTTGTCATATAAATTTTGATAACATTGTCAAAGTCAGTAAGTCCAAGTCGGTAAGAGGTTTGCCTCAGTTGGAAAAACCCATGAATTCTTTGTGTAAGGAATGTCAGTTAGGAAAGATGACATCCTCAACTTTTAAGCAAATCTTTCTCAATAGAACATTTGTTAGATTTGGTTCATACATATCTCTGTGGATCAATAAGGACTAAAAGTATTCAAGGTGATAGATATTTTATGATCTTCACTGATGATTGCTCAAGAATGATGTGGGTCACATTCTTGAAGGATAAAACATAATCCTTTAGTAAGCTCAAGGCATTCAGTACCTTAGCTGAAAAGAAAAGTGGTAAGAAGATAAAGTGTCCGAGGACTGATCAAGGTGGTGAATTTACTTCAGATAAATACAAGGAGGTGTAGAATTTTTTTTTGGAGAGAAGTTGTTAGCACAACTGTCTACACTATGAACTAGATATTGGTAAAGAGAGGTAAGGATAAAACTCCTTATGAATACTGGTATGATAGATCACCTAATATCGATTATTTTAAGATTTTTGGCAGTAAATGTTTTATCAAGAGAGGTGACTATGTTAGTAAGTTTGAGGCTAAGAGTGATGAAGGCACATTTCTTTGTTACTCCACCAAGAGTAAGGCCTACAAATGTTACAACAACCAGACAAAGAGAATCATTGAGAGTGTCAATGTATGAGTGGATGAGTGTTCTGAAGTTTTAGGAGAAACTAGTGAGGAAAAGAAGGAAACTGAACCTTACATTCTGATTTTGGAACCAGAACCGATGAAGCCAGAAGCTGGTGAAGTGAATGTTATAGTACCAGTTCAACTGGAACAGGTAGATTCAGAAGAAGATGATGATAGTGAGGAAGAATAACCTGAAGATAATGATCATGTCATTTCAAGGTATGTGAGACTCAATCATAATCCTGACCAGATTATTGGAGATACAGATGTTGTAGTGTTAACCAAAAGAATAATTAGAGAGAATTCTTGTATTATCTCCACTATTGTGCCTAGAACTGCTAAGGAAGCATTTGGAGATGATCACTAGATCAAAGCTATGGAAGAGGAGCTTGACCAGATTGAGAAGAATAATACATTGACCCTAGTACCCAAATCAGTGAATAAAAATGTGATAGGCACTAAATGGGTATTCAAGAATAAAATGAATGAAGATGGAGTAGTAGCTAGAAACAAAGCTAGATTGGTATGCAAAGGTTATGCACATGAAGAAGGAGAAGACTATGGTGAGACACTTGCACCAGTTGCTAGATTGGAAGGTGTTAGGACTCTACTTGCATTTGCATCATATAAGTAATTCAAAGTATATCAGATGGATGTGAAGTCAACATTTCTAAATGGAATACTAGAAGAAGAAGTATACATTGAGCAACTAGATGGTTATGCATTGATTGATGAAAAGGATATGGTGTGTAAAATACACAAGGCACTATATGGTTTGAAGCAAGCACCAAGAGAATGGTACGAAAGGATACATTCACACCTAATGAAGATAGGTTTTCAGAGAACCAGTGAAGACAAAAATATATATCTCAAGACTGAAGGAGATAAGATACTGGTTAGCAAAGTGTTTATAGATGATATCATATTTGGAGGCAATGATGACATGAGTGATGACTTTGCAAATGAGATGAAAAGTGAATTTGAAATGTCTCTAGTAGGAGAGATAAAATTCTTCATAGGTTTGCAAATTCAGCAAATGAAGAGTGGTATTTTTATCAAACAGTCTAAGTATGTGAAAAAGGTATTGAAGACATTTGGAATGAGTGACTGTAAACTAGTTGAGACACCAATGTTTATAGGTTGTAAACTATCTAAGGAGGATGATGCTGCATTTTTTGATGAAAAGGAGTATAGATAAATGATAGGGAAACTACATTATGTTGTTCACAACAGACTGGATATTTCTCATGCAGTTAGTTTAGTTGCCATATTTTAGAAAAATCCAAAGGAGACACACTTGATAGCAACCAAAAGGATATTCAGATATTTGAAAGGTACTATTGATTATGGATTATGGTATCCATATGTAGGTAACTTTGATTTGAAGGTTTATACAAATGCAAACTGGGCAGGTAATGTTGATGATAGGAAGAGCACAACCAGTGGTTCATTCTTTTTAGAGGAAGACGTGTATCTTGAAGCAACAAGAAGCAAAATTGTATATCATAGTCCATTGCTGAAGCTCAATATGTTGCAACGTATATGAATTGTACCAAGGTAATCTAGATGAAACACATTCTGGAAGGATTCAAGTTGAAGATTACAGAACCAGTAAAGATTTTATGTGACAACACCAATTCAATAAATATTTCAAAGAACCCGGTGTTGCATGCTAGAACCAAGTATATTGAGCTGAAATATCATTTCTTGAGAGAGAAAGTGGAGAGTAAAGATCTGTTATTGGATCATGTATCTACTAAGTAGCAGCTTACATATATCTTTACTAAACCTCTACCTAAAATTACTTTTGAGTATCTTAGAGGTCATCTAGGGGTTGTGCTCCTACATGAGGTCAATTGAGCTGATGTGGAATACATCATTCCTGGAGCTAATTGAAGAATCTTGAAGTAGGATTGGTGTAGAGTGGAGTTATTCCATAGGGGGAGCATCAAGTTACAGATTGTTGATGCAAAATAGTGAAGTTAGACCTGCATGTTTTACTTTCACTTTGGCATTATTGTCAAAGGGGGAGAAGAACTATATGATTATGGGGAGAAGAATTGTATGATTGATAGAGATAAGATCTATAGCCAGTTACCAGCTGAAGACATGGTGACTCAGTTGAAGGAGAGTACATGGTAAAATGTAAACCAAGATTCCTATACCTGTGTATGTGCATTACTCTGAATCATCACAATCAAGGGTATTGATATTTGTATTGCCATTAATACCAAAGGGGGAGATTGCTGGAATTTGCATAAAGATTGCATTGATGAACTATTATGTTGTCATTGATGTCAATTATAACTGGTAATGATGTTGTTATGATGTTGTTTTGTAACTGGTAGGTGAGCTAGTGGAGGAAACTGGTATTACTTGAGAAGAAGTGAGATCAACCGGTAACCCTACTCGTTGATGTGCTAAACCCTAACCGATAGAGCTTGGTGAATTGATTGTACTGGTTTATGATCAAATGATGAGCGGTGATGATAATGCCACGCACATAGAGTTTCAAATGGTTTTTGGCGCATAGAGATAATTATTTTATCTTGGGAATGAGCAAGTACATTGCATGAAGTGGAAACCACGTGATGAGTTATAGGAATCGATGAAGCGGTGATCAATGATTGATTGAGGTTGTCTTGAACTATGTGAAGTGATTTCTATGTAATCCAATGGTCATACTTGAACCCATTCATTTGTAATCTCTATGAGTTCTTAGGTTTGTGATGTGTTACTGACCTGTTGTTTTTCTTATAAGGCCGATGAGTTGTTTTGTTGAAGTGTTGGAAATTTTGGTTAAGTGTAAGTGTGACTGGTTGCCAAACTAGGAGGTGTATCTGCAGTATATGTGAAGGTAGATAGAAGCATGCAAAGGATTTGATTAAGCAAAGTAGTTCTATTCACCAGATCAACAAATCCATGTTGTTGTCTAACAATTACAACAGTCAAATCCCTTAATCGGGTAAGCTCTAACAGGCTTAGTGCTATCTAAATCCTCTAACCAGGTGATCCATTAGCTTGGATTTCAAATATTCTACTAAGGTTACTCCTAATAGGGTATTGCTTCTAATAGGGCATTATAGTCAATCCCTTAACCGGGTGGTCCCTAACAAGATTTGTTCCTAACAAGACTTTTTGTAAAGCTTTAACAAGCTTGGCTCCTAACAAGGAAAACTTCAGAAGAGTTCAGAATACTTGTGGGTATTCATCCCCACCATGGTTTTTCCCATTTGGGTATCCACATAAAAATTATTGTGTCAAGTGGTGAATGGTTTTCATGGTTATGTTTGATATGGTTGATTTGCCTAACTATTAAATCCACTAAGATATGATAAAATGACCGACAATAATATGAAATGTGCTTTACATATTGTTAGTAAAGTTTTTTTTTTTTTTATTAAAAGGTTTTGAGAGTTTCAGAGCTGTTATACTATTATTTTGATATGCCAATCAAACCGATAAACTGTCAATGCTATTGAAGTTTGTAGTTCAGTGTTTGAACCACTTAGTTCTAAGATTGACTTGAGAGATTGTTTTTGAGTTTGGTGAAAGTATACTTAGTTTTCTATCTACTGATTCACCCCCCCTCTCAGTAGCTATCCGGATCCTTATTGATTCATCATACCATCAGTTTTGACCAGATTCACCATCTCCACATGTCGATCATGTCGGCAATAGTAATTATTTTTTGAGTTGGGGTTGAGAGCCGTGATTTCTGCATGGCTACGATTGTTTGGTTCACGTGTTTCTTTGGGTCACGTAGTGTGTTTGGATGAAGGAAAGAGGTCATGTGGGATTAAAGTGGCATAGAGGTCAAAGACCCCCCCCACCCCTCGCTGTCCCATGACATGTTGTTGAGCATTGGTTGACTGTACGGGACAAGAAAAGTCAAGGGGAAATGTGTTCCACTCTATCCCGTACCACGCAAAGTGTATGCATATTGTTTTTGCAGGATAATGTCAAGCAGGGCACATAGACCTCCCTGCTATCCCGCGACTTGTTTACGTTGAGACTGGAGGCCTTATGAGGTAACACAAGGAGAAGAAAGAGTTGCTTCTCACCATCCTACAACATGATGGATGAGTGAAAAGTGACCATGCGGGGTTAAAAGGACAAAGGAAGGAATAGGGCTTCCCACTATCCTGCATCATCAAAAGTGAGGAGCAATGGTCATGCAAGGCAATGCAAGGTGGAGCGAGATATGCATGTTTCTATCCCATGATACTAAGTAAGACAATGCGATGGTCGCATGAGACAAGACAATGAAGTGAGAGAAGGATCCCACTATCCCACAACCTGCAGATGGATGTAAAGAGGAAATCATGAGGTAAGTTAAGGCAGAAAGATGATGCATCCCACCAGCCTGCATGAGCAGAATGAGCATATGAATGATGATGTAGGGCAAGTTAAAAAGAAAAATGGAGAGCATCTCGCCATCCCACAATGATAAAATTTAAGGTCATCATGACCCATTGAGGTGTTTCAGTTGCCACGGTGGCGTCTAACTATGGTTTACTAGGTGACTTGGATGTCATTTTGATGACACCTATGTATGTCGATAGCCATAAGGGTTTTATGTAGAAGTGCACCGACCTTGACCGTCTGATATGGACGAAGAATATGAAGACATGAGGCTCCTTGATGAAAAAAGAATAAATTAGATACTCAAAAGTGGGCGATGAAGGATTCTAGTGTGGTAGTTGTCGATCTTTTTAGAGTAGGTCGACAGAGGATGGAAAATGCATTAATGGAAACTGAGTTGCAGGTAGGTTATGTGGCTCGAGGAAGTTTTCCAAATTGTTTTGGGAAAATAAAGATTACTAAACTTAGTAATCTAAGTACAAAGGATGATCTGAAGATAGATAGGATGTATTTAATTTAGGCAGTCGATATGAGATCATATTCGAGATAGAGAATAAAATCTCTAGAGTTGTAGAACTCCAAGATAACCGACTTGAATAAAATATTCAAGTTTGTAGTAGAAGAAATCTATGATGACTGAATTGAATAGCAGGTGTGATGAGATTTGATATTGGTAGTTGTGGTTGTTCAGACAATGATAGAGGTGGAAATAGAAATATCTCATCTAGTCGACTATGTATCGTGGGTATTATAGAAAGTTGCGTTGTTGCCAAGAAAATAAAAAAAAATCTACAGAAGTGAAAAAGTTGGACCAAAGAAAAAAATAAAGTATTCTGCAAAATGAAACTATAGAAGGAAGAAGAAGACATCCACAAAAATAATGAAAGAATAGAGAATTTTGAAGAGTATTGTTGTAGCAGAGAGAAGAAGACAACTAGACAGAGGAAGGAAGAGAAATAGAGGAAAAAATTTAGTAGGCAGAGAAAGTCATTCTCAAGATATGAGAATTTTGTAAGTGTTACAAAACTCATTTTCAACAAGGCTTTATCATTGCATTGTAAACATGATCAATCACTGTAAATCTCTGAGTGGGTGCTCAGAGTCGGTGTAGGTGCTCCTTTGAGCAGGTTCTCATTCTCCTTAGGTTAGTGCCGTAAACATCATAAACTGTTATTTATTATGAGGTTGGATTAGAGCAGTAGGCTCTAGTAGTTATTCTCAGTGAGATTTTTACCGCATTGGGTTTTCCTCATATATTCTGTGTTGTGGTTTGATTTGTGTTTGTGTATATGTTCTTAATTAATTTGCAATTTCAGTATTTGCACACATAGTTAAAAGTTTTAAAATACATTGATTCACCCCTCTCTTAGTGTCCTTTTGTGTTCTTGAATTGGTGTTAGAGCTTAGGTTCCACTGTAGTAAAATATTTCTCTAGCTTGGGTTGATTCTGGTTAGTGAACATAATGGCTAGGAATGAATCCTCATCTTCTAAACCACCTATGTTTGATGGCACCAACTATGCCTTCTAGAGTAGAAGAATGGAGACATATTTGTCTTCCCTCGGGTTTAATGTCTGGATGTCAGTGAAAAATGGATATACTATTCCTCAAGTTCCTCCTACTGACCTTGATGCGAAAAGGGAATATGAGAACAATGCCAAAGCTAAGAATGAAATCTTATATGGTCTATCAGATATAGAGTTTGTCAAAGTCATGCATTGCACATCAGCAAAAGAAACTTGGGACAAGTTGCAGAGTGTATATAAAGGAGATACCAAAGTGAAAGAATCCAAATTGCAAAATCGAAGAGCTCTGTTTGAAAATATAAAAAATGAAACAAGAAGAGAAGATAGTTGATTATCTACAAAGAGTGGATTAGACTGTGAGTGCTATAAGAGGACTTGGAGAGGATGTTAAAGATGAAGTTACCGTCAAGAAAGTTTTGAGATTATTAACCTCAGAGTATGACACAAAGATCTCTGTTATTGAGGAATCTAAAGACTTAAAGACATTCTCTATGGATGAGTTATTTGTCTCCTTATCAACTTATGAAATGAGAACAATAGGAGGAGAAATGTCAAAGAGATAGTTTGCCTTCAATACCACACAAAAAATAAAAGAACAAGCTACAAATGAGGAAGAAAATGATTATGATTCTATTGTAAAAAACTTTGAAAGGAAGTTCAAAAGAGGCTCAAGAAATTACAAAGGTAAGATGACTTTCAAATGTTTCAACTGTGGCAGGAGTGGACACTTTGCATCTAAGTGCCCTTATGGAGAGAAGGATGAAAATGAAAAGAAAAACATAAATTCTTTTGGCAAAGAAAAGATGAAGAATTCTTATAAGCCAAAGAGAAGAAGTTTTGAGAGTAAAAGCAGTCTTTACATTTTTGAAGATGATGCCTCTGATGAAGAAAGTGTCTCTAAAGATTGCTGCAGTGAAGGTGAAAAAGAGGTCAATTTCTTTATGGCACAGGGAGAACTAAATGATGAGAAAGTGGCTAGTGATGAAGAAGGAGAAGTTGAAGCTGAGGTGGATCTTGAAGGTGAGCTTGTGAGTGCTCTAGAAGAACTTAGAAAAGTTAGAAAAGAATACAAGAAATATAGGTATGTTCCATATGAGGAGAAAGATTTGCTAAACGAATCTATTGAAGAATCAAAGAAAACTTTCTGATTTGAGAATCTAGTTGGAAGAAGCAAATAGGATGTATTAAGTAACAAAATCAGATTTAGAAAGAAAGGACAAGGAGCATCAAAAATTGGAAGAAGATCTTGTAAATATAAGAAAGGAATTGGAAAAGAGTAAGGATGAACTCAATATGAGAATTAAATATGATGACGACATTGAAGCATTAGACAAAATGTTAAGTAAGAAAAAGCACACCAAGGACATTAATGGTGTTGGTTTTGAGAAGGGACAATGTTCTAACAATAAAGATTCATTAGGCAAGGACATACACTTCACCCTGTCAAGTGAAAGTGAAGTCAAACAAACATTCACAATTAGCAAGCTGAATGAGAAGAAGACATATGTTGTTGCTACAAAGAATGAGTCAATGAACCAGCATGTGGATCCTAAAAGAAAAGAAAATGTTGATAATGGAGGCTTCACTAGAGTCAAGGATACAAAAGGGAAGAGATCAAGAAGACCAAACTATGCTTCTCCAAGGAGACAAATGAGAAACAAATTCAACAATGTGTGGTATGCACCTCAATTTCATGGCTACTGCTATAAATGCAATACTTATGGTCATAGAATTGTAGAATGTAAGCTTATGCATAGGTCTCCTCCTAGTTTTGAAAGTAAAAATCAATTTTCTGCTCTTAGGGATATGGATGTTATTTGTTATCATTGTTATGGGTATGGTCATAGAAGTTATGAATGTAGGAGAAATGTATCTCATTCCTACAATAGATATTTAGATTCATCATTCAATGTAAATGTAAATGATATCATTGTTAAAACTTGGGACACATTACAAAACACTGTAAACTTAGGACAACCAAGCAAAAGAAGACAGTGTCAACATTTTAACCAAATGTAAAACCAGAACATAATGGAACAACAGAAAAGAACGAGAAATCAAATCAAGTTTGGGTAGAAAAAGAAAAGGACAAGGCTGATTCAAGTTTGATTGTTCAAACTACCCTACATGCTGAAAGGAAAAACTTGTGTGTAGTAGATAGTGGTTGCTCCAACCACATGATTGGTGATAAGAAGAAATTCATCAAATTGGAAGATTGAAATGGTGGTTCTGTGAGGTTTGTAGATAACTCATCAATCAAGATCAAGGGAAAAGGTACACTAAACATTGATGGCAAGTTGAAAGCTCATGATGTATGTTATGTGGAAGGTCTGAAACACAATCTTTTAAGTGTAAGTCAAATGTGTGACAAAGGATATAAGTTTATATTGATTCCAAGGGTTGTGAAATTAGAAAAGAGAATAATGGTAAACAAGTTGCAAAAGGTAAAAGAACAGATGGAAATGTATACAACTTGAAGGAATATTTTGAGTCTCAATGTATAATGGGACAAGTTGATGAGAGCTGCTTATGGCATAGAATACTTGGTCACATCAATTTTGATAACCTTGTTAAGGTAAGCAAGAAAGGACATGTAAGGCACATACCACAAATTATCAAACCTGCAAGCACATTCTATGATGAGTGTCAAAGAGGGAAGCAAACTAAAGTAAGCTTCAAGACTAAAGAATACTCAACTACAAGGCCACTAGAACTTGTTTATACTGACTTATGTGGGCCTACAAGGACAAGAGAATTAAATGGAGAAAAATACTTTATGTTGCTTATAGATTATTTTTCAAGAATGACATGGGTCAACTTCTTGCAAGACAAGTCACAAGAATTTGAGAGATTCAAGGTCTTCAAGAAGATGGTAGAAAAGGAGAGTGGGTACAAGATGGAATTTTTGAGATTAGATCATGGAGGTGAGTTCACATCAAATGAGTTTGAAGATTACCATGAGAGACATGGAATTAGAAAACAATATTAAGCCCCTAGGACACCACAACAAAATGGAGTTGTGGAAATGAAGAACAAAATAGTCAAGGAAATGGCAAGGGCAATGTTAAATGAAGCAAATTTGCTTGATGTTTATTGGAAAGAGGTAGTTCACACTATTGTATACACACTAAATAGAGTGCAATTAAGGGTAAACAACAATATGACATCTTATGAACTATGGTATGATAGGAGACCCTTAGTCAAGTATTTCAAGGTGTTTGGTCGAAAATGCTTCATCAAAAGAGATGAAGATGGATTGGATAGCTTTGAATCAAGAGGTGATGAAGGTATCTTCCTAGGCTACTCTACTCACAACAAGGCTTATAAGTGTTTCAACAAAAGACTAAATAAGGTAATTGAGAGTGCACATGTGAGAATTGATGAAGATCTACATAAAACTAAAAAGACCACAATAAATCAGATTGAAGAATCACACAGTGAAGATGAATATCAATCTGAGAGTGAACATGAAGAAGAAGCACCTAGCAAAGCCCCAAATAGATATGTGCAAAAGAATCATCATGAAGATCAGATAATTGGCAACAAGAATGAAGGTGCACAAACTAGAAGGGGAGCAAGGAACAATGAGCAAGTAAATTTATGTCTCATGATAAAGATGGAACCTAGGACATATGATGAAGCTAACAAGAGTGAGAATTGGTTTAAGGCTATGGAGGAAGAGTTGCAGCAGATTGAGAAAAATAAAATGTTGGAATTGGCTCCTAGACCTACAGACAAAAATGTCATTGGGACTAAATGGGTTTACAAGAACAAGATGAATGAAGAAGGAAAAGTAATGAGGAACAAGGAAATACTTGTATGCAAGGGATATGCTCAAATAGAAGGCATAGATTTTGAGTAAAATTTTGCACTTGTTGCAAGGATAGAAGAAATCGGGATGTTCTTTGCATCCTCAACATATAAGGGATACAAAGTATATCGAATGGATGTCAAAGATGCATTCTTGAATGACAATCTTGAAGAAGAGGTCTACATAGAGCAACCTAAAAGTTTACAGCTGCATGAATATGATAACTTTGTCTGCAGATTAAAGAAAGTATTATATGGTCTTGTAGTGTCATAAAATTGTGACCCTTGCAATTTTAACCATATTTTGGGTCCTCACCTTGGCGATGGCATCCCCTTCCCTAACTAAGAACTATTTTTGAATTTCCACCCCTTCACTCTTTCTCCTTCATGTCTTGTGTCTTCTTTAGACCCTGTTTGAGCCCTAAAATAGAGCAGGATAGGGGCCTGGTGCCCCTGTCCCTGCCTCTTAGGGTGGCCCTATGTTCAGTCTGCCTGATCTCCTATGCATTTCTTGTCTTCAAGGTTTGAAATTCCTCTTTGTTGGCCTTTGGTGGTTGAAAAATAATCCTTGAGGCATGTATAAAAAGGAATTCAATACCCTCACTCATGGACAAATGAAAAACAAAAAGACAGATAGAGAGCATAAGGAGATGATACAAGATTTCAAGGTCATCATCAAGCATTCAAGTCTTCTTCATTCATCCATTGGAGAAACATTACAACATTAATTTGCAAGCATGTGTGTGTGTTAGGGTTTTGTCATGTTACATGCCATTTCATACAACATTTGTAGTTACATTTAAGAAGCAAAGCAATCATCATCAACAAGTTGCAGATCTACGAGGTATACATTTCTATTGTTTACAATTAAGCATTTGCAATTACTTTCTTTCAAGGTTGATTCCTCAACTAGGGTTTGACTGAGGAAAATCCTATCCACAAACATTCCCCCTCTCTTTTCTGTGTGTAGGTTGTAGGTGTGTAGCTGTAATTGTAGGTTTGGGCTCCATTTGCAGAGATGAAAGAACTCTTTTTGTTTCATGGATTTTATGGAGGACCATGTACATTCCCACCATGGTCCTAATGAATTTTCTCCAAATTTGCAGGGTAGATCTGCATTAGTCTTATTAGCTCAAATCCAATGTTACAACGCGATCCCAAACCGGTAACTCCTCATTTCACTTATTCTCTCTTTTCCACATAGTCAACAAGTCAACTTTCTCATTTACAAAAGAGGGTAAATCAAACTTCAACAACTTGCAATCCACTCATAATTCACATCCTTGTTTGTCTCAGATTTGGATCTAGCAGATTCAATCCCCTGTTTTGAATGTAAAGTTTCTCCCAAGTAAAAATCATCCTAGTGGCTTCCTTTCTCTCTCTTAGGTGGGGAGTCACCAGGATCCAATTTTCCACTTTACATTTTGGTGAACCCGACGTCTTGCACATTAATTCTGATTTCTCATTACTAGATCTAATTAATTGCAAGTTTAATTTCAAATTTTCATTTTCAAGTTTGATTTATTTGCAAATTTTAGAGGTTAATTTTATAAAAAATCCTAATTTTTTCATTTTGAGAAAATTAAGCTTGTGAAGTGTAAAATTTTAATTGCTTGCTACAGATCTGATTTCTATTTCAAAATTGTAATTCAAATATGTCTCTTTATTTTGAAAATTCAGTGGTTAAATCATAAAACCCTAATTTTTAAGATTCTTCTATTTTCGACCTTTGACTGCAATTTTGACCAATCTAGATATCTCCAAATCGGCTATTTTTTTGAATTCCACATTAAAATCATAATCTCTATCATCCTTGAAAGTTTCAAAAAAAGTTGGTCAGATCGTGTGCCTTCTTGCCATGGTCCTCTGATTTTTTCCTGAAATCGGGAGATGGAATTGACTGTATTTTTCTGCTTAGATCTAGAAAATCAACATACTTCGTCAATTTTAACACTCCCTAAGGTCAAACACAAATTCAAAATTCATCAAATTCACATCTTAAAATTAATTTTCATAGAAAGGTCCTAATTTTAGATCTTCTTTTCCAACACATTCAGATTTCACTTAAGAGACTTTTAATGACAATTAACAAATTGGATTTACTTCCTCTTTCATATGTGATTACATTAATTTTTGCATATATTTATCAGGTGTCGGATAAGAGTTTCTTCCATTTCATATTGCTTCTCTTTCTTCATAGCACTTGGTCATATTGTGTTGTTAGGATTTCCAAATTATTCTTTTCAATTAGATCTCAAAGCTCTCATGTATCATTTATGTTGTATTATGGTCATGTTGTTAACAAAATGCATTTCCTATGTTAATCACCTTCAGGATTTTGTAGATCCTAAACCTAGAGATCCTAATCTTTGTACCTCTCCTAGGGCATCTTATGTGGATGAAATGAATCTAATGCTTTACCCAATGATCTTTCTACAAGAGAGCAAGCATTGGAAAGTAATATGGATCCATCTTCTTCTTCTACACACACTCTTGAGAAAGGGGGGCAATATGACAACATCAACATTCTTACATCTTTAGATCCTCCTTATTCTCCTCAGACCTATCTTCAACATCAGAGTATATGTAGAGATGAAGATGTTGGTATTATGGATGTGTTGCATAGGTTTTTCCATTGATGTCAACACTTGTCAACACTTGAGAACACTTGGAGATCTTTGGTTATGTTCACCAGCATGTTCAGTGATTTATGCACAATCACTAGTATCTGGTTCACCGATAGGTTATATTGTTCACTGGAACTGAGGATGATTTGTTATCATCTAGAGATTACTTAGGTATGTTGAAGACATTGTTTGATCACTTGGTTTTGATGATTTGGTCATTGATACAATTGAGTTTGCATATTTGCTGTTACTAGCAAATAGGTCTAGGTTATGGACCGACAAGCATTATTTATTCCAGATCAACACGACATGTTATAGAGATGAATTGTTATTGTTGTAAATGTATTGATCCGACATCATGCATTGCATATTGATTTATTTGTAATTGATTTTATTTTAATATCTTAGTAAGATGACCTACACATTTGGTCTTAGGCTTGGTATATATGTAAGATCTCACTTATGAGATTATGTAGAGGAGTGTGAAAAAGGATTGTAATAAGGTATATGCGAATATAAGTAGAGATATATATATATATATATATATGTAGACACCATTCAAGATTCAAGGAGGCTTTTTGAGAAGGCAAATCAGAGCTTAACCAGTACTGAATCTAGTATATGAAGATGCTATTTTGAGCAGTACATTATCATTGGATTTAACCATCCAATTGTAGTTAGTGTGACTCCCATTTTGTGATTGAGCAGTGAGCTCTAGGCAGTTGGCCTTTCTGCATGTGCAGACCCCATTTGTACACACATACTATCTGTAGTAGTATCATCAGATTGTGGGTAAGGTTTCCCACCATGGTTTTTCCCCTTATAGGGTTTCTACGTACAAATAACTGTGTTATGTGTTGTGTATGTTATTTGTCTTTCTTCTTCATGCATTAAACTTTACTGGTATTGCAATTAACTGTTAAACTATTTACCGACATTAAAGTTTGGTTTATCGGTATTATGCACTAAGTTTGGTTAAGTTAGTTTTGGTTTGAAATTAATAGACAACTGATTCACCCCCCCCTCTCAGTTGCCTCCAAGACCTAACAATTGGTATTAGAGCATAGTCCTCTTTTTGCAGAAGTTTAACAACTTGAGGAGATCCTATGTCTACTAACTATTTTAGGAAGGATAGTCCGAAGCTTGATGGAACCAACTATGGTATATGGAAGATCAGAATGGAGACTCATCTGAATTGCATTGGAAAGGACATATGGGATATTACAAAGAATGGCCATGATGTTCCTACTCAAGGTCAACCTAGGCTAAAGATGAGGAGAATGATTACAAAGCAAGAGAAGCACTTTTGACTGCATTGTCAGATCAACAAATCATGGGATTATCAGACTGATCTACTGCTAAAGTTATTTGGGATAAATTGGAGACATTGAATGAAGGTGATACCACTGTCAAAATTCCAAAATTGGAATGCTTCCGGGTCAAGTATGAAAATCTGAAAATGGAAGAAGATGAAAGGATTTCTGCTTTTATGATGAAAGGATTTCTGCTTTTATGGAAAGAGTTAATGAAATTGTTTTGGGTATACAATGTTGTGGAGGATCCTTAAGTGAAGATGAAATTGTTTCTAAATTTTTTTGAGATTTTCCACTAGCATACAAAATGAAAGTAACTACTATTAATGAATTAAGAACAATGCCTAATGCATTAGTATCTAGAGATAGTTTGGTTGGAAAAATTTTAGCTTTTGAACTTGAGGAATTTGGTCCTATTGCTTTAATTAAGATAGATTTGGCTTTCAAAGCTTCATCATCTGCAACATCATCATCATCATCTGAAAAATATAATTGGAAAGCACTCTATTCTAGAGAACTTGAAGAAATCAGAAGAGAGAATGAAGAACTTGAAGAGCTTGAAGCACTATTTGCAAGGAAAATGCCTAAAGGTCCAGTTGGAAGTAAGTATGAAGGTAAGGCACCATTTAAATGTTTAAACTATAATAAAATTTGTCATATGGCTTCTAGGTGTTTTGATAGACATGCAAGATTGAAAGAAGAAGCTAAAAGAACATACAAGCCTAACCCTGAATATCAAAGGTACATATTTAAGAAGAATAGAGACAAATCATGTTACTATGCTCATGGAGGAGTTACCAATGATTCTAATGAGGAACCGATAGACAATGGATGGGATTTTGTTGCTATAATAGAAGATCAATCAGCACCTACTATTCAACCAATAAAGCAAGCCCTGGTAGCTAAAACTGAAGAAAAGGATGAATGGATTATTGATTTCAAATGTTCACATCATATGACTGGTGATAAGAGTAAATTCTTAACCTTTCAGGAATACAATGGAGGTCTAGTAAGATTTGGAGATGACAAAGCTTGTTTGATCAAAGGAAAAGGCACTATATCTTTTGATGGTAAGCACAATACTGATAATGTTTACTATGTTGAAGGTTTGAAGCATAATCTTTTGAGTGTTGGTCGATTGGTTGAAAAGGGATTTCAATTACAATAAAATAATGGTAAATGCAAAATCATGAATAGAACTGGTTTGGAAATTGCAACCGGTAATCAGACTAGAGGTAATATCTTTCATTTGAATAACAATGAGAAGACATGCTTTATTGCACATATTGATGAAAGTTGGCTATGGCATAAGAGATTGTGCCATGTAAATTTTGATTGCATTGTGAAAATCAGTACAACTAAGGCAGTAAGTGATTTACTTAAGATTGTTAAACCTCACAATCCGGTATGTAAGGAATGTCAATTTGGAAAGAAAGTTAGAGAAACTTTTAAGAGTGTTCTAGAAAAATCTAATAATGTTCTTGACTTAATTCATACTAATTTATGTGGTCCAGCAAGAACTAGAAGTTTACAAGGTGATATATATTTTATGCTAATCATTGATGATTATTCTAGAATGTGTTGGGTTACTTTTCTCAGGGAGAAATCATAAGCTTTTGGGATATTCAAACTATTCAAGGTCATAGTAGAGAATGAAACTGGTAAGAAAATCAAATGCTTAAGATTAGATCAAGGAGGTGAATTCACATCTGAGGAATTTAATATATTCTATGAACTGAATGATATCAGAAGACAATTATCAGCACCTTAGACACCCCAACAAAATAGAGTTACAGAAAGGAAGAACAAAACTATTTTAGATGTAGCTAGAAGCATGATATCAGAAGCAAACCTACCTCATGTGTATTGGAGAGAAGTAGTCAATACAACTATTTATACATTCAACAGAGTTCACATCAAAGGTGAAACCAGTAAGACCCCTCATGAACTATCATTTGGTAATAGTCCTACTCTTAAATATTTCAGAATATTTTGAAGCAAATGTTATATTATGAGAGATGATTATATTGGAAAATTTGATCCTAGAAGTGATGAAGGAATATTTCTTGGTTATTCATCTAAGAGAAAGGCATATAGATGTTTTAATAAGAGATTGCAGAAAATCATTGAAAGTGCAAACGTGAAGATTGACGAATAGTTTAGAAGGTCTATAGACTCTGAACCAACAGTTGAGATAATAAAAAATGAACCTACTATGAGTACACCGGTACAAAATTTTGATCCAGTCACATCGACATCATCTGAGAATTCCATAGTGACTGAAGAACAACATCAAGTGAACACACCCAGGCATGTAAGATTGAATCACTCTGAAAGTCAGATAATTGGGAATAATAATCATGGAGTTATGAGTAGAGGAAAACTGGCAAATGAAGAGGTATGTCTAATTTCTCAATTTGAACCAGCAACTATTAATGAGGCATGTGAAGATAAACATTGGATTAAGGCTATGGAAGATGAATTGGAACAAATTGAAAAGAATAACACATGGACATTGGTTCCCTAGCCTAAAAACAAAAATGTAATTGGAAATAAATGGGTATTCAGAAATAACCTTAATGAAGATGGTAAGATAATTAGAAACAAAGAAATATTAGTGTGTAAGGGATATTCACAGAAAGGAGGAATTGATTACAATGAAACCTTTGCACCGGTAGCTATAATTGAGGCAGTCAGATTATTCTTAGCTTTTGCAGCACACAAGAACTATAAAGTATATCAAATGGATGTTAAATGTGCATTTTTGAATGGTGATCTAGAAGAGGAAGTTTACATTGAACAACCTGATGGATTTTCTTTGACAGATGACAAAGATATGGTTTGCAGGTTAAGGAAAGCTTTATATGGATTGAAGCAAGCTCCTAGAGCTTGGTATGCTAGATTGGACAAATATCTTTTGAAGCTTGGTTACACTAAAGGTAATGCTTACAACAACTTATATTACAAAGTGACTAATGATGACATCTTGGTTAATGAATTTTTTGTTGATGATATAATTTTTGGAGGAGAAGATGGATTGTGTAGAGACTTTTCTAATAAGATGCAGGAAGAATTTGAAATGTCTATGATTGGAGAGATAAAATTATTTTTAGGATTGTAGATTTCATAGACTGATAAAGGTATATTCATAAATCAATCAAAGTACTTGAAGGAATTACTTAAGAAATTTGGCATGAAAAACTATAAACCAGTAAGTACACCTATGACTACAATTGATAAACAATCTTTAAAGGATGAATCAACACCTATTAATATGACAAGATACAAGTCTATGATAGGAGGTTTACTGTATTTGATACAAACAAGATCTGATATTATGAATGCAGTATGTATTGTTTCAAGATTTCAGAGTAATCCTAAGGAAAATCATGAATCAACAGTGAAAAGGATTTTCTAGTAACCACAAGGCACAACAAATCTTGGCTTATGGTATCCTAAAGATGAAAATTTTGATTTATGTGGATACACAGATGCAAATTGGGCAGGAGATGTAGATGACAAAAAAAGCACCACTGGAGGAGCATTTTTTCTTGGCAGCAGACTAATTTCATGGCTGAGCAAGAAACAAAGTTGTACATCACTATCAACACCAAAATCAGAATATGTTGCAGCAACAACTAATTGTATATGGATATTATGGATTAAGCAAATGTTGAAGGACATAAAGGTAAAATGCAAGGAACCTATAACAATTTACTATGATAATATGGCAGCAATTGATATACCAAAGAATCTAGTATTTCACTCTAAAACTAAACATGTTTCTATCGAATTCAATTTTCTAAAAGAGAATGTTGAAGCAAAAGAAGTGAAATTGGTTTATGTGAATACTAAAGAGTAGATTGCAGATATCTTTACTAAACCTTTGCCTAAGGAAAATTTTGAATATCTAAGAGAGCAGCTTGGAGTTATACCATCACCGGTTGAAACTTAGGCAGTTAGAGCATGGCATCAAACCAATAGAATTAACAGAGAAATCTTTTTCCGGCTTTGATGAAGGAGAGCTACTTCTCAAGGGGGAGTAGATTGGATAAATTTGGTTATAACAATTGGTATTTGTAATAAGTTCTATGAACTGATTGTATTTGGTTTTGTATTGCTTTGGCATTTGATGTCAAAGGGGGAGAGATATCTATGGAAAAACACTATCTTTTGGGGAGAGATTATTCATTGGGGGAGAGATTGTTACTCTCTATATCTGTATTTTGATGATCTCTTTGGGAGATTGTTGGTTTTTGGTTTTTGGCATTTTTGCTTTGGCACTTAGATGGTTTTTCCATTTTGTGTTGCCATCAATGCCAAAGGGGGAGATTGTTGGTATTATGGATGTGTTGCATTGTGTTTTTCATTGATGTCAACACTTGTCAACACTTGAGAACACTGGAGATCTTTGGTTATGTTCACCGGCATGCTCAGTGAGTTATGCACAGTCACTGGTATCTGGTTCACCATCAGGTTATATTGATCACTGGCACTGAGGATGATCTGTTATCATCCAAAGATTACTTGGTTATATCAAAGACATTGTTTGATCACTTGGTTTTGGTGATTTGGTCATTGATATAATCGAGTTTTCATATTTGATGTTACCGGCAAATAGGTCTAGGTTATGGACCAGCAAGCATTATCTATTCTAGATCAGCACGACACATTATGGAGATGATTTGTTATTGTTGTAAATGCATTGATTCGACATCATGCATCGCATATTAATTTATTTGTAATTGATTTTATTGTAATATCTTAGTAAGCCGACCTACACATTTGGTCTTAGGTCTTGGTATATATGTAAGATCTCACTTATGAGATTATGTAGAGGAGTGTGAAAAAGGATTGTAATAAGGTATATGCAAATATAAACAGAGCTATATACACAGACATCATTCAAGATTTAAGGAGGTTTTTGAGAAGGCAAATCAGAGCTTAACTGGTACTGAATCTAGCATATGAAGATGCTATTTTGAGCAATACATTATCATTGGATTTTACCATCCAATTGTAGTCAGTACGACTCCCATTTTGTGATTGAGCAGTGAGCTCTAGGCAGTTGGCCTTTCTGCATGTGCAAACCCCATTTGTACACACATACTATCTGTAGTAGTATCATCTGATTGTGGGTAAAGTTCCCCACTGTGGTTTTTCCCCTTACAGGGTTTCCATGTACAAATAACTATGTTATGTATTGTGTATTTTATTTGTCTTTCTACTTCATGCATTAAACTTTACTGGTATTGCAATTAATTGTTAAACTGTCTACTGACATTAAATTTTGGTTTACCGGTATTATTCACTAAGTTTGGCTAAGTTAGTTTTGGTTTGAAATTAATAGACAACTGATTCACCCCCCCCGTCTCTCAGTTGCCTCCTGGACCTAACAAATGTCATGCATTTTATTCATGACTCTTCTCCTTGCATATAAATCACTAAAAATGAGCTTTTAGATGATGAAGATGTTCTTCCCCAATATTCCAAAAAGGATAAGATTGATAAAGGCAAAGAGATTCTCATTCTACATGGTACTCCTTGTTCATCTACAAATCCTTTTCTACCAGCTTACATATAAGATTTCAAAGAAATTCATGATCCTGTTCCTCCATCTATTCAATTGCAACATTCTTATAGTCATGGCTTTCATATAATTACAAAATAAGGTTTTAAAGGACAAGGAATTGGGAAATTTGAGCATGGAATCCATATCCCTATAAAACCTCCTACACAAACTACTACAAGAGGCCTAGAAAGTGGTACCCCTCTTTCTATGGATGAACTCCTTAGGCTTCAAAACTTTAAAGATTACTTTCAAAAACAATAAATCAAGAGAGCCTGCAAGAATGCTTCTTCTTCAAAGCATCCTTTTTGTTCATTTCATCAAACCCATGACCATAATGCTGATGAATTCCCTAATTTTCAAAAATCTATGCAAGATGGCATAGAAAGTGGCAAATATAGAATTGTGGATAATGAAATTCCTTCTTCTAACAAACCTTCTTCTTCATCACAATATGATATTTACCACCCTGATAGATTAGCTGCAAGAATCTATTGGAGGTTGAAATATGACAAGAACATTTCATTTCCTTCTCAAAATAAAAAATAAAAATCTTAAGCACGTGAAAGGTATTGACTATTGCATTTTTCATGATCTATATTCACATTCTATTGGAAAATGTTATGCATTTAAGAAATTTGTTCAACTACAATATGATCTTCTACACATTTGTCTCACATAAGATCTAGTTGTATTTCTTGGTAAAAACATCATGCATTAGCACTTCTTTTCCCTTCATGTTGCTATTCACCCTATGGCATAATTAGCCCATTTCACCAGGGCTCTTTATCATTAGTGGTGGTATTTTTTCACTTTAACATACTTTGGGGCAGCAACATGAAGTCCATTTTTCTTCTTCTTTCTATACATTTATCTCTATCTTTGTGCATCATTCATTATTAGATTTGTTTTCTTGCATAGGGTTATTCTTATGTGAGTATATAATTGTTGTTTGATTTCCCTCTTTTCTTGGAGAGGGGCATCTTTAATGAATACTGCACTTCTTCTCTTTCCTTCATTCTCTTGGAAATCTTACCTCTTCTATGGTTTCAATTATTCGCAAGTATTATATCCCCCTTAGCAGGGAATGATCTCTTGAGAAGTATGTATCCTTTCCTTGAGAGGATTTTGTTCCACTTGGACAACATGTCACTTGAAAATAATCACCATCAGAACATGTCTAATGTTTCTCCTTGTTCTCCTCACTTGGGAGGCAAGGATTTTCACTCCTTTCCCTTTCTTTTTTTTATCATTATTTCCTTTAGGGGCTGCATTTTTCATATGCAATTATAATTTCTTACAATGGTATGATTTTATGATTAATCCCCCATGGGAATATGTGATTTTTCTCTCTTCCTTTTGAAGATTACCACTTCTTGAGACATGTATTTAACATTTGCTAATGCCTTTTCTTGCATGTGTTCATGTAAGTTCATTGCACTTTTTTCTTATGTCTAATCTCTCTCTAGTAAGTTATGTAAGCTCTTCTAATTGTCCCTTAGCTTGGGGAGAAATGATCCTTCTCTCTTTCTCTAGGGATCCACTTTGCCCTATTAAGTGGATGGTGTGAGTTCTATTACTAGATCTCATTCCTTGTGTAGAATTTTTGGTTATTGGCTTAAGGATTCTCTCTTATACAAGAAGTGTTAATCCTTTACTAGACCTATTTTTACACTTGGTCATGTACATCTATGATAAAACCAACAATCCCTCTAGGGGATAAATGTGAGTCATCCCTCACCAAGAATCCCTTTTCACCTAGAAATAGGAGGACAAATTGCATTCTTGTTCTTTCCTTTTCTTGTTCTAGAAGATGTTATATTTGTCTAAGATAACACCTCTAGGGAGTAGATGTCTTTTTGAACAAAGATCTCATCTCCTCCAAGGATCACCTTTACACTTACAACAAGATATCTCTTTTCAACTATCTTATCCTCGCTTGAAGAGTATTCCCTATCTTGCTTGGATTTATGAGATTGTTGCATAATGGATATCTTCTTTGTGATGAAGGTAGGTATCCTTATTCCACTTTCCTTAAGATATCAACATCAACCTATGTTGACATCTTAAGGGGGGGGGCACCCATACTGCTCCTTCATACTATACTTCTCTCATGCATTGAACAGTGGGACATTCTTGGAACCAGAGGGGAACCTCTTAGAGATAGATGCCATCACTTTTTGTACAGTGGGTCATTCTCGGAACTAGAGAATGGTCTCTTAGAGCGAGATGTCTTCACTTCTTCTTGTCTTATACAGTGAGACACTCTTGGAACCAGAGGGAAACCTCTTAGAGCAAGATGTCATCACTTTTACCTTGTATAGTGGGTCATTCTTGGAACCAAAGCATGGTCTCTTAGAGAGAGATGACGCCACTTTTCTCTCATGCGGGGTGATTATTCTCGGAACCGGAGCACGGTCTCTTAGAGAGAGATATGATACCTTTCTTGACACTTTTACTATACATTATATACAGGTTGTAGTGTACTTGGGCATAGACTCCTATGAGGCACTTCAAACCTCACTTGAACACATGCACATGAGGTTGAGTGGAACTAACAGTGTTCTCACTCTCTCTCTTTACATGGATCACCTAGACAGGCTCTAGGGGTGAGATTTTCTATGTCCTCCTCTCCATGGATCACCTCGTTTTAGGGGCGAGACATCCATGGTTTCTTTCTTCTTCTCTTTTCTTCTCATGGATCACCAAAGTGTGTATTCATGTTCTCTCTCTTCTTCCTCTCATGAACTCATATCTTTACTATTGATAGTTATGGATGATGTTAGCTTTTCTCTTTTATGTGATCACTCGTGTTTATGTGATGGTATTGGTTTTTGTGTCCTGATTAGTTTTTGAAACATCTGAGCTCGAGATCTATTGGGCTAATTAGTTTGTTGTCTTGGGTCTTTTTCTTGTCTTGTGTCTTTTTGAATTTTGTCTTTGTTTTTGTGTGTCTTGTGCCTTTTTTTTTTGTGTGCTCTTGCATATGTGGGCATATGTGGGCGTGAGTTGAGACCCTAAGGTTGAGGGCTTGGTTCCTCAATATTAGTGATGTCTTATACTCCTTGTGGCATTTCTCTACATCTCTCATTCATCTCTCTTTTCTTCTACTTTATCGACATTAGTGGTGTAAGCCATACTCCCACTAAAGTAGGCGCTAAATGTAGTGTCATAAAATTGCAACCCCTGCAATTTTAATTATATTTTTGGGTCCTCAACTTGGCAATGACATCCCCTTCCCTAATTGAGACCTATTTCTACATTTCCACCTCTTCACTCTTTCTCCTTCATGTCTTGTGTCTACTTTAGACCCTGTTTAGGCCACAAAATAGGGCAGGACAGGGACATGGTGCTCTTGTCCCCTCTAGGATAGGGGTGTGGCACTATGTTCGGTATGCCCCATCTCCTATGCATTTCTTGTCTTTGGGGTTTGCAATTCCTCTTTTTTGGCCTTCCTTGGTAGAAAATTAATTCTTGCGGCATTTATAAAAAGGAATTCAATACCCTCATTCATGGACGGATCAAAAATAAAAAGACAGATAGAGAGCATTAGGAGAAGATACAAGATTTCAAGGTCATCATCAAGCATTCAAGTATTCAAGTCTTCTTCATTCATCCATTGGAGCAACATTACAACATTCATTTGCAAGCATGTATGTGTGTTAGGGTTTTTTCATGTTACTTGCCATTTCATACAACATTTGTGGTTTCATTCAAGAAGCAAAGAAATCATCCTCAAGAAGTTGTAGATCTACAAGGTATACATTTCCATTTTTTACATTTAAGCATTTGCAATTACTTTCTTTCAAGGTTGATTCCTCAACTGGGGTTCGACTAAGGCAAACCCCTACCACAACCATTCCCCCTCTATTTTCTATGTGTAGGTTGTAGGTGCACAATTGTAATTGCAGGTTTTGGCTTCATCTGGAGAGATGGAAGAACCCTTTTCATTTCATGGATTTTGTGGAGGATCATGTATATTCTCGCCACAGTCCCAACAAATTTTCTCCAAATTTGTAGGGTAGATCTGTATAAGTCTAATTAGCTCATATCTAAAGTTACAACACAATCCAGAACCGATAGCTTCTCATTTCACTCATTTCTTCTCTCTTTTCCACATAGTCAACAAGTCAACTTTCTCATTTACAAAAGAGGGTAAATCACACTTCAACCACTTGAAATCTACTCAGAATTCACATCCTTGTTTCTCTCAGATTTGGATCTAGCAGATTCAAGCCCCTCTTTTTAATGTAAAGTTTCTCCCAAGTGAAAATCATCCTAGTGGCTTCCTTTCTCTCTCCTAGGTGGGGAGTCACTAGGATCCAATTTTCCACTTTACAGGTCTAAAGTAGGCACCTAGAGCATGGTAATCTTGGTTGGAAAAGTACTTAAATCAGCAAGGTTTTAGAAAGGGAAATGCTGACAACAAATTATATATCAAGGTTCATGGAGACCATATGATCATAGTTGTGGTATATGTAGATGATATCATCTTTGGAGGCAACAAAGATGTTTTATGCAAAGAATTTGTTGATTAGATGTAGTCAGAGTTTGAAATTTCTATGCTTGGAGAGTTATCATATTTTCTTGGGTTGCAAATATCACAACAAAATAAGGGCATATTCATTTCTCAAACAAAGTATGCTAAAGACATGTTGACAAAATTTCGGAGGGAAGACAACAAACTAGTTAGCACCCCCATAGTGACAAGATGCAAATTAAGCAAAGATAATGAGTCACCTAGTGTGGATCAAACCTTGTATAGATCCATGATTGGAAGCCTATTGTATCTTACAACATCAAGGCCTAATATACTTCAAGTTGTGTGCATGGTTGCAAGATTTCAAGTGTCTCCTAAGAAATCACATGTCAATGTTGTTAGGAATGTATTCAAGTATCTGCAGGGGACACTTACTTATGGCTTATGGTATCAAAAGAAAGGATAGTTCACTTTGCAAGCCTATATTGATGCAGATTGGGCAGGATGTGTAGATGATAGGAAGAGCACCAGTGGTGGAGCTTTCTTCCTTGGAGACAGATTGGTGTCATGGCATATAAAGAATCAAGATTCTATTTAACTATCAACTGCTTAGGTGGAGTATATTGCAGTTGCTTCATGTAGTTCTCAAGTTTTGTGGATGAAGAAAACTCTCAAGGATATCTAGGTAGAGTTTTCGGATCCTATTCCCATCATGTGTGACAACTCAAGTGCAATCAATATATCAAAGAACCCTATCGTGCATTCTAGGACAAAGCAGATTGTAATTAAATATCATTTTCTTAGGGAAAAGATTGTTAACAAAGAAGTGAAAGTTGAATATATTTGTACTAGTGAGAAAATAGCTGATATCTATACTAAGGCACTGCCCAAGGATAGTTTTGAGTACTGTAGGAAAAAATTTGGTGTTGTCTCACCCTCCTTTTGCACTTTTAGAATTGATTTGAGATCCATGGTTCAAGGGGAGCATATTGTTTCTACCTTCCCACTTTGAACCTCATATAAAGTCTCAGGGGGAGTTGTGAATTTTTGTAAGTAGTAGTGGCATTGCTCTTTATATTGTAATAATGATTCATCTAGCTACAGGTAGCAGAGGTCAAGAAGTTGTAAAGAAAATTTATAACGTATTGCAGATGTGTCATGATCAAAATTGGAAGTTCCATTCATTTCTGTAGAAAATCATAGGGGGAGAACTAAGGAGTACCCTTTGCCATTGTTGTCAAAGGGGGAGAAATTGGTTAGGTTATGGTTTGTAAGTGTGTTGACATCAATGCCAAAGGGGGAGATTGTTGAAATTATTATCATTGATGTCAAGGGATGTCAAATGGTTGCAGGGGATGTCAAAAGATTGCAACGAAATAGGTAGCAACCATGCATAATACACAAGTTATGTTATACAATTACGCATAACATGTCATGTTACATTACAAGGGTTTTGACAAAATTCATCATCTCCACATGTCGTTTGTGTCAGAAATAATAACTATGTTCTGAGTTGGGGTTGAGAGCCATGATTTCCATGTGACTACGATTGGTTGGTTCATGTGTTTCTGAGGGTTCCACAGTGTATTTGAATGAAGGAAAGAGGTCGTGTAGGATAAAAGTGTCATAAAGGTCAAAGACCCCCCCCCACCCCCCCGCCCCATTGTCCCGTGACATGTTATTGAGCATTGGATGACTATTTGGGATAAGAAAAGTCAAGCGAAAATGTGTCCCCCACTATCCCACACCACGTGAAGTGTATGCATATTGTTCTTACGGGATAATGTCAAGCAGGGCATATCAACCTCCCCACTATCTCATAGCTTGCTTGCGTTGAGACTAGAGGCCTTGTGGGGTAACACAAGGAGAATCAAGAGTTGCTTCCCACCATCTCACGACATGATGGATGAGTGAAAAGTGACCATGCGGGGTTAAAAGGACAAAGGAAGGAATTGGGCTTCCCTCTATCATGCATCATCAAAAGTGAGGAGCGATGGTCATGTGAGGTAGCACAAGGTGGAGTGAGATATGCATCCCACTATCCCATGATACTAAGTAAGACAATGCAATAGTCATGTGGGACAGGAGAGTGAAGCGAGAGAAGGGTCTCACTATCCCATAGCCTGTAGATAGATGTAAAGAGGAACTCACGGGGTAAGTTAAGGCAAAAATATGATGCATCCTGCCCGCTCGCATGAGAAAAATGGGCATATAAACGATGTTGTAGGGAAATTTAAAAAGAAAAATGGTGAGCATCCCACCATCCCACAACAATAGAATTTAAGGTCATCAAGACCCATTGAGGTGTTTCAGCCGACACAGTGGCAGCTCGATAGGTACAATAGTCCATGTGGTGTTTGACTATGGTTGACCAAGTGACTTGGATGTCATTTTGATGACACCTATGTATATCGATAGGCACAAGGGTTTTACATGGAAGTCGACCGATCTTGACCATCTGATCGAGACAAAGAATATGAAGACATGAGGCTCCCTAATGAATAAAGACTAAATTAGATATTCATAAGTTGGTGATGAAGGTTTCTAGTGTAGTAGTTGTCGATCTTTTTAGAGTAGATCGATAAAGGATTGAAAATGCATTAATGGAAACCAATTTTTAGCCAGGTTGTGTGGCTCGAGGAAGGTTTCCAGATCATTTTGGGCAGAGAAAGATTACTAGACTTAGTAATCTAAGTACATAGAATGATCTGAAGATAGATTGGATGCATTTAATTCTGGTAGCTGATATGAGATCATATTCAGGATAAAGAATAAAATCTCTAGAGTTGCAGATCACCAAGATAACTGACTTGAATAAAATATTCAAGTTTGCAGTAGAAAAAAATCTGACAATTGAATTGAACAATAGGTGTGATGAGATTTGACATTGGTATGTGTGGCTATTGAGACAATGACAGAGGTGGAAATATAAATATCTTTTCTAGTCGACTGTGTATCATGGGTGTTGTATAAAGTTGTGCTGCTATCAAGAAAATTAAAAAAATCTACAAAAGTGAAAAAGTTGGAACATAGCAAAAAAAAATGTATTCTACAAAATAAAACTGCAGCAGGAAGAAGAAGACATCCACATAAATAGTGAAAGAACGGAGCATTCTGAAGAGTAATGCTATATCAGAGAGAAGAAGACAACCAGATAGAGGAAGGAAGAGAAATAGAGGAAAAACTTTAGCAAGCAGAGAAAGTCATTCTCAAGATATGAGAATTTTGTAAGTGTTACAAAACTCATTTATAACAAGGCTTTATCATTGCATTGTAAACTTGATCAATCATGGTAAATCTATAAGTGGGTGCTTAGAGTAGGGGTAGGTGCTCCTTTGAGTAGGTTCTCATAAAATCAGGGGTTGGTGCTCCTTGGGTTGGTGACTTAAAGTTTAGGGGTTGGTGCTCCTTGGGTTGGTGCCCTAAATATTGTAAATGGATATTTATTGTGAGGTTGGATTGGAGTAGTAGACTCTATTAGCTATTCTCATCGAGGTTTTCCCAACATTGGGTTTCCTCGTATATTTTGTGTTGTGGTTTGATTTGTGTGTGTAAATTCTCTTAATTAATTTGCAGTTTCAGTATTTGCTCAAAGTTAATTTTTTTTAAATACACTGATTCACCCCCCTTTCAGTGTCCTCTTGTGTTCTTCAAATATATTCACTAGTCTTATGTAATGGCAACCCCCTATGTAAGTTTTGTCATTCTCATCTATATCCAATCCACTAGATGAACCATTATTACAATATATTCCTTGAGAAGTTACCACATAAACATCTACTATATGAACCATTGTTACAATATAAAAAGTAGTGCCAATACTACTTAAAAAAAAGTTTAGATCTCCCACTGAGAATGAGAATGAGGTTCAAGGATGAAAATAATAAACTAGTATGCTCCCTCTGAACCATAGATCTCATAAACTAATTAATTTGTATAGGAAGGAGGGACAACTCCCAATTTCAACCTAAGATATTCAAATGTGTCTTTGGGCAGTGGTTTGGTAAAAATATATGCAACCTACTCACTTGTGCTAACATATTCCACTTTAACTTCCTTATTAGCAACCTTTTCCCTCAAGAAGTGATATTTAATGGCAATATGCTTAGTCCTTGATTGTATAACCGAATTTTTGGAGATATCTATGACACTTGAGTTGTCACACACAATAGGAATTGGATCTGAAAATTCTACCTGAATATCTTTAAGTGTCTTCTTCATCCATAATACTTGAGAGAAACATGTAGCAATAGTAATATATTCAAATTCAGTAGTGGATAAGGAGATTGACTCTTTCTTCTTCCTATGCCATGAAACCAACCTATTTCCAAGGAAGAAGGCTCCATCACTGGTATTCTTCCTATCATCAGTACAACCAACCCAGTCAACATCTATGTAGGCTTGTATAGTGAACTCACTATTCTTTGGATACCATAGGCCATAGTCAAGAGTGCCCTACAGATACTTGAATACTCTCCTCACTACATTGACATGAAATTGCTTAAGAGATGCTTGAAATATTGCCACCATGCACATTGCTTGAACTATATCTATTCTTGAGGCTATTAGGTATAATAGGCTACCAATCATTGATCTATACAAAGTCTGATCTACACTAGGTGACTCATCATCTTTACTTAGTTTGCATCCTATCACCATGGGTGTACTCACTAGCTTGTTGTCCTCAATTTCAAATTTATTTAACATATATTTGGCATACTTGGTTTGTCATATAAATATACTATTACCTAACTGATAAATTTGCAAACCAAGAAAATATGACAACTCACCAAGAAAAGACATTTCAAATTCAGACTGCATTTGATTAGAAAACACCATGCATAGGGCATCCTTATTACCCACAAATATAATGTCATCAACATAAACAACCACTATGATCATAATACTGCCATTTTCTTTGATATACAAATTTTTATCAGCATGCCCCTTTTTAAATCTTTGCTCATGTAAGTATTTATCCAACCTATAATACCATGCTCTAGGTGCCTTCTTTAGACCATACAAAGATTTCCTCAATCTGTAGACAAAGTTTTCATTCTCATGTAGTTTAAATCCTTCAGGTTTCTCTATGTAGACCTTTTTAATCCCAACCAGTGATGAGAGGGGAGGGGTGACTCAACACTATACCATTTTTTACAGATTTAACCTTAATCAAAACTTCTTATTCAAACTTAAAACTTATCAATATAAGTAGTATTGGTAAGAAACATGCACACAAAAATTGCAACACACAAGACTATCAATATTTAACACATGGAAACCCAAATGGGAGAAAACCATGGTGTGAGTAGAAACTCACAAAATCTACACTCTTCTAGAGTACGCCCGATGAGGAGCCATCTATGTTAGGAGATTACAAAGACATTGTTCTGATTAATTGAAAAATAGGTTTTGAGGACCCGAAACCATTACAACAAAGTTAAATAGAAAGTTGAGAAGATAGAGTCCACATACAAAGCGACTGGTCAAAAAACCAGCGAACAGAAAAAATAGCTAAACAACAAAAAACAACAAAGGACCCAAGGAGACACTACATAGTAATTTTCTTCAGCAGATCCTTTGCCTTAGTCAGTAGCTCATCATAGGTCGCCCCAACTGCTTTTAGCTCCTCTAGGTCCTTATTCACTTTCTTTTCCTTCCTCTTTCCACGGGTGCAGGTTTTGGGGCCTTGGGCTTCCCCGGTTCCTTCTGCATCCAGGTCAATTTCCTGGGTTTCCTTTTCATCATCAAGCTTGCTGATGAGGGTATGGGTGTTGTTGGCTGAGATTTTTAGAATGTTGAGACTCTACTCCGCAATGTTCTTGAGGTACTCCTCTATCTTGTCCACTTTGGCAACTGTATCCGAGAGCATTTTTTCGCTAGTTTCCTCCAGGGTTTTTCTATCCTGTATCTCCTTTTCAATTTTCTCGAAGTAGGGATTAAAGGCATCTCTGATGTCTTCCTCTTTGGTAATTGTGTTCTTCAGATCATCGATATAATCAGCCATAGTGTTCCCCTCTCCAATGTTAATGGTCTCCAGGATCATGACTCTGTTGCATAGTTTTTTGTATTCATCCACAATATTCTTATTCCCATCAATAAGCCATTCAATGGTTTTCATAAAACCCTTCAAGGCCTCGGGGTGAGGACTAGGAGAAGGAGTAACTTTACCAGGGGTTATCTATTCATCTTTAGTGATATGGAGGGCATAAATAGTGTCGGCGGCCCTGAGGGTCTCCTCCATAGTCTCTATCTCCAGGCTTTGTTCAGCTTCCAGGGTTCTTGTTTGCTTATCCTCTTCCAGTTCCTTGCCTATCTCCTCTGGATCTTTGCCTGTCTCCTCTATTTTCTTTTTCTTCTTCCTGGGTTGGGCTTGGTTCTTACTTTTTTCCTTTAGCACTCCCTTAGGGTTCTTCTTCTCCTCAGGGAAATCAGAGTCCTCTTCTTCCGAAGAAATACTAATCAAGGGTTTGCTTTGGGGTTTTTTTCTCTTAGAAGAAGAGGGTCTTGATTTCCTCTTCTTGCTCCTCTCATACTCTGAGTCGTCAGAGCTTTCCTCATTATCAGTCGAGGAATCATTATCTGAATTCTCCTCCTCTGAGAAATCAGAATTAGACAATTCTTCTTCCGAATCCACAAAGAGCTGCATTCAATTGATTTTACTAGCCTTTAAATGATCATAAATGAGGACCATAAGTCCCTAGTGCATTGCAGTGTCACCCCGAGGATTTTCTTTATATGCTTTTAGGAACGCATTCATAGAATAGAGCAAGAAGTAAGGGAAATTCACCTTATCATTATGCCTAAAATGATTTAAGAGGACAAAGTGATATCCATATACTTTTGTAAACCTGCCATCTAGAGTTATATACCTCATTAAAACAAAGAGAATTTCCCGCCAGGGTTTTGCAAAAGCCCTAGGCGGGTAATAGGTTTTACTCAACTTTACCAGTCTTTTCTTCTCTTTCTCCGTGACCGGGTACCTTTCAATGGCTTCCCTGCTGACCTTCCTGTCTCTATAGAAGTTGCAGCCCTCCCTTTTGAGTCCCGTAGCTTTAGCTATTAATTCTTCGTCAATTTCCACTAGTTGGTCGCCCATTTTAAGCTTGCCCTTCTTCCAATTTTTGCAGAAGAAGCTAGTTATCTTTCCATCGCGGCCATGGAGTCTCTCAATGAAGCTCAAAAGACCACCCTTCTACAAAATTTCCCACACCTCTTCTTTCTGTTTCCACTCCTTACAACTTCCTGGCTCATATCTTCTCCTATTTCCGCCCATGGTGTCGTTTCTCACAGTCAAGTTTAGGTTATAGAGTTGGTGAAATAGAAAGCTTGTCAAAGTTAAAACAAAAACCTAGAAAGTGTGTGTAGCATTAGTGATTTGACAGGTTATAATGCACATTCTACTAGCTTTGATATTGTAATGAGTAATTCCCTCATTATCGAAGTAACTCGAAGTGCTTACTTCAGTACATATCATAATTGCCCTGTCAATCAAGATTATTTGGGGTAATTCGATATCTTTCATTTATTATGATTTGTCTTACATCTCTGAGAAGACCGCTCTCACCTGTCCATGTGGTAATTGTCTCATTCTTCACCACCACGTTTGCAGCCCAATCAGCAGAACAGTTGGCCTCCCGATATATATGGGATATGTGGCAGTTTTTGAAGGTTTTGATGATGTCAATGGCAAAAAAAATTATACTGTGAATCGACCAAGAGGGCTTAGAAGTCCCATTGAGACTCTTAATAATATTATTGGAATCACCTTCGATCCAGAGATGGGTACAATTCCATTTTTTAGCTAGAATAATGCCTTGAAGGGCTGCCATAGCTTCCACCTTATGATTGGTTTGAATGCCAATAGGGAAAGCAATCATACCTTTGCAAATTCCTCTGTCATCTCTGAGAATAGCTCCATAGCTTGAAGGACCTGGATTTCCTTTGGCTACTCCATCAAAAGTGATTTTAAGCCAACCATAGGGAGGGGTTTGCCATTTAACTTCAAGCCTTTTATTGTAGCTGATATTATGACCATCAGTGATCTTCATATTCCACGCTCTTAAGATATTTAACTCCAAAGAGTTGTTTGAGTAACAAGAGACCTCCATAGTTCCCATATTTTCCTGAATAGCCCTTTGAATTTTCTGAAAAACAATATCTTGATTTAAGGACACATCCTTGAAAATTCGGTTGTTTCTTTCCTTCCAAAGACCCCACAAAATGTGAGGCAGAGAGATCTACCACATACACCTCAGAAAAGAGTTGGTCCAATGAATTTGCTAGGAAGAGAACAAATCTTTGATGTTACTGGGAAACACCCAAGCAAGACTAAAGCTTTTGAGGAAGCTTTCCCAAACAGAGGTTGAGAAAGAACAGTGGAGGGCAAGATGGTCCACTGACTCTTCCTCTTGAAAGCACAACACACATCTATTTGGAAGGGCAAAACCTCTGCATTTAAGGTTGTCAACAGTAAGGATCTTATTCTGGAGAATAGTTTAGAAGAACATATTGATTTTAGGAGTGAGCCCTTTTAACCAAGCTTTAGAATAGAAAGGATTCATAGGAGGGGAGGGGGAGAGGATACAATACATCGAAGATATAGTAAAGGTACCTTTGGGGTTATATCTCCAGATCAGGGAATCCTCTTCCTTATTCAACCAAATTATAGACAATTGGGTTTTGAGCTTGGAGAGACTGGGATGAATACTATCTATGTTCTGCCAGTTGTTCCCATCCCAGTAATCTGCCACTAAGGTACCAAAAGAGCCAATACAGGAGGGAGCATGGGAAGCCCACTCATAGAAATCCATTAGGGGTTTGTCAAAAAGCCAGGGATCCTCCCGGAATCTAACTTTTCTACCATTTCCAAGTTTCCATGTCACACCTTTAGCAATCACATCTTTACATTTAGAAACATGGTTCTAGATATGAGATCCATTTATACTGAGATCCGAATTAAGAAAAGAAGATAGAGAAGAGGACAGAAGAGAATACTTACCTCTCCAAATTTTGCACCATTCAGAATTAGAGTTAAACCATCTCCAAACTTGTTTTGACAAGAGAGCTTCATTTAAAGTGTGAATCCTCCTAAGCCTCAGACCACCTTTGCTTTTTGGCTTGTAGACCTGATCCCATGCCACCAAGGAAATTCTTTGCTTTTCCTCAACCCCAGACCATAGGAATCTTCTTTGAATTTTCTCAATAGCTTCAACATACTTGACTGGATTTCTGAATAAGCTAAGAGCATAAATGGGGATACCTAAAATTGTATGGTTTGAACCAAGGATGTAGGCTCTACAGGCAAGAAGCCCCACCATTTCTCTAAGGTTCTCCCCATGGACAAACATGCTCCATTATCAACACAGTAGAGACGAACCCACGGGGTTTGAACCTAGGTTGTAGGCACTACAGGCAAGAAGCCCCACCATTTCACCAAAGGGTCATCCCCCTTTAAAATTGTATGGTTTGAACCAAGGATGTAGGCTCTACAGGCAAGAAGCCCCACCATTTCTCTAAGGTTCTCCCCATGGACAAACATGCTCCATTGTCAACACGGTAGAGACGAACCCACGGGGTTTGAACCTAGGTTGTAGGCACTATAGGCAAGCCCCACCATTTCACCAAAGGGTCATCCTTGATTACAAAGACATTGTTAGGTGCCACCCGGTTAAGGGATTTTCTTTAAGACCTGTTAGAACCTTTACCCCGTTAGAGGTAGCCTTGTTAAATGACTTAGGATCATCATTTAATATGTCACTCAGTTAAGGGATTTTATAAAGGGACCTATTAAATTCCACCCGGTTAAGGGATTTTACTATTGTGGTTATTACAAAAAAACCAGAGAGAATGATTTTCTATAATAGCTACTCTAAGCTTAATCAGATCTAAATGAAACTCTTCGGTTTGAACACCGGTTACACTTTCTCTACACTCTACCGGTGCTCTGCACTCTTCTGGTCCTTTGCATTCTTTCTTTGCTCTTCACACTATCTGATCTTTGTACACTCTCTTCACCACTCTTCTATTGACTTAGAAGTTATGCCCTCTTCTCATCTTGTTGGATCGCCTCTCCTCAGAATTGCACTTTTGCAATTTTTACGATCAAACTTTTTGGTTTTCGCCAAAAACCTTTATACAAAACTCAGTACATTTGAAATTAAAAAATTTCCAAATCTTCCCGCACTCTCTCTACATGTTCTCCATCAATCTTGCCAACGAATCATCCTTAACTGCCTCTACAACTCATAATTTCACCAACCTCTGGGCCGTGTTCTGTCTTTTTAATGTGAACTGGAAAATCTGCACAAATCTCACCTTAACTAATTGTTAACTACAGTAGACTTTACTATCCATTTGTTTGATGATATCTCACCATGACTGACTCACCTTTGGTCATAGCATCCAGCTTACCAGTCACTTCTCTGAGATTCCCGGAGGATATCATCCTTCAACCTGTATCACTGGTTCATCGGTGGCAAAAGGTGAAGAGTTAAATTTGCCACCAGTCACTGATCATCAATTAGACTAATCACTTGTCTGTCTAGAGTGCTTCGGTCATGCATAAGAATAATAAAATGCAATCTGAGTCACCTCTTGTGAGTGCATCATCATTTCATCTACCAATTTAAAGAAACTAATCTCAATATCTATTGGGTGCTTGACTGACCGGTCGGCTACTCTATTTTCCCTTCAACCGATTAGCCTTCTAACAAAACACTTCTTAAGTGTGTCAATGATGCATATTTGGGAAGCACTAAATCCTCCATACTATTTGCAGCCATGAGTAAACCATTAAGGTTTACCACATCTTCTTTTCTATGAGCTTGACCTTATTCACTGATAAGTGTTGGTCATCAATGACAATACTAATTGATGAACTAGTTGTGCCAACACCATCAGTTATGGCAACAATCTCCCCTTTGGCATTGATGGCGACACTTCAAACTTCTCTTTTAGCAACTAGTCACTTTTGCTTCTATTTTACTTGAGTAAAGATCTTACTCCCCCCTTCACTGGCTTCTATTCATGTCACATCTGACTTCACTCCCCCTTTGACACCAATGCCAAAGATGTAGTCTAGACAACCTAATGTACATACTACAATGATTTCTCTCCCTAACAAGAGTAGTCCATAATCATCAATCTAAATACATATAATTTTTAGGAAAATAATACCGGATTGATGTTGATCCAATCTTCACTCACCTTAGAGTATGCAAGGGAATTACCCCTAGCTTGCCTCTTAGGTTCTCAAAAGTATCCTTACATAGCGGCTTGGTGAATATGTCTGCAACCTGTTTAATTGGATTTGAGATTTTCCGCTATGTAAGGATACTGGATACAGGTGTTTCTTTTGGTGCTCTTCCTGTCATCTACACATCCTGCCCAATCTGCATCAGTATAGGCTTGCAAAGTGAAATATCCTTTCTTTTGATACCATAAGCCATAAGTAAGTGTCCCCTGCAGATACTTGAATATATTCCTAACAACATTGACATGTGATTGCTTAGGAGATGCTTGAAATCTTGGAATGATGCACACAACTTGAAGTATACCAGGCCTAGATGTTGTAAGATACAATGTGCTTCCAATCATGGATCTATACAAGGTCTGATCCACACTAGGTGACTCATTATCTTTGCTTAATTTACATCTTGTCACTATGGGGGTGCTAACCAGTTTGTTGTCTTCCCTCCAAAATTTTGTCAACATGTCTTTAGCATACTTGGTTTGAGAAATGAATATGCCCTTATTTTGTTGTGATATTTGCAACCCAAGAAAATATTATAACTCTCCAAGCATAGACATTTCAAACTCCGACTGCATATAATCAGCAAATTCTTTGCATAAAACATCTTTGTTGACTCCAAAGATGATATCATCTACATATACCACAACTATGATCATATGGTCTCCATGAACCTTGATATATAAGTTGTTGTCAGCATTTCCCTTTCTAAAACCTTGCCAATTTAAGTACTTATCCAACCTAGATTACCATGCTCTAGGTGCCTGCTTTAGACCTGTAAAGTGGAAAATTGGATCCTAGTGACTCCCCACCTAGGAGAGAGAAAGGAAGCCACTAGGATGATTTTAACTTGGGAGAAACTTTACATTAAAAAGAGGGGCTTGAATCCGCTAGATCCAAATCTAAGAGAAACAAGGATGTGAATTTTGAGTGGATTGCAAGTGGTTGAAGTGTGATTTACCCTCTTTTGTAAATGAGAAAGTTGACTTGTTGACTATGTGGAAAAGAGAGAAGAAATGAGTGAAATGAGGAGCTACCAGTTTGGGATTGTGCTGTAACTTCAGATATGAGATAATTAGATTACTACAGATCTACCCTACAAATTTGGAGAAAATTCATCGAGACTATGGCAAGAATGTACATGGTCCTCCACAAAATCCGTGAAATGAAAAGGGTTCTTCCGTCTCTCCAAATAAAGCCGAAACCTGCAATTATAACTGTGCACCTACAACCTACACACAAAAAAGAGAGGGGGAATGGTTGTGGTAGGGGTTTTCCTCAGTCAAACCCCGGTTGAGGAATCAACCTTGAAAGAAAGTATTTGCAAATGCTTAAATGTAAACAATGGAAATGTATACCTTGTAGATCTGCAACTTGTTGATGATGATTGATTTTGTTCTTGAATGAAACCACAAATGTTGTATGAAATGGCATGTAACATGACAAAACCCTAAAACACACACATGCTTGCAAATGAATGTTGTAATGTTGCTCCAGTGGATGAATGAAGAAGACTTGAATGCTTGATGATGACCTTTAAATCTTATATCTTCTCCTAATGCTCTCTATCTATCTTTTTTTTTCATCCGTCCATGAATGAGGGTATTGAATTCATTTTTATAAATGCCTAAAGGATTAATTTTCTACCATCGAAGGTCGACAAAGAGGAATTACAAACCCCAAAGACAAGAAATGCATAGGAGACTGGATAGACCAAACATAGGGCCACCCTAAGAGGTGGGGATAGGGGCGCCACACCCCTATCCTAGGGGAACAGGGGCACCACACCCTTGTCTTAGGGGGGATAGGGGCGCCATGCCTCTATCCTTCCCTATTTTGGGACCCAAATAGGGTCTAAAGTAGACACAAGACATGAAGGAGAAAGAGTGAAGAGGTGGAAATACAGAAATAGGTCTCAGTTAGGGAAGGGGATGCTGTTGCCAAGTTGAGGACCCAAAATATGGTTAAAATTGTAGGTTTTGCAATTTTATGACACTACATTTATCCCCCACTTTAGTGGGAGTATGGCTTATGCTACTAATGTCGATAAAGTAGAAGAAATGAGAGATGAATATGAGAGACGCAGAGCAATGCCACAAAGAGTATAAGACATCAGTAATATTGAGGAACCAAGCCCTCAACCTTAGGGTCTCAACTCACACCAAAATATGCAAGATCACACAAAAAAAGGCACAAGACACACAAAAACAAAGACAAAGTTCAAAAAGACACATGAAAAGAAAAAGACCTAAGACGACAAACTAACTAGTCAAAGAGATCTCGAGCTTAGATGTCTCAACAACTAATCAGGACACAAAGACCAATGCCATCACATAAACATGAGTGATCACATAAAAGAGAAAAGCTGACATCATCCATGAACTATCAATAGTAAAGATATGAGTTCATGAGAGGAAGAAGAGAGAGAATATGAATACACACTTTGGTGATCCATGAGAAGAAAAGTGAAGAAGAAAGAAACCATGGACGTCTCGCCCCTAAAACTAGGTGATCTATGGAGAGGAGGACAAGGAAAATCTCACCCCTAGAGGATCCATGTAAAGAGAGAGAGTGAGAACACCATTAGTTCCAGTCAACCTCATGCGCATGTGTGCAAGTGAGGTTCAAAGCGCCTCATAGGAGTCAGCATTTCTAAATGGAATACTAGAAGAGGAAGTATACATTGAGAAGACATATGGTTATGCTTTGACTAATGCAAAGGTTATGGTGTGTAAAATGCACAAGGCACTATATAATTTGAAGCAAGAACCAAGAGCATGGTATGAAAGGCTACATTCACACCTAATGAAGATAGGTTTTCAAAGAACTAGCGAAGATAGCAATATATATCTCAAATCTGAAGGGGATAAGATACTGGTGAGTGAAGTGTTTGTAGATTATATCATATTTGGGAACAATGATGACATGAGTGATGACTTTGCAAATGAGATGAAAAGTGAATTTGAAATGTCTCTAGTAGGAGAGCTAAAATTATTCATAGGTTTGCAAATTTAGCAGATGAAGAGTGCTATTTTATCACATAGTCTAAATATGTGAAAGAGGTATTGAAGACATTTGGAATGAGTGACTATAAACTAGTTGGGACACCAATGGTTACAGGTTGTAAACTATCCAAGGAGGAGGATGTCACATCTCTTGATGAAAAGGAGTACATATCAATGATAGGGAAACTGCATTATGTTGTTCACAACAGACCAGATATTGCTCATGTAGTTGGTTTAGTTGCTAGATTTTAGAAGAATCCAAAGGAGACACACTTGATAGAAACCAAAAGGATATTCAGATATTTGAAAGGTACTATTGATTATGGATTATGGTATCCATATGTAGGTAACTTTGATTTGAAGGTTTATACAAATGCAAACTGGGCAGGTAATGTTGATGATAGGAAGAGCACAACCGGTGGTTCATTCTTTTTAGAGGAAGACGTGTATCTTGAAGCAACAAGAAGCAGAACTATATATCATAGTCCACTACTGAAGCTCAATATGTTGCAACGTATATGAATTGTACCTAGGTAATCTAGATGGAACACATTCTAGAAGGATTCAAGTTGAAGATTACAGAACTAGTAAATATTTTATGTGACAACACCAATTCAATAAATATTTCAAAGAACCCGGTGTTGCATGCTAGAACCAAGCATATTGAGCTAAAATATCATTTCTTGAGAGATAAAGTGTAGAGTAAAGATGTGCTATTGGAGCATGTATCTACTATGGAGCAGCTAGCAGATATCTTTCATAAACCTCTACCTAAGACTACTTTTGATTATCTTAGAGGTTAGCTAGGGGTTATGCCCCTACAAGAGGTCAATTGAGGAGATGTGGAATACATCAGTCCCAGAGCTAATTGAAGAATCTTGAAGCAAGATTGGTGTAGAGTGGAGTTATTCCATAGGGGGAGCATCAAGTTGCAGATTGTTGATGCAGAATAGTGAAGTATGACACTGGATGTTTTACTTTCACTTTGGCATTGTTGTCAAAGGGGGAGAAGAACTAGATGAATACGGGGAGAATAATTGTATGACTGATAGAGAGAATATCTATAGCTAGTTACTAGCTAAAGACATGGATACTCAGTTCAAGGAGAGTACATGGTAAAATGTAAATCAGGATTCCTATTCACAATCATCACAATCAAGGGTATTGATATTTTGTATTGCCATAAATGCCAAAGGGGGAGATTGTTGGCATTTGCATGAAGATTGCATTGATGAACTATTATGTTATCATTGATGTCAATTATAACTGGTAATGATGTTGTTATGATGTTTTTTTGCAACTGGTATTACTTGAGAAGCAGTGAGATCAACTGGTAACCCTACTTGTTGACGTGCCAAACCCTAACCGATGGAGCTTGGTGAATCAATTGTATTGGTTTATGATCAAATGATGAGTAGTAATGATTATGCCATATATGAATGTTGTATGTGAAGAGTTTCAAATGGTTTTTGGCATGTATAGATAATGGGTTTATATTGGGAATGAGCAAGTACATTGCATGTAGTGGGAACTGCATGATGAGTTACAAGGATCGATGAAGCGGTGATCAAGGAGTGGTTGAGGTTGTGAATCGGTTGTATTGGTTTATGATAAAATGATGAGTGGTAATGATTATGCCATATATGCATGTTGTATGTGAAGAGTTTCGAATGTTTTTTGGTACATAGAGATAACCGTTTTATCTTGGGAATGAGCGAGTACATTGCATGTAGTGGAAACTACATGATGAGTTACATAGATTGATGAAGTGGTGATCAAGGAGTGGTCAAGGCTATCTTGAATGATGTGTAATGATTTCTATGTAATCCAACGGACATACTTGAACCAATTTTTTTGTAATCTCTATGAGATCTTAGGTTTGTGATGTGTTACCAACCTATTGTTTTTCTTATAAGGTCGATGAGTTGTTTTGTTATAGTGTTGGAAATTTTGGTTAAGTGTAAGTATGATTGGTTGCCAAACCAGAGGGTATATATGCAGTATATGTGAAGGTAGATAGGAGCATGAAAAGGATCTAATCAAGAAGAGTAGTGCTATTTACCCGATAAACAAACCCCTGTTGTTCTCTAACAATTACAATAGTCAAATCCTTTAACCGGGTAAGCTCTAATAGGCCTATTTCTATCTAAATCCTCTAACCAGGTGATCGATTAGCTTGGATTTCAAATCCTCTACCAAGGCTACTCCTAACAAGGTATTTCTTCTAATAGCGCATTATAGTCAATCCCTTAACCAAGTGGTCCCTAATAGGATCTATTCTTAACAAGACTTTTGCAAAATCTTTAAAAGGCTTGGCTCCTAACAGGGCAAACTTTAGGAGAGTTTAGAATACTTGTGGGTATTCATCCCCACTATGATTTTTCCCATTTGGGTTTCCATGTCAAAATCATTGTGTCAAGTGGTGAATGTTTTTGTGGTTATGTTTTCTATGGTTAATTTTATTAACTACTAAATCCACTTAGATATGATAAGATGACCGACAGTAATCTAAAATGTGCTTTTACTTTTGTCAGTAAAGTATTTGAATGTTTTGGTTAAATGGTTTGAGAGTTTTAGAGCTATTATACTATTATTCTGTTATGACAATCAACCAATATACTTGATAGTGATATTGCATTTGATAGTTCAGTGTTTGAACCAGTCAGTTTTGAGATTAGCTTGGGAGGTTGTTTTTGAGTTTGGTGAAAGTTTAGTCAATTTTCTATCTACTGACTCACCCCCTCTCTTAGTAGTTGTCTGGATCCTTATTGATTCCTCATACCATCAAAGATTACCAGATGGGCTTGCTTTATTGCCAAAATTGCACTCTGGGACTAGTCTATGTAAAACAGTGATAGACTGATCAATAACACCTTTATCCATAGATCCCCCCTTCATCATTTTCTGTGCAACCATCATCATGAGTTTAGTAGAACTCATCTCGATTATGATTTTCTTTTCAACCTTTGATGTGTCAATTGATAACAATGATGGAATCACCTTCGGTTACCTGTCAGATTCCTCTTTCTTCTTTTCCGATGATTTAACTTTTATAGTTTCCTCACTTTCACTAGCAGCTTTGCCACTTGGTGTAGTCTTAGTAACTATCAGTTCCTCCTTAGGAACTGTAACCTCATCTTGTACATCTGTATCCGAAGGACTGTTGTCCTCAATATTAGTATCCTATATATTATCAATATTTACACTCTCTGTATTTGCCGGTATCTCAACATTTGTCTGTACATTTGTATCTACCAGGGGCTTAATTTCCGCTATCTTAATGTATTTACAAAATTGAGGGTGAAGTACCCATAATACTTTACCCTTCCCTTCAACTGAGATGTCTGCAGTATCTGTCTTAGATTCCGGTGAAGCATTAAAACCATGGTTCTCTTCAAAGAACTTAACCCATACCTTGTGTGTCTCCTTAATTATCTCATTTACTCTTCCTAACATAAGATTGATTATTCTATTTTTACTATTAAATATTTTCCTATCTACAACTTCAAGTGTCTTATCCATCTCTTTTGGAGCAATAGAAACACAAATAAATAACAACTCTTGTATCTTTATATGCTTGTCCTCTTGCATTGTTGATAGTCTTCTAGCATATAACATATTATACAGCTGCACCAATATTTGGTTTTCAATTTCTAATAGGGCTTTCTTATAAATATCCAAATACAACAAAAATGCTTCCTCTACTTCTCTTTATTCATCATTTTCTAAATGTTCATAATAAAACTGTACATTCTTTAACATACCATCTTTAGTAATCTCATCAACTAACTCTGCACAAGTCTCTAGTGGAATGATAACTATGTTACTAGATTTAATTGCCAGATCAATGTCATCCTTCTTCTTCCTTCTTCCAGTAGTAGATGGGGCTGAAGGTGTTTCTTTTGGTGCTTTCTTCTATGTCGGTACCTTGATAGTAACTTTCCTAACTAGTTTCTTCTTAGCCTCTACCTTAGTTTCTTTAGTTTTCCTCCTTATTACACTTTTGAATGCCAAGGGTGTGTCATCTTTAGATGTAGACTCTACTGCAATAGGCTTGATGAATATTCCTGGTTCTTTTCTCTTCCTTCCTTTCTTCGAGACAACATCAATTAATGCTTTGATGTCCTGTAAAACCTTTTCAACAAAATTACTTGTCTTTCCTTCCTGCTTCTCTCTCTTCTTCCGATTGAACTCACTTTCAACATTTTGTATCTTCTACTTAGCAGTGCCAAAGGTTTTTACAGTTTCATCTACTGGTGCATCAATTAACATCTTTGCATAAGCATCAGGAATCTGAGCATCAACCTTATAAATCATCTCCTCAATCTAGATCTTCCAAGGTTTGACCACTTCCATGAGTGTATCATCTTTCTTAACCATGAAGCATATGTTAGTTAAGTATTTCTCAACAATGTTCTTAGGAACCCTCATCCTAGAATTCATAGCCTTTAGAAATGCTTTAAAATATCCCCATACTTTGTCATCTCTTTGACTACCCAATGTAGCAATAGACTATTTCAGTTTCCTCCCAACCGAGATATCAAATGCCCATTGTCTCTTCCCAAAATTGGGAGTCTCATTGATGAAAAATAGCATTAAACAAATAATTAGGTTACCATACTGGAAAGTCCCCTTCTTCTCTCCTTTAATCTTTCCTGGGTTAATCAATAATTCATCTAATATCCAACCATATAGATCTATCTTCTCATTTTCCCTCATCATTTTATAAGCTGCATAAATGCAGGAGCTAGAAATAGAATTCAGTTGGTTTGATTTTGTTAACTTGTAATTGATGACCATGCTTTTGAATCTGATGTCTATATTAGTGATAGTATTGATTCTCATTGATTGCCTATCTGATGTTGCATAGGTAATCTTGTTAACCTGATCATTTGAAATTTTCTTCTCCAGACATTGTCCAACCTGTGGTAAACTGATGATTGCCCTGATGGCCTCCTTTGTAATCTTATATGGTCTCTCTAACTAGATAAACTCTCCATGCACTCTTCTCAAAACATACCTAACAATTTTATCTTCTAATTCTAGAATATCTAGAATGTTGGTAAACCCTAGATCAAAAATATACTTGTATTTAGGTTTAATCTTTCCAAAATATCCCATTAGCTCATTCATGTACATGCTCTTGATATCAGTCCTTCCCAAATCCTCAATATGACAATGGATGTAAGCTCTTACATCTTTGACATACACAACTCATTCCAAGACATGGGAAAAAGTGCCAGCCGAATCGTCCAGGGTAGCCACATACGGATATCGCTTGAAAATTGGCCTGGGACGGTCCTTGACCTCAACTACAGTCAGATTTGAAACAAAGATAGGTATAGATGATGATCCTGCTTCCATGATTGAAGATAAATACCTGAGAATTATTGCCAGTAAAAAACCCTAAAGACCTCTTCCAATCGCTGGTGAAATCGCTCAAGAAGATATCTGATCACATAAAATCACCCTTAATCTCTCTTAATCACTCTTAACTCTTAATCTCTCTAAATGCAAGGTGATAAAAAATGAAGTAGATTCAAACTTTTATCCTTCAAGAAAAACCCCAATCTTTCATTAACATCAATGACTTCCTGTGAAAGATATCAGATCTTGAACAAACATTTCCATGCCTGATAAGCATCTCCAATGTCTGGAACCTCTTCCCGGGGCATATGCAACATCTTCATGGATTTTTCCTACCCCTAAGGCATCTGCCTTAGTTATCGGTTGAGCTTCCTGCCGATGCAGGAACAACCTCCTCTACCAGATAAGTAACTGGAGCGTTCCCATTTGCAAATTGATCTTCTGACTTCCTGACCCATCTCTAGGTATGATCTTGTCAAATTTCATTAACCTTTTCTTTCCCTTTCTCATTTGATCCTCCATTACCAATCGGTGGATTTCTACTTCTACCAAATTTAGCAATATGTCCAACCTCATTACATGCATAACATGTAACTTTGTTCTTTTGAATTTATTTGCTAAAATCAGTATAATTGCTTGACCTGCACTGATTAGCTATATGTCCAAATTTTCCACATGCATAACACTTAACATTCATTCTGCAATATTTTGTCTTATCACCATACTTATTACATTTAGAACATTGACCGAGAGTAGAATCAGGGTTTTGATTTTCTCTATTTTTACATTGCCTAGTCATGTGACCAAATTTATTACAAACAAAATATCTACCATTAAATTTATAAGCATTAAACTGCCTTATCGATGCTTTATGGTTTTGATCTTCATTTGTAGTACTGGAACTCTATCCTTGTTCAAATCCAAGTCCACGGGAATCACCATTTTGACTTTGTCTCTTCAATAAATCATCTAGTTGTGTTGAACTAAAATATAACTTTTCTTTAAACTCACTTGCAATAGTCAGATCATCTCTCAAAATCATCATTTGTCTCTCAAGCTCTTGTCCATTAGTCTGGCATTGTACTAAATTAGTTGTCAACATATCATTCTCATGAACCAACCTACCACATTCTTCAAATTTGTTCTTCAGAGATACATCAAGATTTTCTTCCTTTTTATTTTGGTCTTCAATATCCTTAGTCATTCTCATAGTTATATCTTGTATTTCATTTCTCATGACCATTTTCTCCTAGCTTGGCTTCTGACACTATTCCTTAAGTGCATCTTTCTCTTCATCATCCTGATTTTGCAAAAGTTCCTTCCTCCTAGCTTGAATAGATGACAACCTCTCCTGTAGGACAAGAATGAATTCCTTAGCAGGATTTCACTTCATCTTGTAGATTTAAGTTATTCATCCTTTCAACATCATAATCTTCAAGTGCCAACTCAAGTTGCTTCTCCAAACTCATATCCATGGATTCCGGATTCAAGATCTTCCTCAAGCTATTAAACTTCCTCTGAAGCACAAGGCTCTAATACCAATTGTTGGAATCCAAGAACACTGGGAAGGGGGGGTGAATCAGTGTTCTACCAAAATGATCATATTGAACCTTATTAAAACATGCATACACCAACTAGTATATCAATACATATAGAATTGAAAGAAGTAAAGAAACCAGTAAGTCAATCACATAAATAGATACCATAACACACAAAATTATACATAGAAAACCTCAAAGAGTAAAACCCATAGTGGGATTTGTGACCCACAATATCAATTCACTGGCCATAGGAAGAGATATTAAAAAATATAGGGGCCTGCACTTGCAGGAAGGCTTACAACCTAGAGCACACTGCTCAATCACAAAAAGGAGCCTCACTGACAACATACAAATCCAGACTACAATCTAGAGAAATGATTGAACTACAAAGATGGCATCTTCTATGCTTGAATACAATTTCAGTTAAGTTATGTGTGTTTCGGTCTAAAACCCTAAACCCTTCACCGGAATACCCCTTACATAAATATCCTCACATACATGATCTCTCTCATATGTTTCACATTACATAACATTATCCTATTCTCCTATCAATCCATTACACAAAATCATCTAACCTACTGACTTATATACCCTTCACAATTCATCATGCCTTATGTCAGCTTACAAAGATAATTACAATGACAATATACATGTCGGCTAGATAACATAAATACATGAATATAAATGAATCTAAACAAGTCCATAGATGTTTATCCATGCATCAAAATAAAACAATGTCAAGGAGGGACATTACATGTTTTTAGCCTACTTAGTAAATTCCTACTCACATTATGGTTAAGCTCACTTGAGGATTGAGATATTCTCTCCTCACCTTATTGGAGGTTAGAGTCTTTTCTCTCACCTCATGTAGACTCACCTGTTGAAAACACCACAAGACTGAGAGGGGGGAGGCGGGTGAATCAGTTTGGACCCTAAAACATCTTACTTATAATCCTTTGAAAATCAAATCATAGTTAACATATATATCTATAAATATGAAACATGAAGCTATAAATCACAATAACACAAGAACAAAATATTTACGTTGAAACCCCAAGAAGTGAAAAACCACAATGAGAATTACACTCACAATAGGAAAAATAGGTTATAATGTTTAGGCTCAAGGCCAAGGAGCTCTTTTCCCATGATGGTACTTGCAAGGCTAAGGTGCATTATCATAGGCCAAGCTACAAGGGACTTCAATTATTGAGATGTAGAATATCAGGCCAATATATGAGGAATTGCATAGGCCAAAGGAATCAGTGTATTCTGGTAGGTACTAAAAAGTAATGAATTAAAATGAACTATCTTTGAACCACTATGTAAATAAATAGTATCATGGAAAATACGCCACACTTCATTCACTATATCAAAGCACTATCATATTGAAGATATGATCATCAAAGCTTACCACAAACTAAAATTCACACTTATACTTATTCACTTGTTCTTTCATGTCATTTACATCAAAATCACACAATGTGGATCTACACACACCATGATGAGAGCCATATCTATTGGTATTATGGATGTGTTGCATTAGTTTTGTCATTGATGTCAACACTTATCCTTCTAGAGATCTATGGTTATGTTGAATCGACACATTGTGCTCACCAGCAAGGTCAGTGACTTATGCACAGTCACCGGTATATTGTTCACCAACAGGTTATATGATTCACTGACACTATTGATGACTTGTTATCATCTGGAGATCACTTGATTATGTCGAAGACATGGTTTGGATACTTGGTTTTGGTGTTTTGGTTATTGGTCTAATCGGGTTGACATATTTGTTGTTACCGACGGATTGGTCTAGGTTATGGACCGGTATGCACTATCTATTCCAGATCAACACAACACGTTATAGAGATGATTTATTGATTGGATATTATTGTAAATGTATTGAGCCAACATGATGCATCACATCTAGACTTGCTTATAATTGATTTGATTGTAATATTCTTAGTGAGCCGACCAACACATTTTGGTCTTAGGTTTTGTATATATGTAAGATCTCATTTGTGAGATGATAGTGGGAACATGGTATGTGCGAATATTGAAGATCATATGAGTAGACCATAGAGAAGGTTCAAGGAAGGTTTGAAGGTGATTATCAGAGCTTAACCGATACTGAATCTAGCATTAGAGATGCTATTTTGAGCAGTACATTATTCTAGGATTTAACCATCCTACTGTAGTCATTGCAACTCCCATTTGAGCACTGTGCTCTAGGCAGTTGGCCTTTCTGCATGTGCAGACTCCATTTGTATACACATATTATCTGTAGTAGTATCATCTGATTATGGGTAAGGTTTCCCACTATGGATTTTCCCCTTATAGGGTTTCCATGTTAAAATATCTATGTTATGTGTTGTGGATGTTGTTTCTCTTTCTGTTTCATGCATTAAGTTTCACCGGTATTGATATTAACTATTAATCTGTTAACCAACATTAAGTTTGGTTTACCGGCATTAAGTATCAAGTTTGATTAAGTTATAATTGGGTAGTAAGTCATAGACAATGGATTCACCCCCCCTATCAGTTTCCTTCCAGTTCCTAACAATTGGTATCAAAGCCAAGTCCTCTTTTTCCAGAAGCCTAACAGCTTGAGGAGATCCTATGGCAACAAACATTTTCAGGAAGGACAATCCTAAACTTGATGGAACTAACTATGGTATATGGAAATTTAGAATGGAGACACATCTAAATTGCATTGGAAGAGACATATGGGAAGTTACAAAGAATGGATATGTTGGTCCTACACCGAATCAACCTAATCCACCAACATTGGGTAAAGATCAAGAAAATGATTGTAAAGCAAGAGAAGCACTTTTGAGCGCATTATCAGATAAGAAAATCATGGGATTATTAGATCAATCTTCTACTAAAGCTATTTGGGATAAATTGGAGACATTGAATGAAGGAGATACCACTATCAAAATTCCAAAATTGGAATGTTACTGGATCAGGTATGAAAATTTGAAAATGGAAGAAGATGAAAGAATTTCTGCTTTTATGGAAAGAGTTAATGAAGTTGTTTTAGGAATACAATGTTGTGGAGGATCCTTAAGTGAACATGAAATTATTTCTTAAATTTTAAGAGCTTTTCCATCGGCATACAAAATGAAAGTAACTTCTATTAATGATTTGAGAACAATACCTAATACATCAGTATCTAGAGATACCTTGGTTGGAAAACTTTCAGCATTTGAGCTTGAGGAATTTGGTCCTGTTCCTACAATTAAAATAGATTTAGCCTTCAAAGAATCATCATCTGTAGTATCATCATCATAATCTAAAAAATCTGATTGGAAAGCACTTTATGCAAAAGAACTCGAAGATATCAGAAGGGAAAATGAAGAACTGGAAGAACTTGAAGCACTATTTGCAAGGAAAATGCCTAAAGGTCCAGTTGGAAGTAAGTATGAAGGTAAAGCACCGTTTAAATGTTTTAATTGCAATAAAGTTGGTCATATAGCATCTAGATGTCCTGTCAAACATGCAAGATTGAGAGAGGAAGCTAAAAGAACATATAACCCTAACCCTGAATATCAAAGATATATATTTAAGAAGAATAGAGATAAATCATGATACTATGCTCATGAAGGAGTTACTGATGAAGAACTGGCAGACAATGGATGGGCTTTTGTTGCAATAAAAGAATATCAAACGACACCTACTATTCCACTGGTAGAGCAGGCCCTGGTAGCTAAAATTAAAGAAAATGATGAATGGATCATAGATTCAGGATGTTCACATCATATGACTGGTGATAAAAGTAAATTTTCATCCTTTCAGGAATATAGTAGAGGTCTAGTAAGATTTGGCGATGATACAACTTGTTTAATATAAGGAAAAGGCACTATATCTTTGGATGGTAAGCACAATACTAACAATGTTTATTATGTTGAAGGTTTGAAGCATAATATTTTGAGTGTTGGTCAATTAGTTGAAAATGGATTTCAGTTACAATTCAAGAATGGTAAATGCAAAATCATGAACAGAACTAGATTAGAGATTGAAACCGGTAATCATACTAAAGGTAATATCTTTCATTTGAACAACAGTGATAAGACATGCTTGATTGCACGTATTGATGAAAGTTGGTTATGGCATAAGAGACTTTGTCATGTAAATTTTTATTGCATTATGTGTGGGGGAAAAAACGACACTAAGCAAACATGCCCTAATCTCACTTTCAATCACACACTTGTGGAATACGAAAGAGCCTAGAGGTATCACACAATTGGCTACTTCTTTTTGTGGAAGAGAGAGCCACGGGCTACCTATTAGGATTTCTATTCCTTTGTCACAAATGATAGATAAAATGATGCAAGTTCAATTCTTAACCCCAAAGTGCAAGTATGAACTAATAACAAGATTGCAGAATTGAACTTAAATAATGGAAAGCTGTAAACACAAGGACAAGATAAGAATGTAAATGCGTACCCGGTGTTAAAATATGAATGAAAATGTTCGGGATGGGGGTGCGGGTGCCACTGTCCCGATTCTGCCCCTGAAACTGCTGTTTTGCAACCTGAAAAGCTGTCAGAAAGTTGTTGAAAGTTGCTGTCTGACAGAAGGACCAGGGCGCCCAGCGCCCCTGTCCCAGGGACCAGGGTGCCCAGCGCCCCTGTCCTGGCAGGACCAGGGTGCCCCACGCCCCTGTCCTGATCTTCTGCTCTGAAACTTGGTGTGAAGTTCAGTCTCAGTCTGCTTCTCCCGGATCTGCAACTTGCGGCGTCGTCCGAATTCCGAAACCTGCACTTATATCTGAAAAGGTGTGGTGGGTGGCTATATAGGGTTTTTCCTTAGTCAAACCCCCACTTTGGTGATTTCCACCTCCACGAATAGCCAAATTGTATTGTAAAAGTAATGTGTGTGCAGACCTTGTGTGTGTGCAAGATCCTAAAATGCAAATAAGCAAACTAGAGCAACCTAGAAAGTAAACCCTAATTGCTTGTAAATGATAATGTAAATGCTCCAAATCAAGATGCAAAGTGATCTAAAGCATGAATACAAATGATATAATGAAGCTTATGCAAAGACATGAAAACAACATGAAATCATACCCAACCCCAAGGGAGGGGTACAAGCCAATCTTCAGTCGGTGATCCCCTATTTCTCTTCAATGTCTTCAAAGCCCTAAATGGATGAATGAAATTGATGAATGCTTGATGGATGGTTGTTGAATGTTGTTAAAGTCTTCAAAGATCTGCTCTTTCACTGCATAGAAGGCCCTTGAAAACCCAAAAATCTGGATCCTTTCAAATGAAGAAAGAGAGCTCTTATTTATGAAACCCTAGGTCTTAATTTCAATTTTTGGCCGACCTAGAGATTGAATCTCCCACCAATTTCTTGGGGTTAAGCTTTATTTTATGATTGGATCGCGCTCCTAAAATTTTGGGAAAAATGTCCGGGACCATGTGCACGCCGGGCGCCATGGTCCCGACAACTTTTCACCAAATTTTCAGGGCCGTCGGATATGATGATTTTAGAGAGAATCCCAAAGTTACAGCTGATTTCGAGATGTTTTGACCCCCGAAATCAAGCCCCCAAGTTCAAAATAGGACCTAATTAGGGTTTTTGATTAAATGATGTATTGGAAGAATAAAATGAAAGGGGCACACTTTAATGAAAAGGGCCCAACTTTATGATGTGGAAGATGATAAAATAGAACCTTAGACCTAATTAATTGGATTAATTAAGTGCTAAAGGGGAAATGCAATGCAAAATGCAAAATGCGCCAAGGCGGGTGCTAAACTAGGTGTGAAATTGTACCACCCTAGCAAGTGCGTACAATTTACGACGCTACATTTAGCCCCCACTTTAGCGGTCATATGAGTACTACGTGCATATGCAAGCTAAAGTACAGAAAAGTAAACATTATTTGAAAAAGGATATATCCATAAGTTGTCGGACGAAGCCCCCAGCGGTATCTGCAGTACACAGTTAGGAACCGCACCCTACAAAACACACGTTAGATCACAAAATCACCTAATGCTTACTAAGGAAGGTGATGAAAATTCGAGGGTAGCTATATGCCCCCCCAGTTTCGGCTTGCTAATTTTAGTGAGTTGAAACAGGGTATCATGTTTACCACTTCGAATTGTTAAAGAATATTGATGACAAATGCTCACCAGAAGATTTGATATGAGATCAAAACTAATGGAGAATCATTTGGTAAGAAAGAGGACTAAATCTCAATTCCAACACAACAAAGAGTGTGAGGATTTAAGAGTTCTCTAACACAAGATGAAGGATGTGAATGGAAACAAAATGCAAAGAGAAGAAAAGAAAGGAAAAAAGCATGAATACACACATTGGTGATCCATGAGAAGAATAATGAGAGAGAAAACATGGACTTCTCACCCCTAGATCTTGTCTAGGTGATCCATGGGAAAAAGGACATGGAAAACTAGCCCCTAGAGTTTGTCTAGGTGATCCATGTAAGGGAGGAGAGTGAGAAAGTCTAGCCTTATGCCGCTAGTTCCACTCAACCTCGTGCATGTGTGTGTAAGTGAGGTTAGAAGAACCTCATAGGAGTCTATGCCCAAGTATGCTACAACCTGTATATGTATAGTACAAAAGTGTGACATCTCGCTCTAAGAGTCTGTGCTCTGGTTCCGAGAATAATCACCTTGCATAAAAGAAAAATGGAGACATCTCGCTCTAAGAGTCTGTGCTCTGGTTCCAAGAATGACCCATTGCTCAAAAAGTGTAATGTTTATGTCATAAGAAAAGTAGAACAAGGATACCTACCTTCATCACAAAAGAAGATACCCCAAAAATGCAACAATGTCATAGATCCAAGCAAGGGAGTTTTTGCACTCTTTAAGCAAGGATAAGATAGTTGAAAAGGGATATCTTGTAGTATGTGTAAAGGAGATCCTTAGAGGAGAAGAGATCTTTGTACAAAAGACACCTATCCCCGAGAGGAATTGTCTTAGACAAATATAACATCTTCTAGAATAAGACAAAGAAGATAATAAGAATGCAATACTTCCTTCTTTTGCGAGGTGAAAGTGATTCTTAATGAAGGATGACGCTCTTTTTAACCCAATTGGGAGAGTGAATTCATTATGGATGTATTTTACCAAGTGCAAAAGAGGTTGTAGTCAAGGACTTACACCTCTTGTAAGAGAGAATCCTTGAACAAACAACAACAAATGCATACAAGGAATAACATCAAGTAATAAAGTTCACACCATCCACGAAATAGGAAAAAGTGGATCCTTAGATAAAAATAAGGAAAGATCATTGCCTCCCAAGGATAAGGACAATGAGAAGGACTTACACAATCTTCTAGGGAGAGATTTAGACATAAGCAAAATGTACTACATACTCACATGAGTTCATGCAAGCAAGACATTAGTATATGTAAAATGCTCCTCACAAGAAGTGGGTAGGATAAGAAAGAGAATACACATCTTCTCCCCTATCTAGGAAAAGAGGATTCTAAAGAAAAGATGATCAATATTTCCACACTATTACCCCATAGGAACAAGAGATAACATAGAAAAATTAGGCTATTATGTTGCTTCAAAAATATGATTGCACTTGAAATTGTACCATCATGAATGACAATGAGCCCCCAGTAAATGAGCTACCAATGTCACATAATGATGAGCAACATAATAGCCATTAATGTTATTTAAAGACATGATAGATTGAATAAGGTATTTGAATATGACATGTTAAATGCTCAGCTATAAGTGAGATCAAAAACATGTATAACATGATAAAAATTGAAGAAGGAAAGTTACGAGAAATTTTAGAAAAGAGATGAGTGTAATTTATTAGAGCCTTATCCTTGGAGGAAAGGACTTTATGATGAATAGGAGATAAAGATTCATAAGTGAATTTAGAAATTTGAGGGGATTCATAAAGAGATTTGTTCATTGCCAAGATTTCCTTATGAGGGGAATGAGAGTTGATAGAAGTAAAAGATGATTTAGTTGAAGTGAGATCATCATCCCTACTAAATATAGCATTCACATTGAGAGATGGTCTTTTAGATGCTTTGGTGGGCTTAGAAAGATTATATCCAAGTCCAAATGAATATTCATGCATGTTATGTTCTAAAGGAACTTTAATTCCTTGTTCATTTGCGCCACAACCATTTCCACTATAGCCACTCTTAGCCAAAATGTGAAAACCACGACCATAAAGATTAGCCATTTCAGAAAGAGAAGATGGTTTTTCATAAGACAAAGAATCAAATTCTTCAAAATTAAAGGTGTGAAGAGAAGAAGTTTGAGAAGCGGCCACAAAATTATTGCTCATAGGTTCAGGTAAGACTAATTGATCTCTAGTTTCTTCCTTCTTTTTAACTTTAAGCTCTCTAGGAGGAACCCTATACTCACCTACAAAGGTGGGATTAAAATCAAGAGATCCCCAATCGTCTTCTGCGAGAACCTTCTCAGGATCAAAAGCCTTTTCATGTGTAGATTCAAGTTGAGAAGAATCTTCTTTAGGAACTTCAGACTCAGACAAAGAATTTTGATTATCAGAGGGTGATGATTCATCCATAGGTATCTTGTTTAACGAGTCATCACTAGAAGAGGAAGGCTTAGAAGAACTCCCTTTGGAAGTAGATGTTTGCAAACAAGCTTGAATATTAGTATCACCTATCAAGGTATATGTCTTATTATTATAAATAAATTTAACTTGTCTATGCAATGTAGAGGGGACAGCTTGCATTCTGTGAATCCAAGGTCTCCCTAATAACAAGTTGTATGTTAGATTTCCCGACATAACATGGATAGGAGTAGGCAAAGTAACAGGTCCCACCGTGATGGGTAAGGTGATAATACCTAATGAAGACTTAGCCACATTATCAAAGCCTTGAATGGGACGAGAGTCAGGCTCAATAAGGGATGTATCCACATTCATCTTATGCAATAGATTAATGCTACACACATTAAGGCCAGAACCATTATCTACCAGTGTTCGTCTTATAGCAGTGTCATTTATGATAACCACAATCATCAAGGGATCATATTGATGTTGAATTTCACTAGTAGGCAGCTCATCTTGAGTAAACACAATTTGAGCTTTAGGATTCATCACAGAGTTAACCAAAGACACTATATTACTAGATGTATTAGGTGGAGGAACATTCAAATCTTTCAAGGCATCTTGTAACATTCCATGATGAGCGGAAGAAGTTTGGATCAAATCCCAAAGGGATATCTTAGCAGGGGTAGCTTTAAGTTGTTCTATGAGATCATGTTCCTTACCAAGAATTTGTGAAATACGTGGAGCTTGCGAAAGAATTGGTTGAGGATTAGGAAGAGAAACTGGAGTAACAGGAGGAGGATTAGGCTACCTATTATTTCTAGTATTATAAGTATGGGCAACCGCATTATAACTCTCTCTAGTCAGTTGCTTAGCATACTCACAAGGGCTCTTAGTAGAATGACCTCCTTGCACAGTAATAATAGGTTTCTTAGGAGTGCAAAAAGGATCATTAGCATAACCACCTTGAACCACTAAGATAGGCTTATTCAAAGGTTGATAATTTTGAGAAGGACAAGCACCTTGGACAGTGAAGAGAGGTTTGTTAGGTGTTTCATTCACATGTATCAAATTGATTGAGGATGGTTTAGAGGAATGAACAAAAGTGTTGGAATAATTATTGATAGTCTTCTCTTGCACTAAAATCTTATCACGGATTAAATCAATTTTAGGAGAGAGACAAGGGGTAGGCATTGATGTTCTAGTAGGCAGAGTAATACTAGGAAAGGTCATATCATCCTCTATCATCAAAGGATCTACATGGGGAATAAACTCTCTAGGAGAAGGATCAACATTACTCTCTAAAGTCTCACTTTTGAGAGGGAGATCTTTGAAAGAGATGTTAACCATCTTGCCTTGAACTAGGGTATCCTTATGAGTAGAACCAAGTTGAGGAGAGGGAGAATAATTGAGATTCAAGGAAGGTGAGAAACTATCAAGGGATTTTTCAATCTTGATTTCATCCCCTTTGGCTAGGGTTCTCTCATGGGGAAGAGAATAATCTACACCTTCTTCTAATGGTTCATCCCAAATAGTGAAGTTGTTGAAAGGAATGTTTGAAGCATTGTCAATTTCGGGAGAGGAGATAACATTGTTTATTAATTCCTCATCCTTAGGAGGGAGAGAATCAATAGATGTGTTAAACTCATCCTCTTTCCTCAAAATATGTTCAATATGATCTTTAGGGGAGAGAGAATTAAGGAAATTGCTTATTATTTCATCTTCTTTCTCTAAGGGATGCTTATGGGTAAGACAAACTTTAGGAGAAGGGTAAGCATTTATCATTAATTCATCATCTCTAGTGGGAATTTTGTTGGAAAAGGAAATGCCATCACTAGGAAATGTAGGGATAATGTCATCTTCTTGCACAAAAGGATCCTCATGAAGGGAGTGTTTTTTAGGAGGAACATGAACATATTTCTCCAAAGATTCATGCTTAGGAAGGAGATCTTTGAAAGAAGTGTTCATAACCTCTTGTTGCACTAACATGCCCCCATTGGAAGGACCAACTTTAGGAGAAAATAAGTCAATGTCCATCAATACCTTTTCACTTAGAGAGGCATCATGTAGGGAAGATGAAGTAACATTAAGAAAGGTGTTTATGATATCATTCTCTTCCTCTAGGATAGCTAAATAGGAAGGGCACATTTTAGGAGAATTGTCAAGATCACTCTTAAAGTCTTCATCCTTAGAGAACGGGAGAGTCTCAAAGGGATTGGAAGCAACTCTTTTAGGCACTAAAATGTTGTTATAGATGGGGGGAGATTCCTTAGGAGAAGGAAAAATTGAAACAAGGGAAGCTAACCCATTATCACATCTATGAGATGAATGCATCATGACAACAATTTTCTTCTTTCAAATGATAACACATGCAAAATAGAAGGAAATGTTCAATACAAGCATTTAGAATGTATATTTAGAAAATGAAATTTATGATTCAAATGAGTTCCTAAATCAGATTTGAAATTATTGATCCCAATTAAGCTATCCACAAGTTTAACTTTGAATTGAAAAATTTAAAGTTTTAGCAAAAATTTCCTCTAAATTTTTGAATCTTGCAAGAAATTAAAACTTGTAAATACAAATTCGATTTTGAAATAGCATAAACACTCAAATTTGAAAACATAAATCAGAATTAGAGAAGATTGGAGTTTCACGTCGGGTTCACCAAAATGTGTGGGGGGAAAAGTGACACTAAGAAAACATGCCCTAATCTCACTTTCAATCACACACTTGTGGAATACGAAAGAGCCTAGAGGTATCACACAATTGGCTACTTCTTTTTGTGGAAGAGAGAGCCATGGGCTACCTATTAGGATTTCTATTCCTTTGTCGCAAATGATAGATAAAATGATGCAAGTTCAATTCTTAACCCCAAAGTGCAAGTATGAACTAATAACAAGATTGCAGAATTGAACTTAAATAATGGAAAGTTGTAAACACAAGGACAAGATAAGAATGTAAATGCGTACCCGGTGTTAAAATATGAATGAAAATGTTTGGGACGGGGGCGCGGGTGCCACTGTCCTGATTCTGCCCCTGAAACTGCTGTTTTGTAACCTGAAAAGCTATCAGAAAGTTGCTGAAAGTTGCTGTCTGACAGAAGGACCAGGGCGCCCAGTGCCCTTGTCCTGGCAGGACTAGGGCGCCCCACGCCCCTGTCCTGATCTTTTGCTCTGAAACTTGGTGTGAAGTTCGGTCTCAGTCTGCTTCTCCCGGATCTGCAACTTGCGGCGTCGTCCGAATTCCGAAACCTGCACTTATATCTGAAAAGGTGTGGTGGGCGGCTATATAGGGTTTTGTCTTAGTCAAACCCCCGCTTTGGTGATTTCCACCTCCACGAATAGCCAAATTGTATTGTAAAAGTAATGTCTGTGCAGACCTTGTGTGTGTGCAAGATCCTAAAATGCAAATAAGCAAACTAGAGCAACCTAGAAAGTAAACCCTAATTGCTTGTAAATGATAATGTAAATGCTCCAAATCAAGATGCAAAGTGATCTAAAGCATGAATACAAATGATATAATGAAGCTTATGCAAAGACATGAAAACAACATGAAATCATACCCAACCCCAAGGGAGGGGTACAAGCCAATCTTCAGTCGGTGATCCCCTATTGCTCTTCAATGTCTTCAAAGCCCTAAATGGATGAATGAAATTGATGAATGCCTGATGGATGGTTGTTGAATGTTGTTAAAGTCTTCAAAGATCTGCTCTTTCACTGCATAGAAGGCCCTTGAAAACCCAAAAATCTGGATCCTTTCAAATGAAGAAAGAGAGCTCTTATATATGAAACCCTAGGTCTTAATTTCAACTTTTGGCCGACCTAGAGATTGAATCTCCTGCCAATTTCTTGGGGTTAAGCTTTATTTTATGATTGGATCGCGCTCCTAAAATTTCAGGAAAAATGTCCCGGACCATGTGCGCGCCAGGCGCCATGGTCTTGACAACTTTTCACCAAATTTTCAGGGCCGTCGGATATGATGATTTTAGAGAGAATCCCGAAGTTACAGCTGATTTCAAGATGTTTTGACCCCCGAAATCAAGCCCTCAAGTTCAAAATAGGACCTAATTAGGGTTTTTGATTAAATGAAGTATTGGAAGAATAAAATGAAAGGGGCACACTTTAATGAAAAGGGCCCAACTTTATGATGTGGAAGATGATAAAATAGAACCTTAGACCTAATTAATTGGATTAATTAAGTGCTAAAGGGGAAATGCAATGCAAAATGCAAAATGCGCCAAGGCAGGTGCTAAACTAAGTGTGAAATTGTACCACCCTAGCAAGTGCATACAATTTACGACGCTACACATTATAAAGATCAGTCCAACTAAGGCAGTAAGGGATTTACCTAAGATTGTGAAACCTCATAATCCAGTATGTAAGGAATGCCTAATGGGAAAGAAATTAGAACAACTTTTAAGAGTATTTATGAGAAATCCAATAAGATTCTTGATTTAATCAATACTGACTTATTTGGTCCGACAAGAACAAGAAGTCTACAAGGAGATAGATACTTTATGCTAATTATTGATGATTATTCTAGAATGTGTTGGGTTACTTTTCTCAAGGAGAAATCAGAAGCTTTTGGAAAATTCAAACTATTCCAGGAAATGGTAGAGATTGAAACCGGTAAAAAAATCAAATGTTTGAGATCCGATCAAGGAGGAGAATTTACATCTAAGGAATTTAATACATTCTATGATGTAAATGGAATTAGAAGACAACTATCAGCACCCTAAACACCTCAACAAAATGGAATTGTGGAAAGGAAGAACATAACTATTCTAGAAGCAACTAGAAGCATGATATTGGAAGCAAATCTACCTCATGTGTATTCGAGAGAAGCAGTGAATACAATGGTTTACACTTTCAATAGAGTTGACATCAAAGGTGAAACTGGTAAGACCCCTTATGAACTATGGTTTGGTAATACTCATACTCTTAAATACTTTAGAATTTTCAGAAGCAAATGTTATATTAGGAGAGATAAGTATGTTGATAAATGATAACTCAATGATGAATGGATAGTACCAAACTAGTACTGAGAGGGGGGGGGGTGTGAATCAGTATAGACAAAAACACATTCCTAAAACCAGTTTGTCAACAAACGCTGTGCTTTGGCAGACAAACAATAACACCGGTCTTAAACAAAGTACAACCGGCAAAACCCAGAATAACTGAGACAAGCATAAACCTGTTGACACTTATCTTTTCATACAATCTAATACATCATTTCCATTTCACCCTAGTGCATGAATAGGTAATCTATCATAACAAATATAAACAACTAGATCAACATGATTTACCTTCAGACACACATCACTTAAACCATCACATGAATAACACCATGCATGACACATAGATTTTTCATGTGGAAACCCAACTGGGAAAAACCACAATGGGGATGAATACCCACAAGCTATTTTTGAACTCTTTAGAAGTTCGCTCTATTAGGAGCCTTGTTCGGTTAAAGACTGATACAATAGGTTATGTTAGGAACCAATCCTGTTAGGGATCACCCGGTTAAGGGATGGCTAGAATACTTGGTTAAGGGTTAAACCCTGTTAAAGGTTACCCTTTTAGAGGATTTCAAGAACTCAATGGTTTTGAGTCACCCTATCAAACGATTTACAGTAAGCCGGTTAAAGCTACCCTTTTAAGGGATTTCCCAACTGTTGAAGTGGTTAGAGATCAACAGGTATTACAATGATCCGGTAACAACACTCAATGCCAATGCAGATCCGCTTTAGCTCCTCTTCACCTTCTGCACTTACACTCTACATGTATCACTTCTCTCCTTTGGTCTGGAAAGAATCACGTATCTCTTCACTTGGATACAAACACACAATGTTTGCCAACAACTTCAAAAAGAAGCACAACATCGACCTTATAGAAAATAGATAGGTCGGTAGCATAAACCCTAAACCCTAAACCTGTTAGGTTAAGCAATTCAAACGGTTCAATCCTGACCATTGAGCACATTGCATTAAATGCAACAATCTTGAACCAATCTCAAGACGTTCTCCATCGTTCGTTTTCCACCACTTTCATGGTGGTTGATAACCCATCACACGTTTTCACCGTTTACAGACTTCGCACATTCTTGAGGTAGATAGGAATAATCTCCTTCATGCAAGATCCTTCATGTGCACAAGATTGATGTGGCAACATGATCTGTTCTTCGTTACAATGCTAACTCATCACACAAAATCACCGATTGAGTCACATAGGCTTGAAGCACTTCAACCGGAAACCCTGAAGTTAAGACTACCAACCGGTAGTCATACAAAGCTTCCATGTACCGGTTTCCATATCAACATGCCAGTTCACCTTGAACAAACACACCACTTCACTTTGGCACATATACTGGTTCACAATGTTATACCGGTTCTCACATATAACGGTTCTTGGTAACATACCGGTTCTCTCTTCTTCAGCATATTGAAACAATGACAACATACAATGTCATCATGTCCTCATACCGGTTCACATAATGCCAACAATCTCCCCCTTTGGCATTGATGACAATATACAAAGATATCTCTCTGCTTCACATCTTCTCCCCCTTTGACAACAATGCCAAAGTGGAGGCACAAACTTCCTGTTCCATTATGCTGCTCCCCCTGAGGAGTAGCATCCTTCAACACATCAATCCAAAAAAAAATTGACTATGCAATACCTGACTGATGTGGAGCATATACCTTTAGTTCACCTCCTGAAGGGGTAACACCCCCAATTCACCTCTTAAGTACATAAAAGTAGCCTTTGAGAGAGGCTTGGTGAATATGTGCTAACTGCTCCTTACTGGAAACATGTTCCAGTGCAATCTCTTTCTTCTGAACCTTTTCCTTCAAGAAATGATACTTAAGCTCAAAGTTCTTGGTTCTAGAATGTAAAACTAGATTCTTGGAGATGTTAATTGCACTAGTATTTTCACAAAATATACTTACCAGTTCAGATACAGGAACTCTGAAGCCATTTATTACATGCTTCATCCAAATTGTCTGAGTGCAGTTCATGAAAGCTGCAACATACTCTGCTTCCATTGTAGACTGAGAGATACAACTCTGCTTCTTATTCATCCATGATTCTTGGAGATGTTAAGAATCTGCTTGACTGCAACCAAGTGGGATTCTCTTGGACTTTTCTGGAACCTTGCAGTAATGCCAATTGCATGTGCAATATCTGGTCTTCTATGCACTACATAATGCAACTTACCAATCATTGATCGGTATTCCTTCTCATTAACCAATGTTGAGTCATCTTGTTTGGATAGTTTACAATCGGTCACCATTGGTGTACCAACCGGTTTGCTATCTTCCATGCCAAAGGTCTTCAACACCTCTTTGACATACTTCGACTGAGTGATAAAGATTCCATCTTTCATCTGCTGAATCTGCAGTCCAATGAAGAACTTAATCTCCCCTATGAGTGACATCTCAAACTCTTTCTTCATCTCACTTGCAAACTCATGACTCATCTTGTCATCTCCACCAAAGATAATGTCATCAACAAATACCTCACAGATTAGGATCTGATCTCCTTCAGATTTCAAGTAGATATTGCTATCTTCGCTTGTTCTCTCAAATCCAATCTTCACAAGATGGGAGTGCAGGCATTCATACCATGCTCTAGGTGCCTGCTTTAGACCATATAAGGCTTTATGTAGCCTACACACCATGTCACTATCTTTAGATAGGGAAAACCCATCTGGTTGTTCTATATACACCTTCTCTTCAAGTACACCATTTAGGAATGCAGATTTTACATCCATTTGATATAATTTGAATCCTTTAAAAGATGCATATGCAAGAAGCATATGAACTCCTTCCAATCTGGCTACAGGGGCAAAGGTTTCTCCATAGTCTTCTCCTTCTTCTTGGGCATATCCTTTACACACCAGTCTGGCTTTGTTTCTAATCACTGTGCCATCCTCATTCAGCTTATTTCTGAAAACCCATTTGGTACCGATGACATTTTTATGCTCTGGTCTAGGTACCAAAGACCATGTACCATTTCTCTCTATCTGGTCAAGTTCCTCTTCCATTGCTTTGATCCAGTCTTCATCTTTATGTGCCTCTTTGAATGATTTAGGCACAAATTCAGATATCATACATGAGTTTTCTTTGACCTTTCTTCTTGTAAGGGTTCCTACATCCTTATCTCCTATGATCTGCTTAGGATCATGATTCTCACTGATGACTTTCCAAAAGCTTCAGACTTATCCTTCAAGAATGTGACCCACATCATTCTTGAGTAGTCATCAGTGAGAATCATGAAATACCTATCACCCTACACACTCCTAGTTTTCATAGGACCACACAAATCAGTATGCACAAGATCAAGTAAATTGTCAACAATGAAAGGTTTACCTTTAAAGGTTGAGGAAGACATTTTCCCCAGTTGACAATCTCTGCACAAGGTATTTTTCGGTTTGCTCAGCACTGACAACCCTCTAACTTCCTTGATCTTACTAACCTTCACAATGTTATCAAAAATTACATGGTAGAGTTTCCTATGCCATATCCAGCTGTTGTCTAACTTGGCCATAAGACATGTACTAATATTTGCATTCAGCTGAAATAGGTTACCTTTGGTCTACATGCTAGTGGCCACCAATTCACCATTCTTTCCTTTGATTCTGCACACTCCATTCTTGAATTTCAGAGTGAGACCACTATCATTTAGCTGGGCAACACTCAGAAGGTTGTGTCTGAGACCATCAACCCAATACACATTGTCAGCACCACTCTTTCCATTCAGAGAGATGGACCCTCTGCCTTTGACCATACATGGTGCATCATTACCAAAGCACACCACACTACCATCATACTCTTCCAATGATAGAAATGTGCTCCGGTCACCAGTCATATGGTGAGAACAACCGCTATCAATAATCCACTCATTGGAATTATCAAAGCGGGAGACAAAAGCCTTCTTGTTTGACACATCTTCCTTTATAACAACAAACATAATATCTTCATTTTCTTCATCTTCTGATTCCTCATCTGTGACACTTTCATCAACTGCCACAAAACAGTTTCTTCAGTTTCCTCCTTTGAATTTCTTGAACCTTTCCAGTTTATCTTTGTTGTCACCATTAGGACAGTTTACAACAATATGTCCTATCCGGTTACAAGAAAAATATTTCAAAGGGAGCTTACTTCTGTATTTACTAGTTTCTTTAGGAAGTTTCCTGGTAAGAAGAACTTCAAATTCCATCAAAATCTCCTCATCATCCATTTATTTGCTCTGTCTTGGTTCACCACTAGTGCTTGCTTCTTTTCCTTTTCTGGATGGTACAACAGAAGCTTTAAAAGCTGATTCAATCTTTTGAAAACTGCCATCAAAACTATTTAGCTCATAGGTTGTCAACTTTGCAATGATGGAGTCTAGGGATACCTTAGTCTTGTCTATTGATCTCAACTCCTGAATAGTAGCAACCCTTATTGCATAGACCGGTATTAAGGATCTCAGAACTTTGCTTACCATAGTGGAATCTTCCATTTTACCACCTGCACTCTTGATATCTCCAACAACAGTTTTGATTCTAATTCCATATTGTTGAATGGTCTCACCTTCAACCATCCGCATGTCTTCAAACTTCCCTCTAAGGCTTTCTTCCTTAGCTTGTTTTGCATGCTCATCACCTCCATAGATATTTTCAAGAGTATCCCATACTTCTTTGGGATTTACTTTATCTCGGACATCACTAAACTCAATGTCCGATAAATTACTAATTAGGGCTTCCATGACTTGCCCATTCTTTTGCATCTCTCTCTTTTGGTCATCGGTGAGAGTACCGGTAGGGGCAACATAAACATTCTCAACATAGCTCCAGTGTTGAGCACCCATGCTTCGGATGTATATCTTCATTCTGTCTTTCCATATATTGAAATTATCTTTGTTGAACTTTGGACCTTCCCTCTTCATCATTAGATTGGGATCTTTTCCTGAAGCGGTTAAGCTTATAACACAGAGGACCTGGAGGATACACTGATACCAATTGATAACTCAATGATGAACGGATAGTACCAAACCGATACTGAGAGGGGGGACGAATCAGTACAGACAAAAACACATTCCTAAAACCGGTTTGTCAGTAGACACTGTGCTTTGACAGACAAATAATAACACCGGTCTTAAACAAAGTACAACCGACAAAACCCAGAATAACTGAGACAAGCATAAACCGGTTGTTATATTTTCATACAATCTAATACATCATTTCCATTTCACCCTAGTGCATAAATAGGTAATCTATCATAAAAAATATAAACAGCTAGATTAACATGATTTACCTTCAGACACACATCACTTAAACCATCACATGAATAACACCACACATGACACATAGATTTTTCATGTGGAAACTCAACTGGGAAAAACCATGGTGGGGATGAATACCCACAAGCTATTTTTGAACTCTTTAGAAGTCTACTCTGTTAGGAGCCTTGTCTATTTAAAGACTGATACAATAGATTCTGTTAGGAACCGATCCTATTAGGGATCACCTGGTTAAGGGATGTCTAGAATACCTAGTTAAGGGTTAAACCCTGTTAAAGGTTACCTTTTTAGAGGATTTCAAGAACTCAATGGTTTTGAGTCACCCTGTCAAAGGATTTAAAGTAAGCTAGTTAAAGCTACCCTTTCAAGGGATTTCCCAACTGTTGAAGTGGTTAGAGATCAACAGGTATTACAATGATCTGATAACAACACTCAATGCCAATGCAGATCCGCTTTAGCTCCTCTTCACCTTCTGCACTTACACTCTGCAAGTATCACTTCTCTCCTCTGGTCTGGCAAGAATCATGCATCTCTTCACTTGGATACACACACACAACTTTTGCCAACAACTTCAGAAAGAAACACAACATTGACCTTATAGAAAATAGATAGGTCAGTAGCATAAACCCTAAACCCTAAACCTATTAGGTTAAGCAATTCAAATGGTTCAATCCAAACTGTTAAGCACATTGCATTAAATGCTATAGTCTTGAACCAATCTCAAGACGTTCTCCATCATTTATTTTCCACCACTTTCATGGCAGCTGATAAACCATCATGCGTTTTCACCATTTACAGACTTCGCACATTCCCGAGGTAGATAGGAACAATCTCCTTCATGCAAGATCCTTCACATGCACAAGATTGACGTGGCAACATGATCTATTCTTTATTACAATGCTAACTCAGCACACAAAATCATTGATTGAGTCACACAGGCTTGAAGCACTTCAACTAGAAACCCTGAAGTTAAGACTACCAACTGGTAGTCATACAAAGCTTCCATGTACCAGTTTCCATATCAACATGCCGGTTCACCTTGAACAAACACACCGCTTCACTTTGGTACATATACCAGTTCTTGGTAACATATCGGTTCTCTCTTCTTCAGCATATTGACATCAATGACAACATACAATGTCATCATGTCCTCATACTGGTTCACATAATGCCAAAAGTAAATTTGATCCTAGAAGTGATGAAGGAATTTTTCTTGGTTATTCATTTAAGAGAAACACATATAGATGTTTTAATAAAAGATTGCAGAAAATCATTGAGAGTGCTAATGTGAAGATAGATGAACACTTTAGAGGAAATTCAAGGTCTGTAGATTCTAAACCGGTAGTTGAGATGATCATAAATGAACCTATAAAAAAATCACCAATATAGAATGTGGATCCAGTCACACCGGCATCATCAGAGAATTCCACAGTGACTGAAAAACAACAACATGTGAATAAACCCAGGTATGTAAGACTGAATCACTGAGAAAATCAGATAATTGGGAATAAGTATCAAGGTCTTATGACAAGAGGAAGATTGGAAAATGAAGAGGTATGCTTAATTTCTCAAATTGAACCAACATCTGTTATTGAAGCTTGTGAACATGAATATTGGATTAAAGCAATGGAAGATGAACTAGAAAAAATTGAAAAGAACAATACATGGACATTAGTTCCCGGGCCTAAAGACAAAAATGTAATTGGAACTAAATGGGTATCCCAAAATAAACTTAATGAAGATGGTAAGGTAATCAGGAACAAAGCAAGATTAGTGTGTAAAGGATATTCACAAAAAGAGTGAATTGATTATAATGAAACCTTTGCACGGGTAGCTAGAATTGAGGCAGTCAGATTATTTCTTGAATTTGTAGCTCATAAGAACTATAAAGTATATCAGATGGATGTAAAATGTGCATTTCTAAATGGTGATCATAAAGAGGAAGTTTACATTGAACAAACTGGTGGATTTTCATTGACAAATGTTAAGGATATGGTTTTTAGATTAAGGAAAGCTTTGTATGGATTGAAGCAAGCTCCTAGAGATTGGTATGCTAGATTGGACAAATATCTTTTGAAGCTTGGTTACACTAAAGGTAATGCTGACAACAACTTATATTATAAAGTGACTAATGATGACATCTTGGTTATTGAAGTATTTGTTGATGATATCATTTTTGGAGGAGAAGATGGATTGTGTAAAGACTTTGCTAACAAGATGCAGGAAGAATTTGAAATGTCTATGATTGGGGAGATAAAATTCTTTTTAGGATTGCAGACTTCATATACTGATAGAGGTATATTCATATGTCAAACAAAATACTTGAAGGAACTATTGAAGAAATTTGGTATGGAAAACTCTAAATCGGTAAGTACTCCTATGACTACAACTGATAAATTGGCATTGAAGGATGATTCAGCTCCTGTTAATCTGACAAGATACAAGTCTATGATTGGAGGTTTATTGTATTTAACACAAACAAGACCTGATATAATTAATGCAGTATGTATTGTTTCAAGATTACAAAGTAATCCTAAAGAAAATCATGAATCAACAGTAAAAAGAATTTTCTGATATCTACAAAGCACAAAAATCTTGGTTTATGGTATCCTACAAATGAAAATTTTGATTTATGTGCATACATCAATGCAAATTGGGCAGGAGATGTAGATGACAGAAATAGCAGCATTGGTGGAGCATTCTTTCTTGGTAGCAGATGATTTTATGGTTGAGCAAGAAGTAGAGTTGTACATCATTATCAACAACAGAATCAGAATATGTTGCAGCAACAACTAATTGTACTCAGGTATTATGGATTAAACAAATGTTGAAGGACATATAGGTAAAATGCAAAGAACCTATAATCATTTATTGTGATAATTCAATAGCAATTGATATATTAAATAATCTTTTATTTCACTCTAAGCCTAAACATGTTTCTATCAAATATAATTTTCTGAAAGAGAATTCTGAAGCAAAAGAAGTAAGATTGGTTTATGTGAATACTAACGAGCAGATTGCAGATATCTTGACTAAGCCTTTGCCTAAGGAAACTTTTGAATATCTCAGAGAGATTGGTTTATGTGAATACTAATGAGCAGATTGCAGATATCTTGACTAAGCCTTTGCCTAAGGAAAATTTTGAATATCTCAGAGAGCAGCTTGGGGTAATACCCCCACCGGTAGAGACTTAGACAATTGAAGATTGGCATCAAACTGACAGAAACTAACAAAGAATTTTTTTTTTCTGGCTTTGATGGAGGAGAGCTACTTCTCATGGGGGAGTACTTGGTTGTATTAGTTGGTTGTATGTTCTAGTATTTTCATTTCTTTGGCATTTGATGTCAAAGGGGGAGAGAGATCTATGTAAAAAAATTATCCTAGGGGGAGAGATTATTCATTGGGGGAGAGATATATACTCTCTGCATTTTCATTTTGATTTCTGGTATTGATCTATTTTGGAGATTGTTGGTTTTTGGTTTTTGGCATTCTATTTTGGCACTTAGATGTTTTTCCATCTAGTGTTTCCATCAATGCCAAAGGCGGAGATTGTTGGTATTATGGATGTGTTGCATTAGTTTTGTCATTGATGTCAACACTTATCCTTCTGGAGATCTATGGTTATGTTGAACTGGCACATTGTGTTCACCGGTATATTATTCACCGACAGGTTATATGATTCACTGGCACTAATGATGACTTGTTATCATCTGGAGATCACTTGATTATGTCGAAGACATGGTTTGGATACTTGGTTTTAGTGTTTTGGTTATTGGTCTAATCGGGTTGACATATTTGATGTTACCAACAGATTGGTCTAGGTTATGGATCAGTATGCGTTATCTATTCTAGATCAACACGACATGTTATGGAGATGATTTATTGATTGGATATTATTGTAAATGTATTGAGCCGACATGATGCATCACATCTAGACTTGTTTGTAATTGATTTTATTGTAATATTCTTAGTGAGCCGACCTACACATTTTGGTCTTAGGTTTTGTATACATGTAAGATCTCATTTGTGACATGATAGTGGGAACATGGTATGTGCGAATATTGAAGATCATATGAGTAGACCATAGAGAAGGTTCAAAGAGGGTTTCAAGGTGATTATCAGAGCTTAACCGGTACTGAATCCAACATTGGAGATGCTATTTTGAACAATACATTATTCTAGGATTTAACCATCCTACTGTAGTCATTGCAACTCCCATTTGAGCAGTGTGCTCTAGGTGATTGGCCTTTCTGCATGCGCAGACCCCATTTGTATACACATCCTATCTGTAGTAGTATCATCTGATTGTGGTTAAGGTTTCCCACAGTGTTTTTTCCCCTTACAGGGTTTCCACATTAAAATCTCCATGTTATGTGTTGTGGATGTTGTTTCTCTTTCTGTTTCATGCATTAAGTTTCACTGGTATTGATATTAATTGTTAATCTATTAACTGGCATTAAGTATCAAGTTTGCTTAAGTTATAATTGGGTAGTAATTCATAGACAACTGATTCACCCCCCCCTCTCAGTTGCCTTCCGGTTCCTAACAATATCAAAATTCTAACTCAACCTCAAATGTATGTCTAGACCAAAAGAACATGATCCAAATGAGATAAACCAACTGAGTCTTCAAGAGGCCAACACAACTAACATAATAGAAACAAAGACCAAGATAACTTCACTTGTCGATCAAACCAACACTAGATATTTTAACTATAACACAAAATGAACCATATGAAGATGTCCACCAATCTGCAACATTTGAATCACTATAGCGGAGTAATACAGAGCATTCCCTAAACCAATCTTGATAGACCACCTCACGATCTGCAAACTACCACAACCAACTACACCATCTAAGAAACTAAGGGCCTAAAAATATGATAGTGCAACACCCACAAAATATAGGAACTAAAATCCATCATCATCAAGAAATGAAGGAATGCAAAGCATTCTTCCATAAAGTCATTAAATACCCTTTATTGGTTATTGTAACTTCCACTATTGTAGCCTTTCATAAACACCTCATACTTACTCAATATCACCACTAGACAACATAGCAACATCTAAACACTCATTTTTAGACCATCTACTACATCCGCACACCTGGACAACTTCAACTTCCTCTTCACTAACACACATAGTGACATCAATGACAACACAAAATAGGTTGACATCAATGACAACAAAAGACAAGTCTAACATTAATGATAACACAACTCAAGTTGATGACAACACTTGTACCACCAACAAACAATAAACTCTTTTCAATTGTATTTCTCTTTCTCTTACTATATATCTCTCCACCTTTAACATCAAAGACAAACAGTACAATCTTGCAAATAATAACTCTCTCCTCAACTATAAAAATATCTCCCCCCCCTTTGAGTATGATAACTGAAACATTCCCTTAGACAAGGATATCTCTCATCTGCAACAATTTTCAAGTAATTAGGAAACTACAACCTTCACTCCTCCCCCTGAAAGAACCCACCACATCAATCTAGGAGACAAAAGATAAACTTTGATTCTCTCCCTAGAAAGATTCACCACTTCTAATCATGTAGTTTCAAGAAGGAGGGGCAATGAACCCTAACTTATTTCAAAGATACTCAAAGGTATCCTTCGCTAGTACCTTAGTAAATATGTGTATGACCTAATCCTTTGTAGGCACATATTCCAACTTGACTTCCTTCTCTACAACCTTCTCCCTAAAAAAATGATACTAGATAGAAATGATTTTAGTCATTGAATGCATTTAGATTATTTGAAATTTTGATTGCACTTGTATTGTCACATATAATAGAAATTGCCTCATGATACTAGATAGAAAGAGTTTTCTTCATCCACACAACTTCAATGCAACAAGATATTGCTGCAATATATTCTACCTTTACATTAGATAATGAAACCAAATCCTACTTTTTTCTCAACCAAGAGACCAATCTCTCTCCCAATAAAAATGCACCACCACTTGTACTTGTTCTATCATCAACACATTCGCGCCCAATCAACATTTATGTAGGTTTTCAAAGTGAAATAATCATTCTACTTATACCACAAACCAAAACCCATAATCTCTCTCAAATATCTTAATATCCCTTTTACTGCTTGAACATGAGATTGGTTTAGATTAGCTTGATATCTAGCAACCAAATAGACACCATGCATAATATTTGGTCTTGAAGCAATCAAATACAACAATTCTCCAATCATAGACCTATACTATTTTTGATTAACTTCCAGAGATCTATCACCCTTACTTAACTTGCAACTGTAGACGTATAAAAATGACCATATTCCTAAATAAATATTTTATGTTCATTTCTCTATTTAATTAAATCCAATTTAATTAAATTACCCGCATTCCTCTATTTAATTAAGTAAATTACTCAATTTATTTAAATTAAATTCACTATATCCATTTAATGAATAAATCATTTTATTCAATTAAATTCCCCCTATCCACTTTTAATTAAATTCAAATTTAATTAAATAGTTATCCTAAATTAAATAAATCTAATTTATTTAATTACAACCAAATTGAATGAAATTTATTAAATTCAATTAAATCCTACTATCCCTCCATCCACTTGCATTCTCCTACATTTCCCACTTGCTTCCTAAACCCCTTCCTAAATTCTTCTAGATTCTTCTAATCGTTTCTAATTAGCCTAACCCATCTTCTAAACTTTGTCACATCCCTAAGCAAAGGGAGGTCACTTCTCAAATCCTCAAAGTCTTTGATAACCATTAAAGGCTTCAAGTCTTCAACCACTTAATTCCCCAAAGTCTTCAATAACCATTAATGGTTAACTCAAACCCTCTTACATGGTTAAAGAATTTCTTTTAACTCAACCTTTATCCAACCCAAGGGTCTCATCAGGCCTTTAATGCTTTGACCATGATTATCTCTTAATCATTTGCACAAAGGTTTATCCTTGGATTAACTCTTAATCCAATGGGTAAGCCTAACTTAAGCTTAACCCTTATCTCTAGATAACCATAAGGTCTTCTCAGGCATTTAATGCCTCCAACCCCTTTTCTCACCCAACCCTAGGTTGACATTTGTCACCATTTTATTGGTGTAAATTGCAAACATGGATCTCCAACTTTCAAACTCAACCCTTGATCAACTCTTTCAATCCTAACCATCCATTGCCCTGTTTTTGCTATAAATAGAGCTCTCATTCCTCCATTTTAAATCATCCTCCAAATTTGTAGTATCACACTTATGCCCAAATACATTCAAGCTTTCATATATCATTTTTATGCTCATCATTTTAGCCTCTTTGAAATCAGGAATTAGTCTAAATATGCATGTTTAGAATATTTTCATTATCATTTAGCTCAATCATAGACTAAATATATCATGTTAGGATAGTACTCATACTAACCTTGTTAATCTTATCATCTAGTTTATTGCATTTCTAAGATCATGCATAGCTTAGGATGCATTTCATTCTAAAAATCTATCAAAGTATCCCTCGTTCTTACATTTGCCATCCCTAAACCATTTTGCTCAGTAATCTGAGAGCAAAAATATTGGTTTGAGGGACATTGTAAGATAGAGAACTATGGGACCCACCTTGGGAAGCTGAGTTATACTTCATTACTCCATAGCTTGCACCAAGAAGTCCTGTCTGTGTGTGTGGACAAGTATTTTGGAACATTTTCACATATTGAGTTCCATCGACCCGCTTTTCCTGCATACATTTCTGGCACCCACCATGGGGCTCGACCCCATATATCAAATTGGTTTTTGAATTTAACCACTTTTCTAGGTCCACGGAAAATAGGAATCAACGCGTGGGAAACATTCCCTGGTGCATCCAGTTAACAGTGTAGCGCATCTCACTTATTGTTTAACGCGTGGGGTTTATACTCTAGCGCGTGAAGTCTTTTCTTTAGCGCATGACTTCCACTAATCTTTTCCTGTAGGTATCAACGCGGGAGAAAAACAGAGTAGCGCATCTAAAAAATAGTTTGGTGCATCAGGTCTGTTAGATAGCGCATCCAGTTCATTGTTTAGCGTGTGGAGTCCATCATCTAGCACGTGAAGTTTATATATTAGCGCATCAAATCACTAATTTTTCTGTAGGTCTCGACGCGGGAGAAAAATAGAGCAGCGCTTTCGGCACACAGAGTAGAGCATCTAGAAAACAGTGTAGCGCATTGAGACATTATTTTAGCGCATCTAGGTTATATTGTAGCGCGTACAGTCTTTTCTGTAGCGCATCATAGATAGAATATAATTTGTAACCGAAAGATAAAAATTAGGCTTGTGAAGCCCACCATGATGATTTGATTTTCTTTCTGCTAACTGATTGTGTGCAGGTTCTAACATTTTATGCAGGAACAAAGGAGATCAGTCTCGTTTTCTTTGCTTTCTTTCAAAGTTAGTAAAAAGAATTCATCTTTCTTTCTTGCATGTTAAAAAGAACAACAAAGCAAACCTTTCATTCCTGCAAGTTAGGAAAAACACTTCTTTTGGAAGCTCTAAAAAGAACAAGCAAATTTACTTTCTATAAAGCTTAAAACAAACCTCACTTTCCTTTGGTGTTTAAAAAGATTCACTTCATTTTGCAAAGTAAAAAGAACCTCATCTTCATTTTGTGCAAAGCAAAGAGGGAAAACTTTCCCCTATCGACTTTAATTTTGTTGACCAAAATCATGATTTACTTTGTTGACCAGGCTTATTTTTCAAAAGTTTTGGAAATACACACTTTGCTATGAAAGGTTAAAAAGAACATCATGCTTGTTGGAGCAACATCTCTAAGTAGAGATTAGCAAATCACTGAATTGAAAGGTAAAAAGAACAACTTGATTGCCTTGTCTCGAAAGTGGAAGGAATATACTCTCCCCTTAACTGGGTGATCAAAAATCTAGACCACTCTTAAAGCTTTCTGTATTTCAAGCATAAATCCTATAGCAGGCCTACCTTCCCGATGAGTTGAAATCAACTCTTAAAGCCGTTTATGGCTGGTGTGAAGGGAACGACCTAAGTGGGGAACGACTTTGACACCAAGAATTCCAACCCACTATAATCAAACATGGAAAGTGATGAAATTCCTTTTCAATGGTTGCACACAGCGATTAGCCTTCCCCCAGTATCCTCGAGATACGTAAAGCCTTTGTTTTAAAAGTTGGGAAGCCTCTTGAAGGAGTTTATCACTGATGGCCGAACAGGAAGCCTGATTACGAACCATAGAAAATAGAAGCTTTGAACCATGTCAGTAACCAGACATTTATAACATCATAGTGCAAGGGTGGGGAAGAATCCGCCCTCAAGATTACTCACCATATATCTCCCAAGATAACTACTCAACTGTGAAGTGATTTACTTTGAGTTAATTTCTAGCAAAAGGCAAAAAAATGGACGCCCTCTAGGGGGTGACACGACTGTTTGAGCTAATGGAGTATCGAGACTAGTGGGCTATGATGTTATTTATGACCTTTGAATAAAGAGTCTTTTTGAAGTGTATTATTCGTATCAAAACCTGTTAAAACATTGGGGATTTGAACACATCCTCGCAGAACATACACTTTTTGTTAAATTAGGCAAAATGGTTGTACTTTTTGTGCCGTGCTTGCATTTACTACTTCAGAAAATCATCCATCAAACTTGAAAAATTCATGACAAAAATTCAAAATTTGCAAAAAAAAAACAAATCAACCAAAAGAAAAATCACGACAGTTTAGCGCATAAGAGAAACTTCTTAGTGCGTGAGGAACTTTTGTTAGCGCATCCAACCATCAAATTAGTGCGTTGGTTCCAAACAGTAGCGTTTCATCTCAAAGAAAAACAATGTGAAATTGTTTAGCGCATCAGAGAAACAGTCTAGTGCATGGAAGCATCAGCTTAGCGCATGGAGGCTAAACATTAGTGCATCAGGTTCACAAGTTAGCACGTTGTAGGCCCAGGGTAGCGCATAGATTTTCAAAACAAATAGAAAACAATTTTGAGTCAAAACTTTAGCGCGTGTCTGGGGGCAGCCTAGCGCGTGTGGTTATTATTTTAGCGCGTGGGGTAAATTTTGTAGCGCATATAGTCTCTATTTTAGCGCGTGATCAAAAACATAAAAACAGAGGGCAAAACAGTGAAGAATTTTAAAATTTTTGAAAACATTTTCAAAAGCCTCTCATTACCAACAACATTTTTCATCAAAACAGAATAGCCAAAACAAACCATTAATACTATTTCTTGAGCTAAATTTGTGTCAAAACAAATGTTGTAAAATCCTAAACGAATCGCACGATAAAACATGTCTATCTTATCATAATTTGGAAACCTCATCATTAGTATCAACAGAATCCTTTACCATCTTACAGATTTTATCTCACAAAAACACTTGTTTAAAATTTTCAAGTTGTCAAATCAAGTTTCCATATCGGGAGGCTTTTATCCATATCATTTGACACACTTTGTCGTGAAGGGGCATCTAAACCTTCACTTTGATAGAGTAAGATTTGAAATTTTTCAAACAAGATCAACTGAATCCAAACAAATCAAAGGAAACCATTGATCACTCATGCATGACTAATCCTCATATTCTGAGAAGAAAGAACCTTTATCGTAACATCACGTTGAAGAAACAACAACCTAGTTTTTCCAAGTTCATCAAGAGAAACAAGTTTTTATACATCAATCGTCAACTCTTCAAATCTCATCGGGTATTCCTTCATCATGTCAAACGTTATATCTAAAACAAATCTAATGAATTTGACAAAGAACCCTTGAAGACAAGAGCCTACTGTCAAAAGTCTGCTTTTAATCAAATAATAAACCGCGGAGGAAAAATCAATCCAGCATTCTTGCTCGACGAGTGTATCACTTATAACACATCTCAACCAGAACCACCCACCCCCGAACAACATATCAACAAGGCTTTTGTCCCTTTCATCACTGAAAGTTTCTACTAAAATGCCTGTTACTCGCTCTTAAAGAAACCAACAAAGCGAGACACACACCGAGTCTAGTATGAATCGAAGATTGTCAAATCCTTTTGAAGTTCCACACTTAGAAGAACTTGAAATTTTTGAAGCACTTCTTCAGGAATGTCAAGAAAACCCTTCATTCCAAAAACTTGTAGAAAAACTCATGGAAAATAACAAAGAAAAATACCTACTCATGCTCACAAGTAAAGGCGTTAAACTTCCCAAAGATTTAGACACAAACATCTTTAAAACCGGATCTTGACAATATGCATATCAAGAACAACAAAGAGAAGAAGAAACTCATAACTTTGAACAACACATATCTGAGCAACACATTCCATAACAACGCATACCATAAATGCGTATACCCGAGCTAGAAACACCAGAGCAAAATATACCATTTACCACACCTTTTCAGCTAAGAACAACTACAAGGGAAGAACTTTTCCCTCGACAAGACAATATACCTTTGGCTGCCCTTACTCAACAAATGCAAATGTTGCAAAGGCAAATACAGGATATGCAACAAGGGACAATAGTGCGGTACTCTTTAAACAAAATCTGTCCTTATCCATTTGACAGAAGATTGAACATGGTACCTTTTCCTCCCAACTCAGATGTTCCCAAATTTGATAAATATGATGGGAAAAGTGATCCCCGAGATCATGTTCGAGAATTTTGCACCATGAGCCTTGAATTTGCTCATGATGACACCTATTTGATGAGGTTATTCCCAAGAAGCTTGGGAGGGCAAACAATGGAATGGTTATCCAAAATTACACCACCTGTCAGATCATTTGATGAATTGGTTAACAAATTCATAACCCAATATTCCTATAACATCCAACATGCCATAACCATGCTAGATGTTTGCAACACCAAACAAAAAAACAACGAAACATTCATGATGTTCCTTCAACGCTGGCAATGTATGGTATCTAGATATCCTCGAGATATTCCCAAAAAGGAGAAAATGGAAATCTTCATTGATAACTTGAATGGTGAAATGAGTTACAGACTAAAACTTCAATGCATACCATCTTTCGCTAAATTGATTGAAAATGGCATTCAAGTAGAGGAAGCACGTGTCAAAAAGGGAACACTCAAATTCTACAAGGAAGGAACAAACTCATCAAACTACAATAACCAGAACAACACCAACCTCGACAAATCTCGATTTTGGACTCGAAACAAAAATGAAGGCAACAATGAAACACATGATCCCAAATCTAAGCAAACAGTGCTTGCATTGTCCGGAAATCCTCAAAACATGAAAAGTCCTAAAAATGCTAATCCAAATGCTAACACATATGCACCAAACACTGATCAAGGACAATTCAACACAAACAACACCAATGATACTCAAAGCAAAAACATGAATCCAGGACCTAACAACAATTCACGCAACAACACAAACAATTTCCAAAAGCGTATCTTCACACCACTAGGGCAATCACTAAAATTAGCATTCAGAGAACTTTTGGCACACAAGATTCTTTCCTTGCCTCCAATCAGCAACTATGAACCTCAAATCAAACCACCTTGGTGGAATGATTCACACTATTGTGATTACCATCATAACAAGGGTCATCAGACGAACGATTGCATGAGATTGAAACACGTGGTGCAAGATATGATTGATCGAGGTGACTTAACAATAGATGGTCTCAAAACAAATGGTGATCATGGAGCCTTTAAAAATCCTTTTCCAAATTATAACAAAGATGGAGCTTCAACCTCAAACGATCCACGAGGAGCTCGTATCAACCATATCTACAACAACACCATAAATCACATATCAGCTGAAGATCATCAAGTAAATGTCATCACCATCCGAGATAAGTGTGATCATGAATCTGTCAATGTAACAACCCAAACTCAGAAATGTCTTAAAAGGACATACGTCACCTACAACTACCACACCAAAAATTCAATATGACTTGATTAGCCAACTACGCAAAACTCCAGCTCAGATATCTATACTAGAATTACTGAAACTGTCACCAAAGCACAAAGACATATTGGAACAAGCGCTATTGGAAACTAATGTACCTCAAAATCTAGATATAGACAGATTTCAAGCTATGGTCACCCATATGACAGGACCTCATAACCTCACCTTCTCAGAACATGACGATGCTTCCTTGAGCCATCTGCATAATACTCCTCTCCATATCAAAGTCATTGTTTGCAAACACCGAGTAAAAAGAGTCTTAATAGATGGAGGAGTCGGACTTAATATATGTACTTTAAAGCTTATCCGTGCATTAGGCTTCTTAGAAGAGTCAATTGATCCCTGCAAGAAAATTACTATAAAGGCATATGATGATGAGGAAAGGTCCTCTAAAGGAACTGTGATATAAACTATTCAAGTGGGACCAGTGCAAAAGGATACTATATGTCAGGTCTTGGACATAGATCTTACCGACAATATTTTGTTAGGGTGACCCTGGATACATGAAATGCAAGCAGTACCTTCTACATATCACCAATGTGTCAAATTTCCTTATGACGGACAAGAAGTCTCCATATCTGCTGATCACAATCCATTTCAACATTGCAACGCAATGGGGGCAGCCCAAGACAGTTTGGTTCCTCATAATAGAGAGAAACAACGATCTTTAACATCAAATCTACAAACAACAAAGTCCAACTCATTATTTGGAGACTTCAAATAGAAAATGCAAATCAAAGACCAAGGTATGGGAGAATACTCTTTGGAGCCTTTATGTTTGGCCAAATTGCCAACATCACCTAGATCTCATGGATTGCCTACTACATCAACACATCTAGTCACTCAGCCCATCACCAAATTTGATGGTACCTTTATCCAATTGGGCACTCTAGCACATGAATCAGAAGACAAGGATGTTCTTAGCTGGTTATACAAAGATGAGAAAGAAGATAATAGAGCAGCTGCTCTGGACATTGTTCTACCTACACACCTATATGGAAAAGGATACTTAATCATGTATGGAATGGGATATGATGGTAAAGGACCTATTGGGAAATGCAAAGAAGGTGTCATTGAACCTATAGATCTTCCTTCACAACCCAATGGAAACAAAGCAGGATTGGGTTGTGAGCTCACTTTCTTATTAAAAAGGCCACCCCACCTAACTACAAAACCTCAATCGAAAGTAAAGAAGAATCCTGGCAGGAAGCACTCTTTGAATTAGCAGAAACAATCCGCAAGGCACGGGAATGTCAAGATCAGAAATTACATCAGGAAAAGCTTCTAAAACACAAAAGGGCCATATCTGCAGCAATAGCTCATATTCAAACACCAATATCTCAAGAATAAATAATATTATCTCCGGATACCATTATTCCTCCCCGAGGAAGCACAGTCTATGAACAAATACAGAAAATAGAAGATGAATCTGACACAGAATCAACAAAAACTATCAAAATGGTATCTATCATCAAAGATTTGTTTTCACCATACAACATACTAGTTTACAGCATTGATAGAATCTGGGATGATGCCTCTGAGACTAATTCCAATGAATATGAATGGGGTACCTATTCTAATGCTACTATAGATATCCCTGATGATACTAATTTTGTATCCCTTTCTCAAAAAGAACATAACATAGAAGATAGACCTCTTGAATTTGGACCGCAGAATATCTATGATGTCGGGGAAAGTGAACAGAAACATTATGAACAAGTCTATGTGGAAGATAATACCATTGAAGACCTCGACGAAATCCTAGCCTTCTTTAAAACCAAGAACAATCATGATGAAAACTCTTTCCTAACACTCACAGTAGCCGAAATTGATCCGCCTAACGATTCCTTACCACTTGTCTTTCCTGACCTCATCGACTGGGATGAACCTGAAATCCATGATATACCAATTTTCCCAGATGATGAATCTATTATCCATTACCTATGTACCATAAATCTGGAAACAGGCTCTACCAATGAACAAAGTAATGATGTCTGCAAACCAGGGAGTGCCAAGTCTCTTAGTCGCAAAAATGGACCAAGTAAGAGATCTAATGCTGAAAACCAGTCAATGGCAGTTCTAGATCACAAAAAAGTAAAAATAAAGGATGCATCGGAGGGTGAAAACCTTTTTAAGGCACCTAATGATGGGAGACTTGACACTCTTCCTAAGCACTTTCATGAGTGATCACCCATATTGATTGAGCCCACTCAATCAATCAACATTGGTACCATAGAAGCAGTTAGAAACCTACACCTTGCAGAATCTCTGACAGAGGAAGAAAGATCAACATTCATCATTTTCTTTAAATAACAGCAAATTAACTTTGCTTGGTCATATGCTGATATGCCTAGAGTGGATCCACACTTAATCATGCATCACTTATCCATCTCTTCAGGAGTTAATCCAGTCAAACAAAAGCTATGAAAGATGAATCCACAGGTGGCACTCATGGTCAAAACTGAACTAAAGAAACTATTAGATGTTGGATTCATCCAACCCATTGACTATGTAGAATGGATTTCCAACATCGTTCCAGTATCAAAACTAGATGGTAGTATCAGAATATGCACTAACTTCAGAGACGTCAACAAAGCTTGTCCAAAAGACACCTTTCCTCTGCCTAGTATCGACATAATTGTAGATCTCACAACAAGCCATGCAATGCTCTCACTAATGGATGGTTTCTCAGGCTATAATCAAATCAAAATTGCTCCAGAAGATCAAGATAAAATTACGTTCACCTGTCCTTGGGGAATGTACTGTTGGAATGTTATGCCTTTTGGCTTAAAGAATGCAGGGGCCACTTATCAAAGAGCAATGCCAACAATATTCCATGACATGATGCACACATTTATGGAAGACTATGTGGATGATTTACTAGCTAAATCCTTTACCAGAGCAGAACATCTTAGGATCCTAACAAAGATCTTTGATCGATTGGAGAAATTCCAAGTCAGACTCAACCCTAAGAAGTGTGTCTTCGAGGTTACATCAAGCAAGTTACTAGGCTATATAGTCTCAGCTAAAGGTATCAAAGTAGATCTAGCAAAGGTACAAGCCATTATGGACATGCCACCACCACAGAATATCAGTCAACTTAGATCTTTACAAGGACGACTTCAATCAATCAGGTGATTCATCGCTCAACTAGCAGATAAAAGTCTACCATTTAACCATTTACTACACAAAAATGTACCAGTCAGATGGAAGACCAAGTGTGCAGAATCTTTTTACCAAATCAAATAGTACTTGATGAATCCACCAGTTCTCATACCACCAGTCACAAGAAAGCCACTTATCCTATATATCTCAACAACATATATATCACTGGGGGCACTATTGGCACAAGAAGATCAACAAGGAAAGGAAAGAACCATATATTATATCAGTAGGACATTGAATGGCTATGAACTCAACTATACATTCATTGAAAAGGCTTGCCTAATAGTGGTCTTTGCATCTCAGAAGTTCCAACATTATATGCTAGCACACACCATTAAGCTAGTCACAAAAATTGATCCTCTCAAATATCTACTCAGCAAGGCAGCTCTTACAAGCCGATTGGCTAAATAGGTCATGATTCTCAGTGAATTCGACATTCAATACACAGAAAGATGAGCCATCAAAGGACAAGCAATTGCAGATCAGCTGGCTGAAGCACCGCTACCAGGCAAACACACCATGGAGATTGAATTTCTAGACAGGGACGTTCTTGCTCTTTCTACCAAACAATGGACCCTATACTTTGACAGATCCTATACACAACATGGTTCAGGTGCTGGCATTCTGTTCATCACTCCTGAAGGACACACTATACCAAGATCATATAGGCTTATGTTTCCCTGCACAAATAATGTGGCTGAATATGAGACATTGGTTATAGGTATCAAAATGGCCGTAGAATGGAAAATCACAGAGTTAAAAGTCTATGGAGAATCGCAACTGGTCATCCATCAAATCAACAACAACTATCAGACAAAGGATGACAAGCTACTACCCTCCAAGTGAATGGTGGATGATTTCAAACAGTATTTTGTGCATATCACCTTCAAGCAAATACTAAGGTTAAACAACAAAGCAGCCGATGCAATGGCTACTATCACTTCACTACTACAAATTCCAGAGCAATAGAGTCGTTATGAGTTCCTGGTAGAGCAACTGTTCTCCCCAGCCTATGACCACTCTGAATCCCAAGTTATCTATGCCTTGACTGGTTCAGATTCTCCACTATATGGACCAATATACGACTACCTCAAGCACAATATCTTACTAATTGACCAATCTTGTAACCAAAAATGTAACTTTATCTGACAAGCTTCCCGTTACACCCTTACCGCTGATACTTTGTATCGTCGAGGTCTAGATGGTACTCTTCTTCGTTGCCTTGATCGTAATGATTCCGATTCTGCTTTACACGAGCTTCACGAAGGTATTTGTGGCACACATTCAAGTGGTACTACTCTTGCTAAAAAGCTTCTACGGATGGGATACTACTGGCCTACAATGGAGAAAGACTCATATCACTTCGCCAAGAAATGTCCTAAATGCCAGATCCATGGTAATCTGATACATGCACCAGCACAGGAACTACAACCATTTACAACATCCTGGCCCTTTTGTCAATGGGGACTAGACTTAGTTGGCAAAATTCATCCTTCATCTTCAAATGGACACAAGTTCATTATAACTGCAATAGAGTACTTTACCAAATGGATAGAAGCAGCTCCCATGACCACAGTGACTAGGAAACAAATTGCCTCTTTTATCCTAAATTATCTAATCTGCAGATATGGTATTCCAAGTTCAATCATCACAGATAATGGATGGCCTTTCAAGAACCAAGATGTCCAAGAACTATGTGAAAAATTCAAAATCCAACACAAGTTCTCTACACCATACTACCCACAGGGAAATGGTCAAGTAGAAGCATCTAACAAAACTATACTGAAAATCTTCAAGAAAACAGTGAATGATGCAGGCAAAGATTGGCATGTACAACTCAATCCAGCACTTTGGGCATACAGAACTAGCATCCACACACCTATAGGAGCAACACCATACTCATTGGTATATGGATTAGAAGCCATTTTACCCCTGGAAGTAGAAATCCCATCTCTCAGAGTCTCTTTGAAAGGCTTAATTCCAGATGAAGAGTATCGAGTTAACCAACTGTAAGAACTTGAACTACTAGATGAAAGACGTCAGCATGCTTATGCTCATCTCAAAGCATATCAACAATGCATGTGTAGGAGCTACAATCACAAGGTCATCCCCCGCAACTTCAAAGTTGGTGACCTAGTCCTCAAAGAAAATCCAAGAAATCAGCAAGATCGAGAAAAGAAAGGGAAATTTGAACCTAACTGGTTGGGTCCCTATGTTATCATATCAGTCTATGGATCAGGTGCCTATTAGCTAACAACTTCAGAAGGAGATGTGCTCGATGAACCAACTAACAACATTCATCTGAAAAAGTACTACACTTAAGAAGCCTAGTACACGGAAAAAGCCAAATTTTTTTTAAAAAAAAAAAAAAAAAAAAAATTCCAGAAAAAGCAATAACATAAAGTACAATAAAAACAAATGGTGAAAACCTGGTAAACAGGTGCTCTTGTGAAAGAATGGCTCCTCTATCTATCTCCATACCATTTTATCCGTACAAACACTATCGGCCATCGATCGACCCTTAGCAAATATCCATTCAGGACATACTTAGCGTAGTCACTATCCTGGTTTATCCATATATATCCTCTTACCACAAATCCACCATGGCTTGGAAATCACTGTGCATATTCACATCAAGAGGCCCACTCAGCTAGGGGCATTCAAATCGTCTAAATATTGCAAACATTCCGGACATCAAAGCTATTTGCAAAACTCATAAGCATGACATCCAACAACCAAAAACTACGCTTTATCGCAAAAAAAAACAAAACAATTCACAAAAATACCAAGGATGGATGATTTTTTGAAGTATTAAATGTTGCATTATCGCATAAAAATCTTGACTAGTTTTGCATTTTGCACTTTTTTAATTATTGGATTCTCTTCCTTTTCTCACTAAATGCTTCAAAGCTAGAGATCATAAGGAACTTCCAATTATTTCTTAGTCTTCTGTCTAGGAGGCGATCACTTGTATTGTGTGAATACTTGCCTCGAGACGTGATACATCAAATATCACTGAAGGTCTGATTCCACTTCATGCATACAAATGATTTAATCTTGTCTGTTTACGCAATATGCACTCAGGTCATCCTGGTTCAATTATACCTTGATGCTTGTGCTATCTTGCAAAATAAAAACATCATGTAAATTTTTCTTAGGTCATCATGGTTCAATTATACCATTATGCTTGTATAAATTTTCAACATATCCTAAACAAATCAATGCTCAATGATGATACCTCCAAAGAAAGCAAACAACATATGGCTATATCGGATGGCAAATGCAGAATGAGGATGCTACCAAAAACATAATTGCATATCATTTTAAAATAGTTGCATACCATTTTACAATTAATTACATATCATTTTAACATAGTTGCATATGATTTTACATTTAGTTGCATATCAAATCATACATCTCATTTTCAAGATACATCTCACAACATATAAAAACATACATCCTGCATCATACATTATATCATATATTTAAGCATTGCATCATCATCACATAAACGAAAAGAGCACATAAGCACATCCATCCATATAACACACCACATGATCAAAGAAAATGGTGTCGTATATATATATATATCTCAAAAATAATCAAAATGTACAAAATGTATCAACACTGTGTCCAGTACAAAGAATACAAATGATCAAAAATACAACAGAGACCACGTCTCTCAAGTATGACTATCCCCGGATGGTGATGGTCTGGCTTCAGATGCCCCCGCTCCTGGATCTCCAGGAGGGTCCTGTCTTGATGGACTTGTGATACCTCAGCTCTCAGATCGCGACCCATTATCTCGAGATCGACTGGATCTTGACTGTGTAAAGCTCTGTACTCGCCGATCCCTGGGTACCACAACCTCATAGTGCCGCTGATAGTACTCCACCTCCTGGGGTCTCAATGCTAGCTCTCTCAGGGTGTCTCTCATCAGGCCACCCGCCGCTGCTCTCTGCATCCTGGATACCAGCTCCTTTTCTTGCCCTCTTCTCTCTATCTCCGTATCTCGCTCAGTAGTCAACTGCGCAATCTGCCGCTGATATGTCAAAACCTGTGCCTGCAGCTGCTGTACAGTCACCTGTAGGGTCCGAATCTGAGCATCCTCCACATGTGTAGGGACCCGAACCCATAGCGGTACCTGTACAGGGGCAACCCCTCCCACTCTGCTTGTCCTTAGTGCTGGGGTGGGAGCACATCCATCCTCCTCCTTTGTGCTGGTCACCTCACCTCATCAGTGCCCCCCACTGCAGCTAACACCTCCCCCACTCTCCCCTCTCCACCGGCTCCAATAGCCAATCCACCTCTCCCCCTATCTATCACCCCCTGTCTCACCGCTCTCTCCACACCCCTATCTCCTCTCCTCCCTCTGACTTCTCTCCCTCGTCATCCTCCTCCATCCTCTCCATCATCATCATCATCATCTCCCTCTCCCTCCTCATCATCAGAATCAAAAGTTGGCCCCATCTCCTCCGGATCCGATATCCTGGCCACCGCCCGCGCAGCAAACAATCTGGCAAACTCATCGGTCATGCCCGCATCCAGAATCTCCGGGGCATAATCCCATATCTACCCCGCCAACCTGACAAACTCCTCCACCGCCACTGCGCTATCAATGGTCGGGCCCCAATCGGCTACATCCTGCCTCCGCCGTGCATATAAGAAAGCTCCCTGCGGAATACCCTACTGGCGACCAAACTGTCTCAAAACTCGGGTCACCACAAACCTCTCTATAACAAACGGGGTCCTCCCGATCAGGTATCTGGTAATAAAAACAAAGGGCATCTCCAGCCCATCCTCTGCCCACACCTCGCATCCTGTATACGGTCGCCATGTGACCGTATCAATATCATCAAGTACTCTCCTTCAATGCTCTAGTTTGCCCAGCTTGCGCTGGACAACTAGACCCCTATATCCATAGGCATATGCCACTCCAACGGGCTTGTCCCTGTTTGCTAGTGGCCTCGCCGCTGGAATGTGCTCCTAGCACCATACCTATAACAGTGTCACGCCAGCTGACAAACTTCCGTAACTAAGGTATACCACCTCATGTAAGCCCCTGTACAGATGGGCCAACATAGTTGATCCCCATGAAAACCTCCGGCCCTATGTGACCATCTCCTCCAATACCAACCCCCATCCCACAGAGAATCCCTTTGACCTATGATCAGGACAAAGGAATCCACCAATAAACCCTGCTAGTACAGATGGAAGGGGTGCGTAATCCAGGTCTAAGAACTCCTGCCACGGGATCTCATAACCGCAGACTGTCTCACCATGGAAAATACCGTGAAGAGACTTTGTACCACCCTCCTCCGACTGCTCATACGGTAGTAGCGTACCTACTACGGGAATCCATAGGATCCTGTAACAGTCCTTTGGTGTGACTGTCATCTCTCCAGTAGCAAAATGAAAGGTGTTCATATCGCTATGCCACCTCTCTGCCAATGCTATCAGTAGCCCTCGGTTCACAGTGAACCGAGGCATATCTAATAGGGAGGTCAACCCACATCTCTCGATGATATCCAGATCAGCCTAGGCCAACCATGGTATCAATGACCATGGTCTCAAAAATCTCTCTCGCGACTGAACCACACCCAATCGCTCCTGTCAACAAGCACAACAAATCCAATATCAGTTTCCACATCAAAACAACGATATCAAAATCAAACTCACATCAACAAAATGAAACAATTTTCTCATCTACATCAAAGTTCAAAATCCTATCATATCAACTTGTAAAACAACTCAAGTCTCCACAATCACATAAACTTGTAAAACAACTCAAGTTTCCCACCCATATCAGCTTGTAACACAACTCAAGTTTCCAATCCATATTAGCTTGTAACACAAATCAGGCTTCACACATTGAACTTGAAACAGAGTGCAAACACAAATCATATTCTGAACAAACACAACACATTGATATCTATACATAACTTGAAATATCGAAAATCAAAACAAGTTATATCGACACTCATATTGGACAAATCCATAAAATCATGACAACACGACAAAACAAATTTTCAAACCACCTCATTTTGCAAAATTTTTCCTGATGCGCTAAAACAGACTCCCTTTGCGCTAAAATTCTCCCATGCACTAGGCTATTTTTCCTACACGCTAATCTATTCACCCTATGCACTAGACTGACTCTATGCGCTAAATCTTTCCCCCCATGCGCCACCTAACCTACCTTATGCACTAAACCCTACCCACGTGCTAATCTATACCTCCCGGGCGCTACCTATTTGACCCTATGCACTAGGTTAACCCTACGCACTAAACCCCCTTACCCATGTGAACCCCTATGACCCCTATGCGCTAGGTCTACCCTACGCGCTAACCTATTGACCTGACGTGCTATCCGACTATTGCCATGCGCTATTTTAAGTCTATGCACTAACCTATATTTCCTATGCGCTACCCTATTTTATTTCAGACGCGACCCTAAAATTCGACTTGATGCGCTACCTAAAACTTCGTATGCGCTAATCTATGACTTTGACGTGCTAAAACACTAAAACCGACTTTTAAAAATCAAAAAATGACTAAAAATGACCAAATCAAAACTCAAAAGAGGGTCAAAATTTTTGACTTACCAGTGGTCCATACGCTGCAGGTCTCCGGTACCTCCGAACACGCTCGAAACAGTGTCTAGAATACGGAATAGGCATTTTCTCTACAGACCAAATTCTCTTTCTCTAAAGTCAACAATGAACAAATGAATCTAATTAAACCACTTTTCCCCTTTTATAGGAGGGAAAATGAAGTTAGGGTTAGCCAAACGGACATGTACTATGGTCGCGGTCTCCCCTATACCCTACATGTTGTACATTATCAGGAGATGAATCAATTTACGCATATTTTACATCGACGAAATCCTACACACCACACACAACTCATCAAATTAAATCAAAAATTTTCAAAATATTGATTCATCTCCGGAGGGGGCATCACCATCAAATATCGAATCTGGGGCATCACACATCAAATCAAATCCGGGGCACGACTTGCAAATCAAAAGAGCGACACATAAATGGCATTTGATCATAAATTATGATAATGCATCATTTTCTTTGAAATAACATGTGCACACACGTCACTTCAAAGAGGGGCAAAATGTAGACGTATAAAAATGACCATATTCCTAAATAAATATTTTATGTTCATTTCTCTATTTAATTAAATCCAATTTAATTAAATTACCCGCATTCCTCTATTTAATTAAGTAAATTACTCAATTTATTTAAATTAAATTCACTATACCCATTTAATGAATAAATCATTTTATTCAATTAAATTCCCCCTATCCACTTTTAATTAAATTCAAATTTAATTAAATAGTTATCCTAGATTAAATAAATCTAATTTATTTAATTACAACCAAATTGAATGAAATCCATTAAATCCAATTAAATCCTACTATCCCTCCATCCACTTGCATTCTCCTACATTTCCCACTTGCTTCCTAAACCCCTTCCTAAATTCTTCTAGATTCTTCTAATCGTTTCTAATTAGCCTAACCCATCTTCTAAACTTTGCCACATCCCTAAGCAAAGGGAGGTCACTTCTCAAATCCTCAAAGTCTTTGATAACCATTAAAGGCTTCAAGTCTTCAACCACTTAATTCCCCAAAGTCTTCAATAACCATTAATGGTTAACTCAAACCCTCTTACATGGTTAAAGAATTTCTTTTAACTCAACCTTTATCCAACCCAAGGGTCTCATCAGGCCTTTAATGCTTTGACCATGATTATCTCTTAATCATTTGCACAAAGGTTTATCCTTGGATTAACTCTTAATCCAATGGGTAAGCCTAACTTAAGCTTAACCCTTATCTCTGGATAACCATAAGGTCTTCTCAAGAATTTAATGCCTCCAACCCCTTTTCTCACCCAACCCTAGGTTGACATTTGTCACCATTTCATTGGTGCAAATTGCAAACATGGATCCCCAACTTTCAAACTCAACCCTTGATCAACTCTTTCAATCCTAACCATCCATTGCCTTGTTTTTGCTATAAATAGAGCTCTCATTCCTCCATTTTAAATCATCCTCCAAATTTGTAGTATCACACTTATGCCCAAATACATTCAAGCTTTCATATATCGTTTTTATGCTCATCATTTTAGCCTCTTTGAAATCAGGAATTAGTCTAAATATGCATGTTTAGAATATTTTCTTTATCATTTAGCTCAATCATAGACTAAATATATCATGTTAGGATAGTACTCATACTAACCTTGTCAATCTTATCATCTAGTTTATTGCATTTCTAAGATCATGCATAGCTTAGGATGCATTTCATTCTAAAAATCTATCAAAGCATCTCTCGTTCTTGCATTTGCCATCCCTAAACCATTTTGCTCAGTAATCTGAGAGCAAAAATATTGGTTTGAGGGACATTGTAAGATAGAGAACTATGGGACCCACCTTGGGAAGCTGAGTTATACTTCATTACTCCATAGCTTGCACCAAGAAGTCCTATGTGTGTGTGTGGACAAGTATTTTGGAACATTTTCACATATTGAGTTCCATCGACCCGCTTTTCCCGCATACTACAACTAGTGGTCATAGGTGTTCCAATTGGTTTACAATCCTCCATACCAAACTTCTTCAACATCTCCTTGATATACATGGTCGAAGAAATGAATATACCATCTACTGACTAAGTCACTAGAAGACCAAGAAAAAATGTTAACTCACTAATAATAGACATCTCAAATTCTTTTTGCATCTCTTCTACAAATCTCTTACAAATACCATCATCTCCTCCAAAAATGATATCAACAACATACACAAAAACTATTAACAATTTATCACCTTCAACTTTGAAATAAAGATTACTGTAGACACCTAAAATTAATTAAATTTTATTTAATTAGTTATCCCCATTACATATTTAATTTTAATAATTGTGTTAACCCCTTTTAACCTTCTCAAATGATTAATTAAATTTTATTTAAGTAATTTACGCTCATCTAATATAATTAATTTATTAGATAATTATTTCCCCTTTGGCCAAAGTTTAATTTATTTTAATAAACTGAACTACACCTTAGCCCATTGGCCAAATAATCTTCTAAGCCACATTAGTTAATTAATTTTTAATTAGTCAACTAGTATCCTAGATTCCTACAAATCCTCCCACTAATCACACTCATTAAGATAGAATTGATCAAAACCTAATTCTCATTATCATTTTCTCCAATTTTTAATTCATCCCACCTACCCAAGTCCACATGTGACACCCCTCTTAAATGACTTTCATGTACAAGTCACTTTCAAGACTCCACCTCACTCTTTGACCAAGGGTGCTCACATGTGTGAGGATACTCTTCCCCATAGAGCCACCGTACACTTTCCTTTTCCATCTATTTGGAATTTCCTCCTCTCCACCCCTCATCCACTGTGCCACTTTTGCCTCCCTTGTCACTCTCTTGTTCTTCCCAAGATGTTCTCACACATGTATGAACACACTTTTCTCTCTTCCCCATGACAAGTGTTCTTCCCAAAATCCTCCATATTGTGACACTTGTCACAAGACTATGAATCCAAGCCACCTCATCTCCTCACAGTCAATCTTAGCCCTCTATCAACTTTCAATCTCAATCATCCATTTCAGATCCAAAATTCCCTATTTTGGACCCTCCTCCCCATATTCATCACAACAATCTTATGTTAGCCTTGTGTTGTCATATTTATCACTTATTTTGCAACAAAGGAAGTAATCCACATTTCAAAATCTTAAAGAGAAAATCAATGGAGAAGGGTGTCTCCATTTCTAGCTCAAACCATGGTGTAAAGAAGGTATAAGTCTAATTTTTCATTTAGATTGAATGTTTAACTATTGTATACACATAAAATTGGCTATGAGCAATTAAATAAATATTTTATATTTATTTAATGATTATTCTTCTTTTAAATAGTTAATTTGAAAAGATTAATTAATTTAATTCATTTCATATTCTTCTATTAATTAATTTAATTAAAACATTTTATTATTTAATTCATTTGTCCTTTCTTCTAATATATTAATTAAATATCTTATATTTAATTATTCTTCTATCCATTATCCTATAGTCTAATCAATTAAATAATTTCTTAATTATTTAATCTCCTTTTCCAACTCATCTAATCTCCACATCACTTCTTCTTTGCCAACTCATCAATCATGTGGCTAAGATATTAAATTTTTTAATATTAATATGCATCATTATCTCCAACTTCCAATTTATTCTTCAAATAATGTGTACGTACACACATTCCTCAACCTCCCTATATTTTCTCCAACTTTCCTACATCTTTGGATGAAGTTGATTCCACTTGTCCTCTTATCCCTAAATCTTCTCCAACTATCCTATATTCTCTCAAGTCTTCTTCTTTGTCAAGGTGAGATGAATGACACTTGGCTTCTTCTTCCACCATTTCCTCCATCCTGTAGGTGTAGGAGGAACATCTTCCGCCTTTCTCTCTCACATATCAACTTCTTTCTCACAGACATCCAAATTGCAAGATTTAATTATGACCGTTGGTCTCTGCCACCTAAGCTTATGCACTCAAAAATCTATAAATAGAGGTCTCCTAAGCCATTTTTGAAACTAATAGCTAATCTTACAGTCAATCAAGAGTCTTTATCTTTGCATATGTGAGTTTATTTTCTTAGCATTTTTAGAGTTGGCTTTTAGTAATTTAGTATAAATCATTATCATAGTTTAGCTTTGCATATCATATCAATTACCAATCTATTCCACACTTGCCATCTTGGAAGCTACCGATTCTTGTCTGAGAGAAAAATCATCTACAACCAAGAACAATGGGGTTAAGACACAATGAGACATAAATCATGAAGGTATAATGTTTTATTTTCTTTTTCATTTCATGTTATTTCATTGGTTGAAACTTGAGTTATATTTGCATGATAGACTAATGAGTTTGCAGGTTTAATCTGTGAGGTGAAACTTAAGTTGATACATTTTTGGCGCCCACCGTGAGGTTGAGGCCTCACACTTTATTTTTTAATATCTTGTCTAATTCTCTCTAACACAATGGATTAATGCTTTTGTAAACCTGTTTCACGCCTGAGTGAAATATGGTAGCTCTTTTACAACTTAGGATAGCACTTTTGACCCTTAGTTTAGCATTTTTGCTCTCCATAGGTTAATGTTTTTATGACACAAATTAGCGCTTTTGTCTTACATGTTAGTGCTTTTTCTTCCTAGGTTAGTGAATTTTTTTAAGAAATAATTCTTTTACTTAGCAGTTTAGCTCTTTCATTGCGCAGGTTAGTGTTTTTGTCTTGCAGATTAGCGATTTTGCTCAATAGGATAGCGCTTTTGTTGTTTTAGCATTTTCATTTCACTCTGCTGCAAAAAATTTGAAGTTTTATAATCTGTCTGCTAACAAATCCTTGGAGGTTCGACCATCCAAGACTGATTTTTATAAATTACTAACTTGTGTGCTTGCAGGATTCATTTTGAGCAACTTTTTAATGCATTTTCTCACATAGTTTAACTAGGAGTATTTTGGGAAGTTAAAAATCATACACTAAGGGGTAAATGAACAACATACAACTTGCATCATGTGTTTTCAATAAGGTAGTTGCACATAGGTAATCTAAAGGGTAATAGAACCATTTGTATACCATGTTAGTTGAAAGTAATAGGTGAGTATGCTCTCACCCTAATACGGTGATCAGAAAGGTAGACCTACTTTCATTTGATGTTTTACCTTTAGAGGGCCTACCTTCCTGAGCTGCCTTGAGGGGGGCAGTATGAGGGTAACAACCCAAGTGGAAACAGGCTAATATCGAGTCCTTCTGATCTACTATAAATAAATTGTGTCTATGATGAAAGTCATGGACAACATGTGTTGATTAGTTCATACCGACACTATGTTTCCCCATAAACCCTATGGATGACAACCTTTATAGGCTAGGAACCTTCTCTATTTATAGAGTGTAAAGTGTCGCATGTATGGCTACATGACTGGAAGCCCTTACTAAAAACCATTTATATTAATTGCCAAAATCCTTCTAATTATTGGCGCAGGAGGTCAGAGCTTTGAAGTGGCTCACACACATACAATTCTTAGTAGAGATATGAAGTTTTCCATGGGGAGTTTTCATGGAAATTGCTGCTTGGATGCCTCAAAGAAGTGAGTGCCGAGAGTGGAGCCAATGGGGTCAAGCACCTAAATATTCACTCTAAATAGTGTAGCCTCGGGGGAAACCCCACGCAAGTTCAACAATTATTGTCTCGACCTATCATAGGACTTGTGCTTACTTATGCACTTTCCTTTCCAAACATTGTGTCTTTTGTGTCTGCAAAACATTCTCAAAATAGTCAAAAACTTGAAAAATCATCATTTTGGAATAAGTCAAAAATCCGACAACTTGCTGAAAATATAAAAATTTCATTTAACACACTCAGAATCACACTTTTGTAACGTAGAACATCGCTTTTACAATGCAGAACAATGCATTTGTTGCGTAGAACAATGCTTTTGAGCAACAGTACAATGCTTTTCACCTTTAGGATCACACAATTGCTCAACAAGACAATGCTCTTACATCTTAGGTTATCGCTTTAACTGCGTAGTATAGTTCTTTTTTTTAATAGAGCAGTGCATTTGTTATGCAGAACAACACTTTTGATCAATAGGTTAGCACATTTGTTTTCCCGCATTTGCAACAGAGAGCATTTCCACATATCAAACCAAAATTTTAACATCATTTTTAGGTACTCTTTTTCGAGGAGGGTTGTTTTCAATTGTCATAGGTCTTCAAATTAGTCAAACAATTAAGTTATCAATCAAATAGGCTATTTTCCAAAGGTTTTCATAAGCATAAACATCTAACAAGTTAGTGATTCAACCATCTCGAGTGTAGATCAATATCATTATCCATTTTTTATCAAGATATATCAAATCCTTTATCACGAAACTTGATCATATCAACCTTTGTTCATTATATTGGATATATCATTCCTCTTTGGACCTATCTTTTTATCAAAATCAAGATTATACTCACATTGGAATCAAACAACTTGTAAATCATTAGATGCTTATATGACTTTTAGATTTCGCCTCAAGAAAAGAAAACCAAGCTGGACGACTCTCTTGAAGAAGAGGAAATTCTTATACATCAATCGCAAGATCTTGTTAAATCATAGAACATTCCTACACCACTTTCATCACTATTTACGTGGTTATGGAACGCAGTTTGACAGAGAAATTTTGCAAGAACGTGCTTTTCAACAAAAAGACGCTTTATCACAATGCACCAATAACGATGGTAAAATCAACAAAGATTATCTTCCTAAACCAATAATCACCTATTGAATTGCATTTTAGAAAATCAAAACTTGGGAAGTTTTCAAATGAATCACATGCCAGTTTGGACTAGAGCTCAATACGAGCAATTGAGAAGACAAAAACAAATGGATGATGACGATTCAATATTTCAAAAATTTGGGTACATATATGTTGATGAAGAAGCAGTCAATAAAACCATTAGAGGCCTTGAACAAGATTCTAGATTTGACAAACTAATGGAAAAACTATTGAAAAAACAAAAGAAAAAGTGCATCCTAATGTTGGCAAATTCGGGAGCTAAATTGCCACAAGAGTTTAACATGGAAAGTTTGAAACAAGATGTGCGAATGTGTAATAATCAAAAGATTGATGATCCCAATAATGATGATGTAAATCGAGTAAATCATGAGGAAACAAGAGGGGATAGAACAAAAAAGACCATGATGATGCAAGGAACCAAGATGAAACAAGGAGAGAGCGTAGTGATAGAAGAACTTATGAAGATCCAAGGAGAACCTTGTTGGTATTTTGGTATGGTTTTGTCATTGATGTCAACACCTACTAAACACTTATCAACTTTGGCACTTTGGAGAATTAACAACATTCACCGGCAAGCAAGTGACTCATGCACAGTCACCGGTATCTGGTACACCGACAAGATATATTGATCATTGACACTTGGAATGATATGGAAAACACTTGGTAATGTCGAAGACATCATTTGGACATCTTGTCCTAGAGTTTTTTTTATTGGTATATTCATATTTGCATATTTGTTGTTACCGGAAAATAGGTCTAGGGTTACACCAACAGGTTTATCTTTTCCAGATCAGCATGGCACGCTATGGAGATGATTAATTATTGTTTTAAATGCATTAAGCCGACATGTTCAATTGGTTCTTGCATTGGATATTGTATTGTTTATAAAATGTTTTTATTGTAATATCTTGTAGAGCCGACCTACTAAAATTGGTCCTAGGTTATGGTATAAATGTAAGATCTTATTTGTAAGATCAGATGTGGAATGCGAAAAAGGATTGTGTGAAGGTATATATGAGAATAAGCAGAGCTATACATGTAGACATCATTTGAAGATCGAAGGAGGGTTTTTAAGAAGACAATCAGAACTACACTGGTACTGAATCCAGCATATGAAGATGTTATTTTGTGTAGTACATTCTTATTGGATTTAACCATCCAATTGTAGTCAGTGTGACTCCCATTTTGTGATTGAGCAGTGAGCTCTAGGCAGTTGGCCTTTTTGCATGTGCAGACCCCATTTATGTACACTTACTATCTGCAATAGTATCATCTGATTGTGGGTAAAGTTTCCCACTGTGGTTTTTCCCCTTACAGGGTTTCCACATACAAATATTGGTGTTATGTGTTGTGGATAAATTTGTGTTTATGTTTCATGCACTAATCCTTACCGGTATAGCAATTAACTATTAAAACTATCTATTGGCATATTGAACTGGTTTATCAGTATTAAACATTAAGTTGGTCAAGTTGTTTTTGGTTTAAATTTATTTGACAATTGATTCACCCCCCCCCCTCTCAGTTGTCAACGGGACCTAACAAACCTGTGTTGATAATCCTTTGTTAACTCTTACTCAATAGATGAAAAACTTGCAACAACAAATACAAGATATGAAGAATGGAACAAGTTCCAAGAAATATTCATTGGAGGATATTTGTCCATATCCTTTTGATAAAAATTTAAACATGATACCATTCCCAAAACATTTTGAAATCCCCAAATATGATAAATATGATGGAAACTCTCATCCTCAAGATCACATTAGGGAATTTTGCACCATGAGTATGGATTTTACACACAACAAAACTTACCTAATGCATCTATTTCCTAGAAGCTTAAGCGGACAATAAATGGAATGGTTCTCAAGATTACCATTTGGAATTAAATCTTTTGAAGAACTTGTGAACAAAATTATCTCACAATACTCCTGCAACATAAGAAATGAGATAACAATGCTAGAACTATGCAATATCAAATAAAAGGAATGGTGAACCTTTTATTGTTTTTCTACAGTGATGGAGACGACTGTTTAATAGATATCCAAGAGATGTACCAGATCAAGAGAAAATGAACATATTCATTGACAACCTTACTGGTGAAATGAGTTATCGTCTCAAACTGAAATATCCTCCTTCTTTTGCTAAAATGATTGATAATGGTCTAAAGATAGAGGATGCAATGGTAAAGAAGGGAGAGTTGAAACTCTACAATAGCTCCTACAATAACAACAATCATAACAACAACAACAATGGTAACAATAAAAATGACAAACCTAATTTTTGGTTAAAGAATAGGAATGTTACCAATGGAGGAAATGACGATAACAATGCTACCAAACAACTTTTAGGAACCAAAAGGACAACTGAGAGGGGGGCGTTGAGTCAGTTGTCAATAAATTACAACCCAAAACTAATAAATCCAGCTTAAAACTTAGTGCCGGTAAAATAAACTTAATGCCAATAAAACAAATTAATAGTTATAGTAGTACAGGTATAACTTAATGCATGAAATAGAAAGGAAAACAACATTCACAACATATGACACAAATATTTTGATGTGGAAACCCTATAAGGGGAAAAACCATGGTGGGAAACCTTACCCACAATCAGATGATACTACTGTAGATAGTAAGTGTATACAATAATGGGGTCTGCACATGCAAAAAGGCCAACCGCCTAGAGCTCACTACTCAATCACAAAATAGGAGTCACACTAACTACAATTGGGTGATTAAATCCAATAACAATGTACTGCTTCATTATAGCATCTACAATGCTGGATTCAGTACTAGTTTAAGCTTTGAACATGAGTGCCAAATATCTTCATAACCTTCCTTCAACCTTCAAATATTATCTGTGTGACTCACACAATGATCTGCTTATACAATGATCTTCAATATTCACACACACTCATTCGATACCATACACTCATACATCTTTACAATTATTTATACAAAACCCTAAGACCTTATGATTAGGTCGGCTCCCTAAAGATATTACATTTACAAAATAAGTCTTGATGCAATACAATGTGTCAGCTCAATACATTTACACATTATTCAATCAATAAACCATTTCAAAAATGTGTTGTGCTAATTTGGAACATGATATCTTGTATTGGTCCATAACCTAGACCTATATGCCAGTTAAGGCAAATTTGTGAACCCGATTAGTCCAATAAGAAAAACACCAAATGTAAACATCCAATCCATGTCTTCGACATAACCAAATGATCTCTAGATGATAACAAGTCATCATCAACTTCCTGAGTTGCTGATGAACCATATACCAGTGATTGTGCATAAGCCAATATCCATACTGGAACCACAATGTGTCGGTTCAACAATAAACCAATATAACCAGAGTGCCAAATCAACAATGTAGACCTCTAGAAATATAAGTGTTGACATCAATAACAAAACCAATGCAACACATGACGAATTCATCCATAATACCAATAATCTCCCCCTTTGGCATTGATGGCAACACTAGATGGAAAAACATCTAAGTGCCAAAAACAGAATGCCAAAAACTAACAAACCAACAATCTCCCAAAATAGATCAATAAAAAGTTCCATACCAAAAACAAAAACCAAAAAAAAATTACATCCCTCCAAGTACAATGTTTTTCCATAGATATCTCTCCCCCTTTGACATCAAATGCCAAAGTAGTCAAGAATCAAAATCACAACATAACATACAGCTAACTACTCCCCCTGAGAAGTAGCTCTCCTTCATCAAAGCCGGAAAAAGATTTTTTTGTTAGTCCTTGTCGGTTTGATGCCAATCTTCATCATTCAAGTCTTTGTCAGTGGGGAAATTACCCCAAGGTTCTCTCTGAGATATTCAAATTTTTCTTAGGCAAAGGCTTTGTAAAGATATCTACAATTTTCTCTTTAGTATCAAACCATTCATTCTTGAATGTTCTTCATTCTATGCCGGTTCATTTATAATCATTTCTACTACCAGTTCAGAACCTATAGATCTTGAATCTCCTCTAAAATGTTCATCTATTTTCACATTAGTACTTTCAATAATTTTCTGCAATCTTGTATTATAACATCTATATGCCTTGCTTCTAGTTGAGTAACCAAGAAATATTCCTTCATCACTTCTAGGATCAAATTTTCCAATAGACTCATCTCTCCTAATATAGCATTTTCTTCCAAATATTCCAAAGTATTTAAGAGTAGAAGTATGACCAAACCATAGTTCATAAGGGGTCTTACCAGTTTCACCTTTGATGTGAACTCTGTTGAAAGTATAAACCGCTGTATTTATTGCTTCTCTCCAGTACACATGAGATAGATTTTCTTCCATCATCATGGTTCTTGCCGCATCTAGTATAGTTTTGTTTTTTCTTTCCACAACTCCATCTGCTGGGGTGTCCGGGGTGCTGATAGTTGTCTTTTTTTTCCATTCTCCTCATAAAATGCATTGAATTCCTTAGATGTAAATTCTCCTCCTTGATTGGATCTCAAGCATTTGATTTTCTTGTTGGTTTCATTCTCTAACATTTCCTTGTATATCTTGAATCTTCCAAAAGCTTCTGATTTCTCCCTGAGAAAAGTAACCCAACACATTCTAGAATAATCATCAAATATTAGCATAAAGTATCTATCACCCTGAAGACTCCTTGTCCTTGCTGGACCACATAAATTAGTATGGACTAATCAAGAATATTATTGGATTTCTCATAAATGCTCTTAAATGTTGTTCTAACTTGCTTTCCCATTTGACATTCCTTACATACCGGATTATGAGGTTTCACAATCTTAGGTAAATCCCTTATTGCCTTGGTTGAACTGATCTTTACAATGCAATCAAAATTCACATGACAGAGTTTTTTATGCCATAACCAACTTTCATTAATGTGAGAAATCAAACATGTCTTATCACTGGTATTCAAATGAAAGATATTACCTTTCCTTTGATTACCAGTTGCAATCTCCAATCCAGTTATGTTCATGATTTTGCATTTTCCATTCTTGAATTGTAATTGAAACCCTTTTTCCACTAACTGACCAACACTCAAAAGATTATGTTTTAAACCTTCAACATAATAAACATTGTCAGTATTGTGCTTACCATCCAAAGATATAGTGCCTCTTCTTTGATTAAACGAGTTTTGTTATCTCCAAATCTTACTAGACCTCCATGAATTTCCCGAAATGATGAGAATTTTCTTTTATCACTAGTCATATGATGCAAGCAACCACTATCAATGATCCATTAATCCTTTTCTTCAATTTTTTCTGCTAATGCCTGCTCTACTGGTTTGATAATAGGTGTTAGTTGATCTTCTTTTATTGCAACAAATGCCCATCCACTATCTATCGGATCTTCATCTGAATCATCTATAACACCTTCATCTGCATAGTAAAATGACTTATCTCTGTTTTTCTTAAATCTGTATCTCTAATATTTAGGGTTAGGTTTATATGTTCTCTTAGCTTCATCTCTTAGTCTTGCATGTCTATCAGGACACCTAGATGCCATATGACCAACTTTATTGCAATTAAAACATTTGAAAGGTGCTTTACCTTCATACTTACTTCCTACTGGACCAATAGGCATCTTCCTTGCAAATAGTGCTTCAAGTTCTTCAAGTTCTTCATTTTCTCTCTTGATATCTTCAAGTTCTTTTGTATAAAGTGCTTTCCAATCAAATTTCAATGATGATGATGATGATGATGATGCTTTGAAAGCTATATCAGTATTGATTGTAGTAAGAGGACCAAATTCTTCAAGCTCAAATGTTGAAAGTTTTCCAACCAAAGTATCTCTAGATACTGATGTATTAGGCATTGTTCTCAACTCATTAATAGCAGTCACTTTCATTTTGCAAGTCGGTGGAAAAGCTCTTTAAACTTTAGAAACAATTTCATCTTCACTTAAAGATGCTCCACAACATTGTATTCGTAAAACAATTTCATTAACTCTTTCCATAAATGCAGAAATTCTTTCATCTTCTTCCATTTTTAAATTTTCATAACTGACCCGGTAACATTCCATTTTTTCAATCTTGACAGTGGTATCTCCTTCATTCAATGTTTCTAGTTTATCCCAAATAGCTTTTGTAGTAGATCTGTCTTATAATCCCATGATTTGTTGATCTGATAATGCACTTAGAATTGCTTCTCTTGCTTTGCAATCATTCTCCAAGTCTTTAGCCATTATCACTAGATGAGGTTTATTCAGAGTAGGACTAGCATATCCATTCTTTGTAACATCCCATATATCTCTTCCAATGCAATTCAGATGTGTTTCCATTCTGATCTTCCATATACCATAGTTAGTTCCATCAAGTTTAGGATTGTCCTTCCTGAAAATATTTGCTGCCATAGGATCTCCTCAAGTTGTTAGGCTTTTGCAAAAAGAGGACTATGCTCTGATACCAATTGTTAGGAATCAGAAGGACAACTGAGAGAGGGGGGGTGAATCAGTTGTCAATAAATTACAACCCAAAACTAATTAATGCAACTTAAAGCTTAGTGCCCGTAAAACAAAATTAATGCTGATAAAATAGGTTAATAGTTATAGCACTACCGGTATAACTTAATGCATGAAATAGAAAGGAAAACAACATTCACAACACATGACATAGAGATTTTGACGTGGAAACCCTATAATGGGAAAAACTATGGTGGGAAACCTTACCCACAAGCAGATGATACTATTACAGATAGTAAGTGTATACAATAATGGGGTCTACACATACAAAAAGGCAAACCACCTAGAGCTCATTGCTCAATCACAAAATAGGAGTCACACTGACTACAATAGATGATTAAATCCAATAACAATGTACTGCTTCAGTATAGCATCTACAATGCTAGATTCAGTACCAGTTTAAGCTCTAAACATGAGTGCCAAATACTTTCATAACCTTTCTTCAACCTTCAAATAATATCTACGTGATTCGCACACAATGATCTTCAATATTCTCACACGCTCATTCCATACCATACACTCATACATCTTTACAATTATTTATACAAAAACCTAAGACCTTATGATTAGGTCGGCTCCCTAAAGATATTACATTTACAAAATAAGTCTTGATGTGATACAATGTGTCGAATTAATACATTTACCCATTATTCAATCAATAAACCATTTCCAAAATGTGTCGTACTGATATGGAATATGATATCTCATACCGGTCCATAACCTAGACCTATCTGCCGGTTAAGGTAAATATGTGAACCCAATTAGTCCAATAAGCAAAACACCAAATGTAAACATCCAATCCATGTCTTCGACATAACCAAATGATCTCTAGATGATAACAAGTCAATATCAACTTCCTGAGCTATTGGTGAACCATATACCAGTGACTGTGCATAAGCCAATGTCCATACAGGGACCACAATGTGATGGTTCAACATTAAACCGATATAACCATAGTGCCAAATAAACAATGTAGACCTCCCGAAAGATAAGTGTTGACATCAATGACAAAACCAATGAAACACATGACGAAGTCATCCATAATACCAGCAATAATAACCAATATTTAACTTATGAAGTCAAGTACAAAACAACAACAAATCAAGAGAGTAGTAAACTCAAGTCTTTCTTCTCCAATCCCCATAGGAAATTCACAAACATTGGGGAACAATTAGAATCAGCTTTGAAGACTCTTCTTGCAAATAAATTGATTACCTTACTAGAAGAAAGAAATTATGAGTCTCAAGTCAAACCAAATTAGTGGAATGACAATCATTTTTGCAACTATCATCGAAACAAAGGACACCAAACCAGTGATTGTCAATGATTGAAACACCTTATTCAAGATTTAATCGATAATGGAACTATCATAGTGGATGGTCATAAAATGAATGAATTGCATCTATCATTCAAAACTCCACTCCCAAATTATGAAAAAGGTGAACAATCCAACCCAAAAGATGATAAGGTAAAATCTAAGGTAAACTATACGTACACATATGATGATGTGGTCAATGTCATCATTGAACCAATCAACGTTATTACAAGAAGCAAAGTGAAGGTTACATTTCTGGGTATAACAAATGAATCAACATCCACTTAACGACAATACAACTTAGTGGAATAATTGCAAAAGATACCTGCTCAAATATCAATTTTGGAGCTCCTAAAAGTTTCACCTATGCATAAGGAAATATTGGAGAAAACTCTAGAAGAAACAGTGGTCTCAAAAGACTTGGATGTGGATCAATTCCAAAACATGGTGGGACACCTCATAACCCCACATTGCTTATCCTTTTCTAAAAATGATGACGTATAATTGCAACACGCTCACAATGCTTCCCTACATATTGAAGTCTCCATTCATACAATTCATGTCAAATGCATACTCATAGATGGTGGAGCTGGCTTGAACATTTGTGCATTAAATTTAATAAAGGCTTTGGGATATTCAGAGAATGCAGTAGATCCAAAGAAAAAAATAACTATCAAGGCTTATGATGAGGAAGAGCATTCTTCTAAAGGGATTGTGGTGTTGCCAATCAATATAGGACCCATGGAGAGAGATACATTATGCCAGGTTCTATATTTGACACTGACTTATAGTATTCTTCTGGGAAGACCATGGATTCATGACATACAAGTAGTTACTCCTACATACCATTAGTGTGTTAATTTTCCTCATAATGGACAAGAAATCACCATAACAATAGATTCTAGTCAATATTGCAACAATCTGAAACCAATGCAAGATGCAAGAGTTCCACATAATAGAGAAGTAGTCTATCCCACTAAGGAAACTCAAGAAAAATTATGGAAAACCTTTGAGAAAAAGCTCAAATTAAATGATGAAGGAATGGGGAAGAATTCTTTGCATAACTTACCACTTTCACCTAAATCATATGGAAAACCCATAGATGCTCAACCATGGATCCCACAGAAAACAGTTGAAATGTTTGACGGGGCATTTGTTAGAGCTAGAACACTTTTAGAGGAAATTGAAGATAAAGACATTCTTAGCTAGTTATGCAAAGATGAAGATGAACTATAGCAACATCTGTAGAAGTCAGTATTCCCATAGAGAAATATGGTAATGGTTACAAAATCATGCAAAGGATGGGATATGAAGGAAAAGGACCAATTGGCAAGCTTCAGGAAGGTATTTCAAAACCCATTTGTCCTCACATACAATCTAAGAAAGATAAATCAGGACTTGGGTATTCTAAATCAAAACAAAAGAATTACAATTACCAACATCCAAAGTGGCGAGAGAAAGAAATTCCTAAAGAAGAACCATGTCAAGAAAGGCTACATCAAGCAACAAAAATAATAACCAACAAACAGAAACAAGAAGAATATGAGAGACAATAGGAAGAGCTTGCTATCAAAAGAGAAGAAGAATCTATTAGACAGTTCAAATAACTAGAAGACAACTGAGAGGGGGGGAGTGAATCAATTGTCTCAGATTACCATAACATTTAGCAATTAAAAATTTAATACCAGAACCCAAAACATTAATACCAGAATGCTTAAACCGAATATCAGAATAGCAGATAAATCAATTAAGCATAAACAATAATCAGAGAATAAATACTATCCACATGACACCAAGATTTATACATGGAAAACCCAATAAAGGGAAAAAACACAGTGGGAAGCCTACCCACAGTCAAATAATACTTTTGTAGTAAGTATGTGAATTATAATTGAGGGGCCTGGACTTGTAGGAAGGCCAACAACCTAGAGTGCACTGCTCATCAAAAAAGGAGTCTCATGACTACATAGAAATCTAGACTACAATCCAGAAGAATGAATGAACTACAAAGGTAGAATCTCCTATGCCTGAGTACAATTTCGGTTAAGCTCAATACTAGAGGAAAAAATCCTCTTACATAAACCCAACTTGATCTCCAATGATCGACCAAATCCTTTACTTGAATGATATTACACTATTCTCTCATACACATCCTTACATATCCCATACCATAATCCTGATATCATCTGCAATGAGATATTACATCATATATATACAAACCCTCAACCACAAATAATCAGGTCGGCCATTAGACAATAAACCAATTACATAATTACAAAATATGTCAGCCTTAGACCAAAAATATAATATCCAAGCCATAAGACATCCTAGAAACACATCGAGAGGTCCAATCCACATGCTACATTAAGTAGGTCCATAACCTAGATCAATCGGGACCCAATATAGGTCCACATGCTAAAGCAATGGTCCCAATGTGCCAAGTCTCGAACATGATCACCATGAGCATCCCCAATTCAAACCAAAAGTTGCACCAACACCACTTATGTAATTCATCAAATATCTTCATCAAAGCTCTGCTAATGAAATCCTCGTCGGAACCACAAACCAAGCTTCCAAGAAAATAGGATAGCATCTGATCACAAGACCAAAACCAATAGACTGAATATGAACATGAGTGAGCCAATTCCATAACCAAATCATACCAAAGTATACAAGATCATGCCAGATCCAATCCAACCAAAAACCACACAGCCTACTGGGACCAGAAGGGTGCAGGTATAGCATCCAAAACAACTAGTGTTGACATCAATTACAAAACATCAATGCGACACATAATCAATTTCTCCAAATGGCCAATAATCTCCCTCTTTGGCATTGATGGCAACAGTAGAAGTGAAATAATCTAAGTACCAAGAAATGCCAAACAAGTCTCCCCCAATGGAAGACATCCAACAATCTCCCACATAAAGATATAGCAATGAATTTCTGAAACAAAAACCAAACTCCCCCTGTTGAATGATATCTCTATAAAACTCTTTATTACACATATATTTCTCCCCCTAATGTATAAAACTCCTTAAGTTTTTCACATCAATATATCTCCCCCTTTGACATCAATGCCTGAAATATGACATAAATATCAAAGCAAAAATATAAACCACTAAATCACAAAGCTAACTACTCCCCCTAAGCAGTAGCATCCCACATCAGTGCTAGAGTGAATGATATCTCTGATAATGCATACTAGACTGATGCCAAAAAGCATCAATCAGTTCTCTACCAGAGGGGCAGAAACCCCTAACCTATCTCTCAAGTACTCAAATGATTCCTTAGGAAAAGGTTTAGTGAAAATATCTGCAATCTGCTCTTTAGTGTTGACATAAACCAATCTGACTTCATTTTATTCCACCTTCTCCTTCAAAAAGTTATACTTGATAGATATGTGCTTTGTCTTAGAATGAAATATCAGATTCTTTGATATATCAATAGCAGTAGAGTTATCACAGTAAATAACTATCAGTCCAGTGCAATGCACTTTGATATCCTTCAACATTTTCTTCATCCATAGAACCTGTGTAGAGTTAGTAGCAACGACAACATACTTAGCTTCAGCAGTAGATAAAGAAGTACATGATTGTTTCTTGCTGATCCATGAAACCAACTTCTTTCCAAGAAAAAAAGCTCCACCAGAAGTACTTTTTTGGTCATCAACATCTCTAGCCCAATTAGCATCTGTATATGCACATAAAGTAATCATCCTTATGTTGGCATTATAACAGACAAGGAGAGATTGTTGGCATTATAACAGACAAGGAGAGATTGTTGGCATTTCAATAAGGATATTGAGAAGGTTGTTGATGATTATGGATATAACTGATTAAGGATGTTTACTATCTTAATATTATTATTTTGTCATTGATGTCAAGAAATTGATTTTCTAATTCAGTATGATGTTGCTATATCTTAAGAAGTATGATTTGATGAGTATAAATATGTTGGTAAAAGACATAGAAAGAATGTGATGAATAAGGGGAGGAATAAGTTATTCAATGGGAAACTATTACCGAGTTAGACAATGATGAGATCATGATGTTTAGATTGTTTTGATATCCTACATATGTTGTTGATTGTAAGGTTAATACTATACTATGTTACTGAGCAAAGAACCTAGTCGGTAAACCCTAAGGTTATCGCTATCGGTTAATGAAGGAAAATTGTTTACCGAGCGAAGTTTAGTATTTATAGAGTTGCAACTGAGTAGTAACAAAATGCATTGAATGAATAAAAGCATTATTTAATGAAGGAAGCTGATGAGCTGGCTATGATTAAATGATTGGTATGTCGTGTATGAAGTTTGTTAAAGAATCTATGGCAAAGGAAAATCGACAGGAAGATCTATAGCTTAGATTGAACCGCAATACCCTAGCACAAGTTCCAAGAAATGTATGCAAGTTCCAAGGCAGGGTAAAATGTTTTTAGATCAAAGGATATATTGAACCTGGTCAAATTTGAAGATCTGATGGCTATGATTGATCATGGGATATGTGATCAAGGAGATTAAGCAGTTGGCGAATTATTTATAAATAAGGAACTGTTGATAAACAATGGATGCGGGCAAGTGTATGCATAAGGATGCTACATAGTGATTACCGAGCATAGAAGCTTGAAGACCTATTTGAATAACAGAGTATAGAGCCCAACAGATGGACAAGATAAGTCCTATTGTATTGAGAAAATAAGAATCTACTTTAGCATTTTAGATGTGAAGTTGCAGATAGATTTTTATTACTGTTATTTTGTGAAGTGACAGAAAATCTCTTAACCAAGTGGACTTAACAGTCTTATTTGTAAAACTCTCTAGCAAGGTGACATTTTGATTGAGTGTTTGAAATCCTTTAACAAGGTCACTTCTAACAAGGTGAAGATCCTAAGAGATCTGAGGGAAATCCCTTAACCGAGTCACATCTAGCAATGTGTTTGTAATCTTTAACAAGATTTTCTTTTAACCAAGCATACTCTAGAAGAGTATATTTCTTAGTGGGTTTGAAATCCCACAGTGGTTTTTCCCTATTTGGGTTTCCACGTTAAATCTGGTGTTATGAGTGTTATGATGTTTATATGCTTTTGAGTTTGCATGTTTAGCAGTTTTGGTTATATTGTTGAAGTATATGTTACCGAGGTTGAATCTGTTGTTTTTATGGAAGATTAAGTTTGTATGATTCACCCCCCCCTCTCATCTTATTAGCTTGGCATCTGTACTTAACATTAAGTATCAGAATTATCAATTGGTATCAGAGCATTGGACTCTGAAAGAAAAGTTTAAAGGTACTTGAGGCAAAGATCCAAAGATGTATAAGAGGGATGCACCGAAGCTGAACAAGTCAAGTTTCTCTACATGGTAGAAAAGGATGAAGCTGCACCTATCAGGAGTTGGAGAATATGTTGTATATTATCTGGAGAATGATTTCATTACACTGAGAACCTATCCATTGACTATGGAAGAGATAAAAGCAAAGCAAGAACATATTCAAGCAATGATTGAAATAACATCTGCATTGACCAACTCAGAGTTTAATGATCTAGAAGGCTGCAATGATGCAAAGACAATGTGGGACAAGCTCATATCTATGTATGGTGGAGATGAACATGTTCAAAGAGAAAAAGTGGATAGTCTAAGAGGACAACTTGAATCTATGAGGATGAATGAAGGTGAGAACATAACCCAGTATAGTACAAGACTAAAGGAGATTGTCAACCAAATCAAAGGAGTAGGTGGAACTATTGAAGAAAAGGATATAACAAGTAAGTTGTTAAGAACCCTTCTACCAACTTATACAATCTGAGTCTCTGCAATCAATGAATTGAGGTCTGTACCCAATATGCCAGTTTCTTTAGATGCTACTATTGGTAGGCTACATGCATTTGAGTTAAGTAACTTTGATAACAGTGGGTCATCGGTAAATAAAGTTGAATCTGCATTTAGTTCTTTTCATATTGGCGAATCGGATGATTACAATGATAGAATGAGTAAGTACACTAAAGGGGATCATAGTGGAGCAAGTGAAATATTTCGCAAGAACATGGAAGAAGTACACAAACTGTATGAGGAAATCAAAAAGCAAGAAGAGTTTGAAGTACTATTAGCCAGAAGGTTACCGAGAGGCAAAGGTAAGTATAAAGGAAAACTACCTTTGAAATGTTTCAATTGTGATAAGATAGGACATATGGCTTCTAACTGTCTTGACAAAGATTCTACTGAAAAGAGAGATTACCGAGATGATAGACAGAAAGATAATCATTACAGAGGACACCGAGACTTTAGAAGAAGAGATAGAAAGTCATGCTTAATAGCTGATGAGGAATCCAATGATGATAAATCATATGAAACTAATACAGAGGAAGTAGTTTATGTGGCTATCAAAGACGGATCAGATGAAGAAAGGTATGAAGAAAAATCCCTAATATCTCACATAAATACTAATGATTCTTGGATCATAGATAGTGGATGCTCACATCACATGACAGGTGATAAACACAAGTTTGTTATGTTAGAAGATTATGATGGAGGCTATGTAAGATTTGGTAATGATGCACCATGTCTGGTAAAAGGTAAAGGATCTAAAACATTTAGACAATGCAAGATGCAATGATGTTTATTGGGTTGAAGGTTTGAAATACAATTTGTTATGTAGCATAGCTAAACAATACAGGATACTGAATAGAATTTCAGAAAGGAATTGTCAAAGTTCATGACAAGCATGGAAAGTTAGCTGCTACCGGGACACAAACAAAAGGTAACACATTTCATCTTGACTCAACTCATAATAAGTGTCTGTATGCAAAGATTGGCAATACCTGGTTATGGCATAAAAGGTTTTGTCATGTAAATTTTGATAATCTGATCAAAATAAGTAAGAAGCATCGAGTAAGAGGTCTACCGAGTCTTGAAAAACTTGAGAATGCTATGTGTCGAGGATGCCAGATGGGTAAAATGAAAAGATCAAGCTTTACAAGTAAGTCCTACACTTCTAAGGGAATTTTAGATCTTGTGCACACTGATCTTTGTGGTCCTATGAAAGTTCAAAGTTATTATGGTGATAAATATTTCATATTATTTGTGGATGATTACTCAAGGATGATGTTAGTTATGTTTTTAAAAGAAAAATCAGAAGCTTTTCAAATGTTTAAATGGTACAAGGCAAGAGTTGAAAATGAAACAGGAAGACAACTGAAATGTTTTAGATCAGATAGAGGAGGAGAGTTCACATCTGATGAGTTCAACTTATTCTGCAATGATCATGGTATAAAAAGACAAGTCTGCACCGAGAACTCCACAACAAAATGGAATTGCTGAGAGAAGAAACAGATCTATTGTGGATTGTGCCAGAACCTTGATGATTGAAAAGAAAGTGTCACAAACATTTTAGAGAGAAGCAATAAGCACAACAGTTTACACCCTGAACCAAGTACAACTGAAGAAAGGAACTTTGAAGACACCATATGAGATCTGGTATGACAAGAAACCTAATGTAAGTTATTTCAAAATCTTTGGAAGTAGATGCTATGTACACAGGGATGATAGAAATGGCAAGTTTGATCAGAAAAGTGAAGAAGGAACATTTCTTGGTTATTCTTCTAGAAGAAAAGCATTTAAATGTCTGATCAAATCATCTAACAAAATAGTAGAAAGTAAAAATGTGAAAATTGATGAATTTGCAGAAATGATGAAGAAAACTCCAAAGAACCAGAAGATTATGATGAATTTGTCTATGTTCAACCGACAAGTCCTATCGAGAAAACTGTAGAAGGAAATGAAGAGAATGTCCAATTACTGAGTGATGAAGAAGATCATACAGAGCCTACCATGATTGTATTAGCCAAGTATGTCAAAACACATCATGCATCAAGTCAGATTATAAGAGATAAAGATGATCCAGTGATGACAAGGAACAAACTGAGACAGAACACATGTTTGATATCTGAATTTGAACTGAGAATAGTGAAAGAGGCATTTAATAGTGAATATTGGATAAATTCTATGGGAGAAGAGATTGATCAAACCAAGAAGAATGACACATGGAAACTGGTCCCAAGACTGAAGGACAAAAATGTAATCGGTACAAAGTGGATTTTCAGAAACAAGCTGAATGAAAAAGGTGAGGTCATTCGAAATAAAGCAAGATTAGTTTGCAAAGGTTATGCCCAAGAAGAAGGAATTGATTATGTTGAGACTTTTGCACCTATGGCAAGACTTGAAGGAGTAAGAACCGCAATATCTTAGCTCAAGATCCAAGAAATGTATGGAAGTTCCAAGGCGAGGTAAAATGTTTTTAGATCAAAGGATACATTGAACCTGGTCAAGTTTGAAGATCTGATGGCTATGATTGATCATGAGATATGTGATCAAGGAGATTAAGTAGTTAGCAAATTGTTTATAAATAAGGAACTATTGATAAACAATGTATGTGGGAAAGTGTAAGCACAGGGATGCTACATAGTGATTACCAAGCATATAGGCTTGAAGACCTATTTGAATAACAGGGTATAGAGCCTAGTAGATGGACAAGATAAGTCCTATGACTAGATTGTATTGAGAAAATAAGAATCTACTTTAGCATTTTAGATGTGAAGTTGCAGATAGATTTTTATTATTGTTATTTTGTAAAGTGACAGAAAATCTCTTAACCGAGTGGACTGAACAGTCTTATTTGTAAAACCCTCTAGCAAGGTGACATTCTGATTGAGTGTTTGAAATCCTTTAACAAGGTCACTTCTAACAAGGTGAAGATCCTAATAGATCTGAGGGAAATCCCTTAACCAGGTCACATCTAGCAATGTGTTTGTAATCTTTAATAGGATTTGCTTTTAACTAAGCATACTCTAGAAGAGTATATTTCTTAGTGGGTCTAAAATTCCATAGTGGTTTTTCCGTATTTGGGTTTCCATGTTAAATTTGGTGTTATGAGTGTTATGATGTTTATATGCTTTTAAGTTTGCATGTTTAGCAGTTTTGGTTATATTGCTAAGGTATATGTTACAGAGGTTGAATCTGTTGTTTTTATGGAAGATTAAGTTTGTATGATTCACCCCCCCCCTCTCATCTTATTAGCTTGGCATCTGTACTTAACATTAAGTATCAGAACTATCACCTTAGGGTACCACAAACCATATTCTGATGTACCTTGCAAGTATCTAAATATTCTTTTCACCGCACTGTCATGATTTTCTCTAGGATCATTCTAAAATCTAGATGCAGTACAAACATCATTCATTATGTTAGTCCTAGTCTTAGTCAAATAAAGAAGACCTCCAATCATAGATTTGTATCTGTAGGATTTATCGGTGCGGAAAAATCTTTCTTTGTCAATTTCTCACTTGTAACCATAGGAGTACTTACTGGTTTAGAATCTCCCATACCAAATTTTTTCAACAATTCCCTAGCATACTTAGTTTGACAGATGAAAATACCTTTATCAATCTGAGTAATCTGTAAACCTAAGAAAAATTCCATTTCCCCAATCATAGACATTTCAAATTCTTTCTCCATATTCTTAGAAAAATCCATGCATAACTTATGTTCACCTCCAAAAATAATGTCATCAAAAAATTCTTTAATAATCAGTATATCATCATCAGTGATCTTATAATATATATTTTTGTCAGCATTGCCCTTAGTAAAACCAAGCTTCAAAAGATATTTATCCAACTTTGCATACCAAGCTCTAGGTGCCAATTTCAATCCATATAAAGCTTTCCTTAACCTACAAACCATGTTTTTAGCATCTAAAAGTGAAAAACCATCAAGTTTCTCAATATAAACTTCCTCATCAAGATCCCCATTCAAGAATGCACACTTAACATCCATCTGATAAACCTTGTAGTTTTTATGGGCAACATATGCAAGAAATAATCTTACAGCTTCAATCCTACCTACATTTGCAAAAGTTTCTCCATAATCACTTCCTTCCTTCTGAGAATATCCTTTACAAACCAATCTAGCCTTATTCCTTACAACTTAACCATCCTCATTCAATTTATTCCTAAAAACCCATTTCATTCCAATAACATTCTTATTTTTAGGTCGGGGAACTAAAGTCCATGTGTTATTCTTCTGAATCTAATCTAATTCTTCTTCCATAGCTTTCAACCAACATTCATCTTTACATGCTTCAATTACTAATATTGGTTCAACTTGAGAAATTAAACATACCTCATTAGTTGCCAGTCTTCTTCTTGTCATCACTCCATTGTTCTTATCCCGTATGATTTGATCTTCTGAATGATTCAATCTCACATACCTAGGAGTCTTCTGACTCTCTATTCCTCTTCCCGGTTCTTCAGTTACTGTTGAATTTTTTGATACTGTCGGAGTAACTGGTTCAACACTCTATTCTAGTAAAGGTGCTACCTATTAAGATATAATCATTTCCACCATTGTTTCTTTCTCATAAACTCTGATTTGACCTCTATTTAGCTCATCCACCTTGACATTAGCACTCTCCACAATTCTCTGCAATCTCTTGTTATACAACTATATGCTTTTCTTTCATTAGAATAACCAAGAAATATGCCTTCATCACATCTAGGATCAAATTTTCCAATGATATCATCTCTCCTGATATAACATTTACTACCAAAGATTTTGAAATACTTAACTATAGGTGTATTGCCAAACCATAATTCATAAGGTGTCTTATCGGTTTCTCCTTTGATATGTATTATGTTGAATGTATAAACCATTGTGCTCACTGCTTCTCTCCAGTAGATATGAGGTAGACTAGCTTCCATCATCATTGTTCTAGCAACATCCAAGATAGTTTTGTTCTTCCTTTCCACAACTCCATTCTGCTGAGGTCTCCGGGGAGCAAAAACTTGTCTCCTAATACCATGCTTCTCACAAAAGTTATTAAACTCACCGGATGTGAATTATCCACCATGATCTGACCTCAAACATTTAATCTTCATTCCTACCTTAGTTTCCACTTTAGCCTTAAAGATTTTAAACTTTTCAAAAGCCTTAGATTTCTCCCTTAGAAAAGTAACCCACATCATTCTAGAATAATCATCAATGATTAACATGAAATATCTATCACCTTGAAATTTTTCAACTCTAGCAGGGCCACACAAATCAGTATGAATAAGATCAAGAACATCATTGGATTTATCTTGTATACTCCTAAAAGTGGTTCTGACCTATTTTCCCATTTGACATTCTTTACATACCGGATTATAGGGCTTCACAATCTTAGGTATATCTCTAATTTCCTTAGTTGAACTGATCTTTACAATGCAATCAAAATTCACATGACATAGCCTTTTATGTGATTTCCAACTCCCATCAAGTTGAGCAATCAAACATGTATTCTCACCTGAATTCAAGTGAAATATATTACCTTTTGTCTGTGTACTAGTTGCAATCTCCAAACTAGATTTGTTGATGATTTTGCATTTTCCATCCTTGAACTGTAATTGAAATCCCTTATCCACCAATTGTCCTACACTGAAAAATATTATGCTTCAAACCTTCAATAAAATAAACATTATCAATATTGTGCTTACCATCTAATGATATAGTTCCTTTTCCTTTGATCATACATGCTTTGTCATCTCCAAATCTAACCAGACCACCATCAAATTCTTGCAAAGATAGAAACTTTGTTTTATCTCCAGTCATATGATGTGAACATACACTATCAATTACCCATTCATCCTTGTCTTCAATTTTAGCAGCAAGTGCCTTCTCTTCATGCAAATCCTCTTCCACTGTCAGAACATCTTCCTTGATAGCCAAGAACACCCATTCCTTTCCATTGTCGGAACCACTAGCAGAATCTTTTGTCAGTTCATCATCAGAGTTAGTCACACCTTCCTCATCTGCTATGTAGCATGGTTTATCTCTATTTTTCTTGTACTTATACTTGTTCTAATATCCAGGGTTAGGCTTAAAAGATCTTCTAACTCTCTCTTCAAACCTTAAATTCCTTTCAGGACATCTAGATGTGAAATGACCAATCTTATTACATACAAAACATTTAAAAGGTTATTTTCCTTCATACTTACTTCCTATCGGTCCTTTAGGTACTCTTCTAGAAAAGAGTGCTTCAAGTTTCTCAAACTCATCATCTTATCTCTTCATATCATCCAATTCCTTTGCATATAACGCTTTCCAATCTTGCTTACCAGTTGATGATGTAGATGCATAAAATGCAGGTTCAGACTTCACAGCTCCAATAGGTCCAAATTCTTCAAGCTCAAAAGTAGATAATTTCCCAACTAAGGTATCTTTGTTGACAAAAGTATTATCCATTATTATCAATTCATTAATAGTAGTAGCCTTCATCTTGTAAGCTAGTGGTAGGGCTCTCAGAAATTTAGAAATAATTTCATCTTCACTTAAAGTTCCACCACAACATTGGATTCCCATAACAATCTCATTTACCCTTTCCATGAATATAGTAATCCTTTCGTTTTCTTCCATCTTCAAGTTTTCATATCTCACCCGGTAACCATCAAGTTTAGCAATCTTCATAGTAGTTTCAGCTTCATTAAGAGTCTCCAACTTATCCCATATAACCTTTGCAGATGATTTGTCAGTTAATCCCATTATTTGTTGATCAAAAAGTGCACACAAGAGGGCTTCTCTTGCTCTACAATCATTCTCAGGCTCCTTATCCAAGTTTTCCAGAGGAGGATTGCTAGATGCCATATTATGAGGTGTAACACCATTCTATGTGATCTCCCAAATCTCTTTGCCAAGACTTCTTAGATGAGTCTCCATCCAAATCTTCCATACTGTGTAATTTGTTCCATCAAGCCTAGGAATATCTCTATGAAAGATAGCTCCAGATATGAACTTGAACTATTAGTCACCATAGGATCTTCTTCAAGTGGTTAAGCTTTCTACAAAGAGGACCAAAGCTCTGATACTAATTGTTAGACTGTTCAAATAACTAGAATATAACTAAGAGGGGGGTGAGTCAATTGTCTCATATTACCAAAACATTTAGCAATTAAAACTTTAATACCATAACCCAAAACATTAATACCAGAATGCTTAAACCAAATACCAGAATAGAAGATAAATTAATTAAGCATAAACAATAATCAAAGAGTAAATACCATCCACATGACACCAAGACTTATATGTGGAAAACCCGGTAAAGGAAAAAACCGCACTAGGAATCCTACCCACAGTCAGATAATACTTCTGTAGTAAGTATAAGAATTACAATTGAGGGGCCTCCACTTGCAAGAAGGCTAATAGCCTAGAGGGCACTTCTCATCACAAAAGGAGTCTCACTGACTACATAGAAATCTAGACTACAATCCAAAAGAATGAATGAACTACAAAGATAGAATCTCCTGTGCCTGAGTATAGTTCAGATTAAGCTCAATACCGGAGGACTAAATCCTCTTACATAAACCCAACTTGATCTCCAATGATTGACCAAATCCTCTACCTAAATGATATTACATTATTCACTCATACACATCCTTACATATCCCATACCATAATCCCAATATTATCTACAATGAGGTCTTACATCATATATCTACAAACCCTCGACCATAAACAATCAGGTCGACCACCAAACAATAAACCAATTACATAATTACAAAATATGTCAACCTTAGACCAAATAAATAATATCCAACCCATAAGACATCCCAGAAACACATCGAGAGGTCCAATGTACACGTTACATTAAGTTGGTCCATAACCTAGATCAATCGAGACCCAATGTAGGTCCACATGCTAAAGCAATGATCCCAGTCTGCGAAGTCTCAAACATGATCACCATCAACATCCTGAATCCATACCAGAAGCTACACCAACACCACTTATGCAATTCATCAAAGATCTTCATCAAAGCTCTACCAGTGAAACCCTTGGTGGAACCACAAACCAAGCTTCCAAGCAAACTGTGAGGCCCTACCCCGACCCATCCTATCTTTTTAGTTATTTTCATGTTGGAACTATTATGGATGCTTTATTTTGATACATTATGGATATAGAACTTTATTTGGTCCCACAAATTTGGTAATATTGATATATATTGATTCTTCATTTCTATGCTTTGTGGATATAGAATTTTATATGATCCTAAAATTGGGTAACATTGAGATGATGTATGTCATTATTTGATTTGCAGGACTTGATTATGATGCTAAAAATATGTTTCCATATCTTGTAAATGGATCAAATTTTGAGGATTATGATGAATTACTTATGTGAATTTCTTTGATATGTGACAATTGTATTGAATAATGTCAATTCTGTGCAGAATGATTGTATTGTATTCTAATTATGTGTTTTATATTATATGAGGCTATTGTAAAGTACTAATGTTTAAATTGAGATGCGCAGGAAATAATCCATGTGACCATGGAAATATTATGGAGAATCAAGCCTAGGCCTATGTGCATTCGTAAAACCAGGGGTTGTCTATTTGGAGAGACAACACCCCGTATGTATTGTATTTTATTCGTAAATGTAAAATGTTGCATGGGTGTAAATTGTATTTATTGAATTGTTTAATCATTTAAGGGACAATTGCCATGTGTGTATTTGTGATGTGGAATTATTTTGTAGTGTCACTTGACACCTATGTTGTATGTTGTGTTGGCAATTTGTCATGTCACCTTTTTGGAAAGTTTTTTTATTTTTGTTAATTGTTATATCTCCTAATTATCCTTGAAGGAACCAAGATATCTAGGTTAGTGAGCCACAAGGAGGGTCAACTCAGAGTTGACCCGTAGGTTAACTTTAGGTGGACTTTCTAAGGGTTAAATCAACTCCTAGAGTCAATTTTAGAGCATTTTTATTAGGCCTCATGGGGTACCTATGGGTGAAGGCAAAAATTGGCCATGTGTCTTTCCCTTAGGGCTTGTTTAACCACCCAAAAAAGTGGTTTTCCCAATATGGACGAATTCCATCTATAGGAGTGCCATCCTTGGTAGGATAACCTTCTTGATAGGTGTAATCCCTCTTCCCCATTTTATTCCCCTCCTCTAGGTGCCTTGGTTAGGGAGTGTGTAAGACCTAGGGAAGGCCAACCAATGGGAGTCCCTCACTCTATCCAAGAGGTTGGAAGGAGTGAGAGAAGCCTTCTTAGGCTAGGAATGGAAGCTTAGTGAGCTAATCACCCACTCTCCATCCTTGGAGATTTTTGAGAATTTTTTGAGGAAAACCAGTTTGGGATAGAAAATTTGGCCAAGTGTTGCAGAAAAGATTGAGGAGTGGGCTACTCTTCATCAAGCTTTCCCCTAGAATACCCTTGGTAGAGTCAAGGTTGGTGTTTTCTTTTCTTACTTGTGTATATGAGAATATGTTGTAGAATGCTTGAATGGAAAATGTTGTATTTTATTTGTGTTGTACTTATGAAAGCTTTATGTGATTTCTTGCTTATGTTCTGTTTTATGCGTTGTTGTGTTTTGGGGAGTGTCCAAGACCATCTTTCCCTTGGGAGGGCAAATTGGTCTTGGGGGTGGAAGGAGTTTGATAGCCTTAGGGTGTGAGGCTCTCTTTATCAGAGTGATCTCAAGGGTCTATCCATGTGACCCTTGCTGCATTTTTGTATTATATCACTTGGGGGTCATAAGGGGAGCAAATATGGCATGTTTGCCTTTTTGGGGGTCATAAGGATGTAGGGGTTAAGAATGAGTTTTGGTTGTGTTTTCATGGATGCCATGAGTTGGTTGTGAGTTTCTATCTAGCAGATCTCCTCTAGGGTACTCGGTCCACTTCCACCCTAGTAAAACATCACATTATGTGATGAAGTTTTAGCTTGGGAAGGGAATGTGTTTGTGGTGTTTTGTTTCCCCCTGCTTGTTGTGTGTTTGCTTGATTGTAACCCTATCTAGGACTTGGTTCTCCAAGCTCGGGGGTGGCTTCTAGTAAGCCTAGGCTGGGAGGTGAGCACCCCATGGTCACAGCCTTATGATTATATGTAGGTTGCTTGGAAAGAGGAAAGAAAGCTAGGAGTTGCAAATAAAAGAATAGGAAAAGCAATATTATGCTTTAGTTGCAGAAATGTAAATGAGGAGCTTTATGTTGTTTTTATTTTTTGTATAAAGAAATGTATTATTGTATTTAAGTCCTCATTATTGGAATGAGAGACCAGTTGGGTTGTTCCACCCATTGTAAAAGTTGACTTTTGTATTTGAATATTCTATGAGAAAAGTGCATTTTATTTAAATTCTGAAATCTATAATGCTGCTGTAAATATATTCAATTCTGTTTCATAATGAGTTCTGTATTCTGTTTATTTCTGCAATTTTAAGTAAAAAAATATTAAAAAAAAGGGAAGAAAAGCAATGTGTGATTAAGTAATTTCCTGCAGTATTTGAATGCTGTTATTCTGTCATTATTATCTCTGTATAGGCATAGTTGAAAACTAATCTATAAACAAAGTAAATTGCTGTAGATAAGCCTGTTAGTATAACTATCAAAAGAAAAATATGTATTGTTGTAGCTAAACCTATTAGTTTACAAAGTCTTTTCTATATGTTAAAAAAAAAGGGAAATGAAATGTGTTTTAATTATTTTCTTGCAATATTAAATGTTGTTGTTGTTGTCATTTTAGCTTACACAGAACAAAATAAAATAAACAAGAAACTAAAGTAGAACCATGAAGTTTACCTTTACTATAGATATCTAAATGAAGTTGAAAATGCCCTGCAGTCATAATTATTTTTGTCATTCTTTTACTTCTGTCATTTTTATATCTGTTTGTTCATTGCAGAATATTAATCTATAAACAAGAGAAATAAAAATAAAATATTATTTATTGCCTTTAGATTGCTGTCAGTATAACTGTCAAAGAAAATATATTGCTGTAAAAGAAAAAAGAGAGAGATTTTAACCTTTTTGAGAACGATATATATATATATATATATATATATATATATATATATATATATATATTATAAAAACAAAAACAAATTTACAAAAAAATAATGATTTGTGGGGGGGGACAAAACCCTACCCCTCCTCATGGGAAATGCCACGGGCCGCACCGCCACTGTGGAAACCCACAGTGGGCAGAGCCGAGTCTACCACTGTGGGCAACCACAGTGGGTGACGTTGGCGCCACCACTGTGGGTGTCCATAGTGGGTGGCGTTGGGGCCGCCACTATGGGCTTCCATGGTGGGTTCCCTATGAACGCCGCCGCTCTCTCTCTCCCCCTTCTTCAAATGTGGCCTCCGCTCAAACTCGGCTGCTGCTCTACCCCTCCATGGCTGCCGCTGTGCCCCTAGCTTGACACTGTACCTGCACACACACAAACACACACACCACGAAACAAAAAAAAAAATATTATATTAAACCCTAACCCATTTTGGGTTAGGGTATAGGTAAATAGAAAAAGAAAAAAAAGAAAAAGGGCTTTAGTATAAAAAAGGGGAAATGCAACCCTAACCCAATTTCGGGTTAGGGTTAGCATTTTAGTCCTTATTATAAATTGTTTATTTTTAACTTGGGGTTTGCATGTAAATTTGGGGGCGGGGGGGAATTTGAATTAAATTTTTGAATTATAACCAATACTTAAGGTTATTTAATAGTTGAATTATAATATTTCATGGACATAGTTGGTCCTTTTATTTAGAGAATTAAAATTTAATATAGTATGTGTTTATAATTTAAAATGGAGATTAATGTTAATTGGATACATTATTCACTTAATTGAATTAATTTATTTAACTAGGAAAAATTTATAGTTAATTGATATCTTCGATTAATTATGGACGTTAAGTTATATTTTAAATTGGGGAAAATTTTATAATTGAAAATTGTTAATTATTTTTATGAATTATAGCCCTTGAGACCAACGTTGGCCAGATGAATTATATCGTCAAAATTAAAGGGTTAGGGAAATACTAAAATTGACTTTAGAATAAAATTGGATTTACTTGTCTGATGACTTTGTGAAATTTGAACCCTTAACGGTTAGAATTAAATAATGAAATTGGCGTGCATTTAATTAATTAAATTCATGACAACTTATTTTAAGATAATTAAATTAACTAATTAAAATGTGGCAACCCTCTTGGGAATAATTAATCTTCATTAATTAATGTCACTTATTTGCTTTAGTTAATTAACCCAACTTTAGAAAACAATTCTATTTACATCTTAGTTGAGGCAAAACTCTATTGATTTCATTTTAATGTAGACTATGTTATGAGTTTATGTCGTTCAAAAAAAAAATTGTTGTTCCATTTTTTGCCCAAAAGTTTGGGCACGACACAAACAAGATAGCATCCGATCACAAGACAAAAACCAACTGACTGAATATGAACATGAGTAAGACAATTCCATAACCAAATCATACCAAAGTATACCAGATCATACCGGATCCAATCCAACTAGAAACCACACAACCTACTGGGACTAGAAGGGTACCAGTAATGATGCTATGATGAATCAATAAGGATCCGGTCAACTACTGAGATGGGGGGTGAATTAGTAGAGAGAAAACAAATAAAATTTCACCAAACTTAATCCCAACTCATAAACCAATCACTGAACTAACTGGTTTAAATATTGTACTGTCAAGCTTACCTAGTTGACTAGAACATCAATGATACAATGTAACAGATCTGAAACTCACATACTATTCAACCAAAACATCAAATCACTTTACTAAAATTAGTATTAGCACATTTCAGATCACTTTTGGTCATCTAATCATATCTTAGTGTCTTTACCAGTTAATCATATCAACCATATCAAAACACACAATCACAAAATCATTCACCACTTGACACAATGATTTTTGACATGGAAATCCAAATGGGAAAAACCATGGTGGGGATGAATGCCCACAAGTATTCTAAACTCTTCTAAAGTCCACCCTGTTAGGAGCCAAGCCTTGTTAGAAGCTTTATAAAAATGTCCTGTTAGAAACAGATCCGGTTAAGGACCAAGCCTATTAAAGCTTACCAGATTAGGGGATTTAACTATTGTAATTGTTAGAGAACAACAAGGTTTTTTATGATCTGGTAATAGCACTATCTTACTTAGTTAGATCCTTTTATGCTCCCATCTTCCTTCAAAACATTTTGCAGATACTCCTTTTGGTTTGGCAATCAATCACACTACCACACTTAAAAAAATTGCCAACACAATTACAAACAACTCATCGACCTTAAAAAGAAATACAATAGGTCGGTAACACACCACAAAAGCTAAGATCTCATAGAAATTACAAACATATCAGTTTGAACATGACCATTGGATTACATAGAAATCAACTACACATTGTTCAAGACAACTTCAACTGCTCCTGGATCACCGCATATTGGATCCTGTAACTCATCACATGTTATTCACTTCATGCTATGCATTTGCTCATTCCCAAGATAAAACAGTTATCTCTATGCACCAAAACCACTTTGAAACTCATCATGTGCATCATGCATACGTGGCATAATCATCTTCGATCACCATTCGATCATAGATCAACATAATTGATTCACCAAGCTCCACCGGTTAGGGTTTGACATATCAACAGGTTAGGGTCACCGGTTGATCACTATGCTTGAAATACCAATACCTATTTCCATCACAACTCAACTACTAGTTGCATTCCTGCATCACTACCAGTTATTATTGACATTAATGACAACACTATACTTCATTAATGCAATCTTCATAGAATGCCAACAATATTCCCCTTTGGCATTTATGGCAATACAAATATCAATACCCTTTGATTGTGATGATTGAGAGTAATGCACATACACAGATATAGTAATCCTAGTTTACATTTTTCCATGTACTGTCCTTCAACTATGTCTCCCTGTCTTTAGCTGGTAACTGGATATCAATCATATACAGTTCTTCTCCCTATCAATCATATAGTTCTTCTCCCCCTTTGACTGTAATGCCAAAGTGAATACCAATATCAATTGGTAAACCATTCCATGTTTAACCGATCTGCAACAATGATCTATAACTTGTTGCTCCCCCTATGGTGTAGCTCCACTCTACACCAATCCTGCTTTAATATCTTCAATAAGCTCTAGGACTGATGTCTTCCACATCTTCTTAATTGACTCTTGTAGGGGTACAACCCCTAGCTAACCTCTAAGATACTCAAAAGTAGCCTTAGGTAGAGGTTTTGTAAAGATATCCGCTAGTTGTTCCTTAGTAGATACATGCTCCAATGACACATCCTTACTCTATACTTTCTCTCTCAAGAAATGATACTTCAACTCAATATGCTTTGTCCTAACATGCAACACTGGGTTATTTGGAATTTTTATTGCACTGGGGTTATCACATAAAATCTTTACCGGTTTTATAATTTTCAACTTGAAACCTTCCAGAATGTGTTTCATATAGATTGCTTGGGTAAAATTCATATATGCTACAACATATTCAGCTTCAGCAGTTGATTGTGATATACAACTTTGTTTCTTGCTACTCCAAGATACAAGCCTTCCTCCAAGAAAGAATGCTCCTCCGGTTGTACTCTTCATGTCATCAACATTTCCTACCTAGTCTGCATCTGTATAGACTTTCAAATCAAAGTTACCTGCATATGGATACCATAATCCATAATCAATTGTACCTTTTAGATATCTAAAAATCTTTTTAGTTGCTACCATGTGTGTCTCCTTCGGGCTTTTCTGAAATCTGGCAAATAATCCAACTGCATGAGCAATATCCGGTCTGTTGTGGATAACATAATGTAGTTTCCCTATCATTGACCTATACTCCTTTTCATCCACTGATGCATAATCATCCTCCTTAGACAATTTACAATCTGTAACCATTGGAGTTCCAACTGGTTTACAGTCTCCCATTCAAAAAGTCTTCAATACCTCTTTCACATATTTGCAATGTGTGATAAAAATACCAATCTTCATCTATTGAATTTGTGAACCTATAAATAATTTTATCTCTCCTACTGAAGACATTTCAAATTCACTTTTTATCTCATCAGCAAAGTCATCACACATGTCATCATTGACTCCAAAAATGATATCATCCACAAATACCTCACTAACCAGTATCTTATCTCCTTCAGTCTTGAGATATATATTACTGTCTTCAGTGGTTCTCTGAAAACTTATCTTCACCGAGTGAGAATATAGTCTTTCATACCATGCCCTAGGTGCTTGCTTCAACCCATGCAGTGCCTTGTGTAGTTTGCACACCATATCCTTTGCTTCAATCAAACCATAACCATCTAGTTATTCAATGTAGACTTCCTCTTCCAATATTTCATTTAGAAATGTTGACTTCACATCCATCTGATATAACTTGAATCCTCTATATTCTACAAATGCAAGTAGAGTCATAACACCTTCCAATCTTGCAACTGGTGCAAATGTCTCACCATAGTCTTCACCTTCTTCTTGTGCATAACCTTTGCATACCAGTCTGGCTTTATTTCTGACCACTACTCCATCTTCATTCAGTTTATTCCTGAATACCCATTTAGTACCTATTACATTCTTGTTCTTTAGTCTGGGTACTAGTGTCCATGTATTGTTCCTCTCAATCTAGTCAATTTCCTCTTCCATAGCCTTGATCCAGTGATTATCTCCAAAAGCTTCCTTTGATGTTCTAGGCTCAATAGTGGAGATCATACAAGAATTCTCTCTTATTCTTCTTCTCGTTAACACACCAACATCTTTATCTCCAATAATTTGATCAGGATTATGATTGAGTCTAACATACCTTGGAATAACATGATCATGGTCTTTGAGTTCTTCTTCCTCTTCACTTTCTTCATCTTCTGTAGAATCTACATATTTAGGTTGAACTGGTGCTACAGTATTCATTTCACCAACTTTTGGCTTCACCAATTCTGGTTCCAAAATCAGAATGTAAGGTTCATCTTCCTCCTTCTCCTTACTGATTTCTCCTGAATCTTTAGGAAAATCATCCACTCGGACATTAGCAATTTCAATGATCTTCTTTGTTTGGTTGTTGTAGTATTTGTATGCTTTGCTCTTGGTGGAGTAACCAAGAAATATGCCTTCATCACTCAGCATCAAACTTACTAGCATAGTCACCTCTCTTGATAAAATATCTGCTACCAAAAATCTTAAAGTAACTGACATTAGGTGATCTACCATACTAATATTCATAAGGAGTTTTATCTTTACCTATTTTAACCAATATTCGGTTCATTGTCTAAACAGCTGTGCTAACAGTTTCTCTCTAGAATGTATTAGCTACACCTCCTTGTATTAGCATAGTTCTAGTAGGTTCAACAACTGACCAATTGTTCCTCTCTGCAATACCCATCTATTGTGGTGTCCTAGGTGCAGAAAGTTGCCTCTTAATTCCATTGTCTTCATAGTATCTAGTGATTTCCTCTGAAGTAAATTCACCACCTTGATTATTTCTTAAGCACTTAAGCTTTCTTCCACTTTCTTTTTCAACTAAGGCTCTGAATGCCTTAAACTTGCTAAAGGCTTATGTTTTTTCCTTCAATAATTTGACCCATATCATTCTTGAGCAATCATCAGTAAAGATCATAAAATACCGATCATCTTGAATACTCCTAGTCCTTATTGGTCCACAAAGGTCAGTATGAACCAAGTCTAGAAAATGTTCTGCAGAGAAAGATTTTCTCTAAAAAGTTGAGGATATCATCTTTCCTAACTGACATTCCTTACACAGAGCATTCACTAGTTTTTCCAATTGAGGCAAACCTCTTACTGATTTGGACTTACTGACTTTTACAATGTTATCAAAGTTTACATGACACAATCTTCAATGCAAAAGATGACTATCTTATACTTTTGCAATTAAAAAATTGTTGACTTTAGAACTTAAATGAAACAAGTTACCTCTTGCCTTCTTGCCAGTGGCAATTAGTTAACCTTTTCTTCCATAAATCTTGCACATCCCATTCTTGAATTGTAGTGGATAACCTCTGTCATTGAGTTGAGCAACACTCAAAAGATTGTGTTTCAATCCTTCAACCCAATAGACATCATCTACACTGCTCTTTCCATTCAAAGAGATGGTTCCCTTTCCTTTTACCATGTAGGGTGAGTCATTCCAAAATCTCACAACACATCCATCAAATTCGGTCACCGGTCATGTGGTGTGAACAACCACTGTCTATAATCCAATCATCAGAAGTATCCATCTGAGAGACTAATGCCTTTTAATATGATGTCTCTTCTTTAATAGCCACAAAGACAATATCCTCATTTGCATCTTCTTCAAATTCCTCATCTATAATTCCTCTATCCACTGCAATAAGACAATCTCTTTTATCTTTGCCTTTGTACTTTTTATACTTCTGACGTTTCTTCTCATTATCTCCATTTGGACAGTTAGCAGCAATATGTCCAATCCAGTTACATGCAAAACACTTCAAAGGTTTTTTACCTCTATACTTACTGGTACCTCTGGGTAACCACTTGGCCAACAATGCTTCAAGCTCAATCAAACTATCTTCATCATCAACCTCTCTACTGGATCTAGACACATGACTGTAACTAGCTTCTTTGCTTTTCCTTACCACTGAATTAGAAACTGAGGCTCTAAATGCATACTTTGATCTCTGAATACTTCCATCAAAACCATTTAATTCAAAAGCAGTTAATTTACCAATGATGGAGTCAAGAGTTACCTTTGATTTATCAATAGACTTGAGTTCTTGAATGGCTGCAACTCAGATAGCGTAGACTGGTAGAAGGGTTCTTAACACCTTGCTAACCAATGTGGTATCCTCCACTGTACCACTGACACTCTTGATCTCACCGACTATCTCCTTTGTCCTCTAACCATATTGTTGAATTTTTTCACCTTCAGCCATCCGCATATCATCTAATTTATCTCTTAGACTCTCTCCTTTGGTAATTTTCACATGCTCATCACCACTATAGATATCCTCAAGTTTCTTCCATACTTCAAAATCAATCTCCAAACCATGGACATCAACACACTCTGAATTGGACAAGGAACTGACAATAGCCTCCAATACTTGATTATTCTCATGTTGCTCCTTCTTTTGATCATCTGACAAAATCCCACTACGCAAGTTATATTTAGTAACAACATGTTCCCAATATTGATTTCCTAAGCTCTTGATATATATCTTCATCCTATCACTCCAGATTCTATACTTTTCCCTATTGAACTTCGGACCTTCTTTCTTCATCATGTTCTCCTAGATCTTTACCTCAAGCTGTTAGGCTTAAACACAAGAGGACCTAAATGCTCTAATACCAATTGATGATATGATGAATCAATAAGGATCCGGTCAACTACTGAGAGGGGGGGTGAATCATTAGATAGAAAAAAAACTAAAATTTCACCAAACTTAATCCCAACTCATAAACCAATCACTAAACTAATCGGTTTAAACATTAACAAAAACTGATACTAAACTGTCAAGCTTACCCAGTTGACTAGAACATCAATGATACAATGTCACAAATCTGAAACTCACACACCATTCAACCAAAATATCAAATCACTTTACTAACATTAGTAATAGTTCATTTCAGATCACTTCCGATCATCTAATCATATCTTAGTGTCTTTACTAGTTAATCATATCAACCATATCAAAACACATAACCACAAAATCATTCACCACTTGACACAATGATTTTTGACATGGAAACCCAAATGGGAAAAACCACGGTGGGGATGAATATCCACAAGTATTCTGAACTCTTTTAAAGTCCGCCCTGTTAGGAGCCAAGCCTTGTTAGAAGCTTTACAAAAATGTCCTATTAGGAATCGTCGTGCCTATGAAGTGTACCTATACTTGCAAACACAAAACACTCAATAGATCATTACAAGCATGGTTAATTAATTTAAAGAAAAGAAAGATAAAACCATAGCTAGTAAATGCGAGTAAATGCGAGTATGGATTTTGCTCTTAGATCTAGTTATGCAAATTCCAGTGACTTGACTACACTTAAATGGAGGATTTAAATGATGAAGCTGCATGATCCATATGAGATAATGATTTAAGATAGAAATGATGAGATTAAGCTACATGATTCTATGATTATGCTAGAAAATAAGCTAGAATGATGCAATTAAGCTATGATAACAATGCTCAAAATGATAAACTAAGATTGCATATGCCTATAGTAACAATGCTTAAAATGCAAATGAGATGGGATCTAGGATCCTTTGAACTCCAAAATGGGGTCTATTTATAGGATTTACAAGGCTAGGGGTGAGGTGGCAGGAATCAAAGGTCAAGATTACGTCTGAAGATATCAATGGTGAACTTGGAGGAGGTTGACAAAGAGGTTGGATGAAAGGGAACATTTGCCATCTCTATGGTGACAAGTGTCAAGAGGCTTCTAGAAGAGGTTGGATGAAAGGGAACACTTAGTGACAAGTGTCACAAAGCTTTGCTCATGAGAGGGCAAAGTGTTCAAGGAAAGGGGACATGGTGGTTAGGATGTGCAAGCTAGAATGGAGTTAATTCAACCCAAGGTTAGATGGAATGAGTTAGGTTTAGAAGGGTTTAGGTTAGGTGGTTAGAAGTTAGGAGAATTTGAATTTAAAAATTCAAATAATAGGAAAAGGTTAATTAATCTCAACAACTCATAATTGATTTGTTTTAATTAATTAGGGGATTTAGAAGAAATGAATTTAATGGAGGGAATTAATTAATTTGAATTAATTAATCAAAGCGAATTATTGAAATGAACCTGTTAAATAGATTCTTAGATTTATCAATAAGTAGATGAAAGGGGGATTTAATCAAATTGCTTAGTGAATTCAATTAAATTAGGAAGGGGGATTAATTAAATAATTGCTTATTTAATTAATTATCTTCAGACCATTTTTAGGTGTATACAGGAACAGATCCAGCTAAAGACCGCCTGGTTAAGGGATTGACTACAATACCCTGTTAGGAGTAACCTTGATAGAGGATTTCAAATCCAAGCTAATGGATCACCTGGTAAGAGGATTTAGAAAGAACCAAGCATGTTAAAGCTTACCCAGTTAGGGGATTTAATTTTTTTAATTGTTAGAGAACAACAAGGTTTTTGTTGATCTGGTAATAGCACTATCTTGCTTAGTCAAATCCTTTTATGCTCCTATCTGCCTTCAAAACATTCTGCAGATACTCCTTCTAGTTTGGAAATCAATCACACTACCATACTTAAAAAAATTACCAGCACAATTACAAACAACTCATCGACCTTAAAAAGAAATACAATAGGTCGATAACATAACACAAAACCTAAGATCTCATAGAGATTACAAACATATCGGTTCAAACATGATCATTGGATTACATAGCAATCAACTGCACATTGTTCAAGACAACTTCGACTGCTCCTAGATCACCACACATTGGATCCTATAACTCATCACACGTTATTCACTTCATGCTATGTATTTGCTCACTCCCAAGATAAAATAGTTATCTCTACATGCCAAAAACACTTTGAAACTCATCACGTGTAGGTCCCGGGGACAACTGAGAGGGGGGGGTGAATCAGTTGTCTTAATAAATTCAAACCAAAATCTTATTAACCAACTTAATGCTTAGTATTGGTAAGACAGTTAAGTATGCCGGTAAACAGTGTTAACAGAAAATTGCTATACCGGTAAGAATTAATGCATGAAACATAAACATAAAGTCATCCACAACACATGACACAAATATTTGTACGTGGAAAACCCTGTAAGGGGAAAAACCATGGTGGGAAACCTTACCCACAATCAGATGATACTACTGCAGATAGTAAGTGTACAAAGAGGGGTTTGCACATGCAGAAAGGCCAACAACCTAGAGCTCACTACTCAATCACAGATGGGAGTCACACTGACTATAGTTGGATGGTTGAATCCAATGAGAATGTACTGCACAAAATAGCATCTTCATATGCTGGATTCAGTACCGGTGTAATGCTGATATGCTTCTAAAAAAACCTAGCTTCACCTTCAAATGATTTCTTCATGTATATCTCTGCTTGATCTTGCATATATCCTTCCTTGAATCTTTTTCGCATTCCCCACTTGATCTTACAAATAAGATCTTACATTTATACCGTACCCTAAGACCAATTTTAGTAGGTTGGCTCTACAAGATATTATAGTAAAAACATTTTACAAATAATACAATATCCGATGCAATAACCGATTGAACATGTCGGCTTAATGCATTTACAGCAAAAATAAATCATCTCCATAGTGTGCCATGCTGATCTAGAAAAGATAAACTTGTCGGTGTAACCCTAGATAACCTGGACCTATTTGCCGGTAAAAGCAAATATGCAAATAAGAATATACCAATGATTATTATTTCAAAGTAAAGTGTCCACATGATGTCTTTGACATTACCAAGTGACTTCCATGTCAATGCAAGTACCGGTGAACATTATATCTTACCGGTTAACCATATACCGGTAACTGTTTGCACAATTTACTGATTGTCGGTGAATGTTGCTGGATCTCCAAAGTAGGTGAATTTAGCAGGTGTTGATATCAATGACAAAACCATACCAAAATACCAGCATCACATGCATCATGCACACATGGCATAATCATCTCCAATCACCATTCGATCATAGATCAACATAATCGATTCACCAAGCTCCATCGGTTAGGGTTTGGCATATCAACAATTTAGGGTTACCAGTTGATCACTTTGCTTGAAATACCAATACCAGTTTCCATCACTGCTCAACTACCGGTTGCATTATTCCATCACTACCAGTTAGTATTGACATCAATGACAATACTATACTTCATTAATGCAATCTTCATGGAATGCCAACAGGTAAAGCATCCATAACAACTACTGTTGACTTCAATGACAAAACATCAATGCAACACATAATCAATTCCTCCAAATGGCCAACATAATCTTACAAACAAGTCCAAGTCCAAGGAATACAAGAAAACATAAAACCTGATCAAGATATTCCAGAAATAGTGAAAGAATAGATGGCCAAAATTAAAGAACTATTCAAACCATATAACATTTCTATCAAATATAGTGGTGTGATTCTAGACAATGATTCAGAAATAGATTCAAATGAATATGAAAGGGATCTAGATCCATCATCCAATGCATCAAATGAAGAAAATGATGAGGAACAAGTAGTTTGTACGAGTGAAGGCACACTTTTCACAAAACAGAAAATAGAGCTGGAAAGAAGACAAGAAGAAATCATGATTCAAAGAAAATAAGCATATGAAAGGTAACAAAGGAAAGAGAATGAGAAAGATCAAGAAGTGATACCACAAGAAACAAAAATAGTCACTACTAAATCATTAGAAGATCAAAATAATATCATATCTATATCAAACATTGAACAAGAGATACCAAGGTATGGAAGAACTAATAGAAATTCAAGCAGCAATGACTATTAGTCATGTTGCCCCATATTTAAAATACCCAAAGTTTGATGTTCCTTGCTCTAAAATAATTATAATCCCTCACCCTAGGTATCATCATGAGGAATAAATGATGTTATTTTCTCATCCTCCTACCTTGAAGGTGTGTTTCAAATTTTGGAGCCTAACTCCTTAGCAATTGAAAGTTGTGGTCATATTTCCTAAATCAAGGCATTAAAGTCTAATGGGAAATATTTGAATTATTCTTTTAAAAATAACTAAAATATTTTAAATTGTTTTAAAGATATTTCCCATTTTGATCTTTTTCAAGAGAAACATAAATCAAAAGTCCTTATGTAGGGTCAGATGGAATAATTGCAAGTGATCTTTTGCTCAAAGCCCTTAATTGCTCAAAAAGTGAGCAAGCCTAACCTATCGCTTTGAAAAGTCAAAATCCTAACCTTAGCAAGTTAGATATGCTAAAAAAATGAGAAATCCTAACCTTAATGCTCACTTGCTGAGAAATCCTAACTTTATAACCTCCCTTGCTTAAAAAACTTAAGTTCCTAACCTCATCACTCAAGCAGATATAAAATTATGCTGAGAAATCTATAACTATTTTTCAAGAAACTTTCAAAAGGCTAGAAAGATGAAGTCTTCAGGAATGCTCAATATTATTGCAGGTTATATAGGATCGGTTTTGTTGGAATAACTTTGGAGGATTTTGCATAAAAATGGAAGCTTTGGATCAGCCTGATAGAGTGCCACCATAGAAAAAGCACCTAGGAACACACATTGCAAATGACTGTGAACCATTTGACAGAGTACCTAAAAGAGATGTTGTCTGATGGGATGCACAATTGCACTATATGCAAGAGAGTGTTTTGTTGAAACATCCCTAATAAGTATCGAGAAAATATAGTTTAATGAGCACTGATAATGCAAATGAAGTGTTTGGCTAAGTTCTTCAATGATCCTAGTTGCGGCTTGTTTATTCCATATCCCAAAGAAATGTGTTCTCTTGTGTATGTATACAAAATATGGAGGGATTTAGAAGTATGTGAACTATTCGATAAAATGTCTCAAGAGAATATTAACTCATGGAATGCAATAGTAGGAGGATCAGTAGAAAATGTTCTGCTGGAAATGCTTTTTGTTGAGAAAGATTTTGAAAGTACTCTCATTGATAGTCATTGCAAAATTTGAGAGGATAGACAAATTTTGTGAAATTTTTGACAAAAAGAATAGAATAAAATGTGGTCTTATAATTTGTTATCACCGGACCCTTGAATAGGTTATAAACATCCATCAAGGCTTGACGATGGGAATATTTATGTTAGATATTATAGTTGGAGATGCTCTGGTAGATATGAATGCAAAATGTGGAATCATAGACAGTGTGTGAATTGTTTGACAAAATGACTTAAGGAGATGTCATCTCAGTGAATGCAATGATTGCCAGAAACATACTATACCGTTGATGAAGAAGATTCAATTTTTTTTAAGGAAATACAATTATAGGTGTAAAACCAGATTTCGTAATGTTCGCCAGCATCTTCCTTTCTCATGAGAAAAATGGAAGAATTGAAACAACGCAAATCACGTGAGCTATTTGGTAGAAATCCTTCAAACAAATGTGGTCTCATGGATATCAGGTTTGTGACGTACATGCAAGACATAGATAAGTCAGGTAAATTGCTTGACAGAATGCCTTCAAACAAATGTGGTCTCCCCATGTATGCAATAGAGTGAGAGCATTTACTATATGACAAAATACCTCAAAGATGTGTGATTTCAAGGAATAAAATGAAATGTTGCAGAATGCGTACAAATGGTTTGCGCAAGGAAGCTCTCAAAATATTTGATTTAATGAAACACTCTAGAACACATTCTAATATTGTAATCTTTGTTCACATATAGGTGTTCACCCAAATACCCTTTGTGGATATCTTGAGGACACCCAATACCATGCAAAACTATGGTGATTATGTGATTATGTTTTCTTGGTGCCTGTAGACCATATATGAACATATACTAAATATTTCCAGACAACACTGTTATTTTTAGATGGTTCTTAAAAATAGTACAACCTATGCTCATCTTGTAAACATCTATATAAAGTTGGAGAAATCAAGTTGGAAAAAAGCAATGCAGCAATGTTATTTTGAAGATTATTGGTGATGATTGTTGATTACCTATCATGAGAAATGAGAACTCTAAGTTTTGAATATTGCATCAAGAATTTGAAGATTTATCGGCACCATTATGTAGAAATGGAGGGTGACAATAAAGATTTTCATCAAAATTTGAATAAGATCAATCTGATAAGAGAAGAATCAAATACCAAGCTATAGTAAGACATCGGTAGATGTTTTTTGGTCTCATGTATGGGTGACAAATATGGTGCCATTGGAATGTGTATCCTCAAAGGCTATCTTGCTTCTGAGCAGGTGATTATAGACTGGGAGATCACAAAGTGTTGACTCATAGATTGGAAAAAGGAGAAGTATTCATTCTCACAAAATTGACAACTTCTTTCATTATAGGTCTTAGCTTGTCTTTTTGTAAAAGTGACTTAAGTCACATATTGTAACTAAAGTTATCTTTTTGTCTTGAGCTTTGTAAAAGTTAGTTAAATCATAACTTATTTGTAAAGGGTACTTATTCTAAGTGTTGGCTTAGATAGTTATCCTAGGTGGATTAGTTAGGAAGTTATTCAAAGTGGTTACCAAACAGTGGCTATGAATTAGTTATTGCAGGATGCCTATAAATACAAGGCTTTTCATTTGTAGAGGGACTCTTACAGAGGGGAAACTATAGAGAATTTTCTAAAGAAACTTTTTGAGAACTTTTGGTTTTCACATTTTGTACACAAAGCTTTTGGATTTGTATATTTTCAAAAGAATAATGAAGAATGCATTGAGTTTGTATGTGTTGAATGTATTCATGATTTATTGTCGCTAATTTCTCATATGTTAAATTTGTAACCCCTTTGTGTATCGGTGGAATCTATTATTTTTCAGTTTAATAATCTATGTAATTGACTTGATGAAACATGTCGTTTCTTGGTATCTTGACTTATCTATGCTAGTATAGCCTATCTCTTCGGATGTTGAGATTTGTTGTACTTTTTTCATCATCATTGCATATTTAAAAGCCATCTTATGCTTAACCCCCCTTGTAATGGTTATCTATTCTATAGTCTCAGTGTGTATTCGTGTGTCTTCCATTGGGGTTTCTGTTATCTACTTTCTTTAGTTTTGTGTTTTCCTTCCTTTTTGTACTTTCAGGTAAAAAGTACACAAAAATCCCAAATACTCCTATCATATGAGGGATCTACCCCTCTCAAACATAGGGGAAGATTGTAGTTTGGTTGCAATCTCTCCAACTATTGGAACATTTGTCACTGCTCTTTGGGAAAATAGGGCTAGTTTCAAAGAAACAATCACAGTAACAAATTTGTTTACCAACAGATTTTTGGCGACTCTACTGGGGAGCAAAATGCCAGTGTGTTTTGTTCCTAAAAAATTTTAAGGTACCTTTTTCAGAATGAAGGTTAGTGACTCTATTTGAAAGATCAAATTCAAAAGAATGGTTTCGTACAAAGGAAAGTTGGAAAGTGACAGTGAAAGTGATTATGAAAACTATATATATCAAAAGAAGCAAGTTCTTGATGAACCCATACAAGTTGAGTTCTTGAAGAGCTTTTATGGTGGCATGCAGTTTACTCCTAATAAGATGCATCCCTCTTTATGTCACATGTTGCAAGATATTGAAGAAAAGCATAGAAAAGAGATTGGTTTTCTTTCTTGTGATCATTTACCTAAATCAACAACAATCAAGAAAGATGAAGACAAAATTGATCTTTCTCCTGTACCAGTTGTGTGTGTGAAAACTAGAATAAGTCTATAAGTTGTAAGACACAACGATTCAATTAATTCATTGCATGCATGGTTAGACAGATATAATCATGAATATAAAAACCATAATAAATTGACCTATTGCCTTCTAAAAGATGCAAGTATAGATTTGCTCTTAGATTTGTATAAGCAATACTAGTGACTAGACTACACCAAGACGAAGAACTTAATCTATATGAGCACACAAATAAGCTAAATGTATGCAAGATTAAGCTAGATATGAAAGATTAATCTAGATGAATGAATATTAAGCTATATGAATTCAAGCAATCATAATTAAACTAAATATGAAAGAAGCTAAACTAGGATGCAATAATCTCAAAGCACAATATCTTCAATGACTACAGAGAAAAAATTGCATAATAACGATAAATCTCTAGGGTGTTTTGAATGAGAGATGAAGGCTGAATTTATAGAGACTCAAGAGAGAGACCAACAGTCAAGATTGATTAACAATGAGCGGTTGAGATTCCTCAGGAAAAACCACATTTCAGGATAATTGAAATAATTGAGAGATCAGATTAAGTTAATCTTGAGATAGATTCCAATTATAGCTTGATTGAATGCATTCAGATTATAAGTCTGAGTTTTCATTGGAGATAATTTTAGCTAATTCCATGCACTTGAGATAAAAATAGGTGATTCCATGCACTTTTCTTTAATTTTCTCAAGATTTTTATTTAAAAAAAAGGCTTTTCAATATAACTGAACCTCTTTCCTTAATAAAAGCTTTAAGTTTTAATTTTAGAGAAGATGATTAATTCAATTTAATTGCTTTTCTAATTTCTCAAGTTATCTCAATTTAGAAAAAGAAACATCTTAAGTTTGATTTCTTCTCTTAGTTTAATTCTTTTCTTTTGTTTTCAATTTAACTCTTTCTTTTGCAGATTAATTCCTCTTTTTGTGATAAATCTCTCTTTGTAAATTAATTCTCTTTTTTTGTGATTAAATGGCAAATTTATTTATTAATTAAATATGCTAGGATATTTAATTAAATAAATAGGATAATTGATCAAAATGATTTACTTGGAATGATTTAATTATTTAAATAAATATTTAATTAATATAGAGTGATTAACTTGCCATATAACATTAATGAGTGAATAATTAATTAATTAGGTGCTCAAGGTTGATCAATTGGCTTTGGTTAGGACCTTGGTGATGTTGTCGAGATTAGGGGCCCATGGTTTAGATGACCATTGTTAGGGTATTACATTTTCTCCTCTTTGAATTAATGTGCGAGCAACACGTTGGTTCAAAGAATAGTTAATTTCAAATAGATATGGGTTTTGAACTTGATGGATCACAAACCGATGAAGAGCGAGGTATTCAAATTGATTTGAAGTGGTGAAAATGAATAGATTGATTAAAGCGATACCAATCCTGAAATTGATTGAGCAAGCATTGACAAAGAGCGAGATACCATTCTTGAACTTGATGGATCAAGAAATGAGCATCGATTTAGAACTTGATTGAACTAGATTGAGTGAGAGATGCAACCGATTTCGAACTTGATTGAACAAGAATCGACTGAGTGACAGATAAAACCGATTCTGAATTTAAGTGAACAAAAATTGACTGAGCAAAGTGAACTGATTCCGAGCTTGATTGAACAAGAATCGATTAAGTAAAGTGAAAGAACTGATTTCAAACTTGATTGAACAATAATCGATTAGCAAGAGAAAATGTCCAGCTTGATTTGATGTGATGAAACTGAACATCGATTTGAAGATTGATTCAGATAAGGACAAATATTGATATGACCCTAGAGATTGCTTTATTTGACATCAAAGAATCTCAACTTGATACAACGTGATTTAGTTAAGATGCCCCTAGTAACAAGGTTTGATTGATTTTCTGTGATTTGAAAAGATTTTTTTTGCTTGACTTTAGATGAGGATTTGGAAAATTTCTTGACTTTTGGAATAATGATAATGAGTATGCTCTTTGGGGAGAGAAATCAAAAGATAACGAGGGTACAATGAATTTAGGCAATTTTTAGCAATAATTATTTGAGCACAAAGATTTATGTTGAAGATTGAAATCAGAGTTGATTTGAGAAATAAATTGAGATTTAGAATTGAAGTGAGTACAAAATGATTTGAAAATTGACTTGAGGATGAAAGTACTAAGTTGTCAACGTCGTGAAATTTTGACTAGAAAATTGACGTCAAATTTTGATTTCAATCTCAAAAATGGACTCAGGATAGTCGATTTAGCTTGAGGTACAAGTTTTATATCCATCGGAGCAAGTTTAGAAATTAGGGTTTTGGCTATATAAGGGGTTCAATGTGTCATTGTCAATTCATTTTTACCTCTCAAAGTTTAAAATTTGAAAAACCTTCTACGAAGAAAAATGGCCATTCCGATTCAAGAGCATCGATTTGAGCACCAAAGACGTCATAATCGACCGTGGAACTACGCCCCAGCAGTAAGTGATAGATCTTTAGCCTTTCCATTTCTTAATTTTGGAATTTTTGTTGAATTTTTTCATTTTAAAATCCGTTTAAAGTCATTTTTATTGTTTTGTCATGCGGTGTTATACTATTACTCGTACAAGTATCTATGCTTTTGTGTTTTGTCATTTGGACATGTAGGGTTTGTCATCTGATGGTCACTCATGAATCGTACGATAGTGTTCTTATGAGACCATTTTATCATGCAACATGCTATTATTTGTCGTATTGGTATGTTTACTCATGCAGGGCCTATTGTTTGCTCATACGAGTTTCTGCTTGTCTGTGGAAACTCATATAAAAAATAAGTATTTTTAAGTGTAAACAACAATTTTTTATTTTGAATGTTGTATATTTGGATTCTATAGCATGTTTATTGCATTCTTAGCGCAAATTTGATCACGTATTGATGATTTGTATGTTCGATTTTGCAGATTTAGTTTCCAAATATTCAGTTTCGGTGTACATTTCTGTCGATGATGAAGTTGGTTTGTGAGTTATTAGATGCAGAGAGAGGTCACATTGGTTTGTGTGGATTTGGATACCTATTACAGATGCCTGATATCCATGTGAATAATGGTATGTTGACTGCTTTAGTCGAGCGTTTTCATTCAGAGCATAAAACCTTTCATTTACCAGTTGGAGAGATGGCCATCACGTTGGAGGATATATACAAGATTTTTAGGATTTCGTTTGTTGGAGATAAGGTTGATTATGATGATACTCCTCGACTGGGTATTTTGGCTTTGAGACAGATATTCCATGATGAGACTATTCTTGATCGTACTATTATATGGGATGATTTGATGAGCAGATATGGTGCACAGTACCCTCAGGCTTGCGTTTTGGCTAGTAAGATCGGTTGTTTTGTGATGCCTGACAAAGGACAACAGGGGTTTCTATGTGGTTGGTACAAAATGCTTGAGAGGTTGCTGACTCATCTAGTTAGATTAGGGTGGGGATCATGTTTACTCTCTCATATGTATCATGAGATGCATGAGATTATATATCAGGAGGGGAAGAGCATGGCAACAAGTGTGTTAGTTTTACAAATATGGGCATGGGAGCACATCCCCGTATGCAGACCTATTGTAGATGATTCTTGGGAGGTGCACAACCCTATTGTATGTTGTTATTTAGGTTATGTTATTGTTACCAAATTTTGCACATGCCAAATTTATTGCCCTAATGAAGCCTTTCATTCATTCATTTTGAAAAAGATCAAATCATGAATGAGAAATCAGAAATGCACTATTTTTGTCTAACTTGTTTGCTTCATGTGCAACTATAGGAAAAGTGAGACAGCGCGTGGGTTAAAATGTGGCTCCCACGAGGGTTGAGCTCAGCATGTTGTAGATCACTGAGATATTTATGCTCCATTGCAGATGATGTTGGTATTATGGATATGTTGCATTGGTTTTGTCATTGATGTCAACACTTATAAACACTTATCCTTCTCGAGATCTTTGATTATATTCACCAGCAAGTTTAGTGACTTATGCACAGTAACCGGTATTTGGTTCACTGGTAGGTAATATTTTTCATCGGCACTAAGGATGACTTGTTATCATCTGGAAATCACTTGGTTATGTCGAAGACATTGTTTGGAAACTTGGTTTTGGAGATTTGGTTATTGGTCTAACCGGGTTGACATATTTGCTATTATCGGCAAATTGGTCTAGGTTATGGACCGACATGCGTTATCTATTCTAGATCATCATGACAAGTTATGGAGATGGTTTAATCAATTAATATTGTTATTGAGCCTACATGATGCATCGCATCTTGACTTGTTGTAATTGATTTTATTGTATTATTCTTAGTGAGCCGACCTACACATTTGGTCTTAGGTTTTGGTATATATGTAAGATCTCAATTGTGAGATTCATATAGAGGTGGTATGCAATAAGTTATTATAAGGTTGTGACATTCAGTATATGCAAATATAAGCAGAGCTACTCATGCAACCATCATTTGAACATTAAAGAAAGGTTTGAAGAAGACAATCAGAACTTAACCGGTACTGAATCCAGCATTGGAGATGCTACTTTGAGCAGTACATCATCATTGGATTTAATCATCCAATTATAGTTAGTTTGACTCCCATTTTGTGATTGAGTAGTGAGCTCTAGGTAGTTGGCCTTTCTGCATGTGCAGACCCCATTTGTAAACACATACTATCTGCAGTAGTATCATCTGATTGTGGGTAAGGTTTACCACCATGGTTTTTCCCCTTATAGGGTTTCCATGTACAAATCTCTGTGTCATGTGTTGTGGATATTGTTTCTCTTTCTATTTGATGCATTAAGTTTCACCGGTATTGTTATTAACTGTTAATCTATTTACCGACATTAAGTTTGGTTTACTGGTATTAAGTATCAAGTTTGGTTAAGTTGTATTTGAGATAAAATTATTAGACAACTGATTCAACCCCCCCTCTTAGTTGCCTCCGGATCCTAGCAATTGGTATTAGAGCCAAGTCCTCTTTTTTTAGAAGTTTAACAACTTGAGGAGATTCTATGGCAACTAACTATTTCAGGAAGGACAATCTGAAACTTGATGGAACTAACTATGGTATATGGAAGATCAGAATGGAGACACGTCTGAATTGCATTGGAAGAGACATATGGGATGTTATACAGAATGGTTATGTTGGTCCTTCACCAAGTCAACCTAATCCACCTATGTTGGCTTAGTATCAAGAGAATGATTCCAAAGCAAGAGAAGCACTCTTGAGTGCCTTGTCAGATCAGCAAATCATGGGATTATCAGACCAATCTACTGCTAAAGCTATTTGGGACAAGTTGGAAACATTGAATGAAGGAGATACCACTGTCAAAATTACAAAATTGGAATGCTTCCAGGTCAGGTATGAAAATTTGAAAATGGAAGAAGATGAAAGAATGTTTTCTTTCATGGAAAGGGTTAATGAAATTATTTTGGGAATACAATGTTGTGGAGGCTCCTTAAGTGAAGGTGAAATTGTTTCTAAATTTTTAAGAGCATTGCCATCGGCATATAAAATGAAAGTAACTACTATAATGAGTTGAGAACCATGCCTAATACATCAATGTCTAGAGATACCTTGGTTGGAAATCTTTCAGCATTTGAGCTTGAGGAATTTGGTCATGGTGCTACAATTAAGATAGATTTAGCTTTCAAAGCATCATCATCTGCAACATCTTCATCATCAACTGATAAATCTAATTGGAAAGCACTTTATGCAAGAGAACTTGAAGACATTAGGAGGGAAAATGAAGAACTTGAAGAGCTTGAAGTACTATTTGCAAGGAAAATGCCTAAAGGTCCTATTGGAAGTAAGTATGAAGGTAAATCACCTTTTAAATATTTTAACTACAATAAAATTGGTCATATGGCATCTAGATGTCCGGACAGACATGCAAGATTGAGAGAAGAAGCTAAAAGAACATATAAGCCTAACCCTGAATATCAAAGATACAGATTTAAGAAGAATAGTGACAAATCATGTTACTATGCAGATGAAGGAGTTACTGATGATTCTGATGAAGAACTAGGAGAGAATGCGTGGGCTTTTGTTGCAATAACAGAAGATCAACTAGCACCTACTATTCCACCATTAGAGAAGGCCCTGGAAGCTAAAATAGAAGAAAAGGATGAATAGATTATAGATTCCGGATGTTCACATCATATGAGTGGTGATAAAAGTAAATTATTATCTTTTCAGGAATATAATGGAAGTCTAGTAAGATTTGGAGATGACAAAGCTTGTTTGATTAGAGGAAAAGGCACTATAGCTTTTGATGGTAAGTACAATACTGACAATGTTTATTATGTTGAAGGTTTGAAGCACAATCTTTTGAGTGCTGGTCAATTAGTTGAAAAAGGATTTTAGTTACAATTCAAGAATGGTAAATGCAAAATCATGAATAGAACTGGTTTGGAAATTGCAACCGGTAATCAGACTAGAGGTAATATATTTCATTTGAATAACATTGAAAAGACATGCTTGATTGAGAATATTGATGAAAGTTGGTTATGGCATAAAAGACTCTGTTGTGTGAATTTTGATTGCATTGTGAAGATTAGTTCATCTAAGGCAGTAAGGGATTTACCTAAGATTGTAAAACCTCATAATCCGGTATGTAAGGAATGTCAAATGGGAAAGCAAGTTAGAACAACTTTCAAAAGTATTTTTGAGAAAACCAATGATGTTCTTGATTTAATTCATATCGACTTATGTGGTCTGACAAGAACAAGAAATCTACAGGGAGATAGATACTTTATGCTAATCATTGATGATTATTCTAGAATGTGTTGGGTTACTTTTCTCAGGGAGAAATTAGAAGCTTTTGGGAAATTCAAATTATTCATGGCACTTGTAGAAAATGAAACTGGCAAGAAAATCAAATGTTAAAGATTAGATCAAGGAGCTGAATTTACATCTAAGGAGTTCAATACATTTTGTGAAGTGAATGGAATCAGAAGACAACTATCAGCACCCTAGACACCTCAGCAAAATGGAGTTGTGGAAAGGAAGAACAAAACTATTATGGATGCAACCAAAAGCATCATATCAAAAGCAAATCTACCTCATGTGTATTGGAGAGAAGTAGTGAATACAACGGTTTACACTTTCAACAGAGTTCACATCAAAGGTGAAACCGGTAAGACACCCTATGAATTATGGTTTGGTAATATTCCCACTCTTAAGTACTTCAGGATACTTGGAAGCAAATGTTACATTAGGAGAGATGAGTATATTGGTAAATTTGATCCTAGAAGTGATGAAGGAATATTTCTTGGGTATTCATCTAAAAGCAAAGCATATAGATGTTTTAATAAGAGATTGCAAAAAATCATTGAGAGTGTAAATGTGAAGATTGATGAACACTTAAGAAGAAATTCAAGGTCTACAGATTTTGAACCGACAATTGAGATAATCACAAATGAACCTATACAGAGTGCACCGGTACAAAATGTTGATCCAGTCATAGCGACATCATCAGAGAATTCTACAATGACTGAAGAACAACAACAACTGAATACACCCAGGTATGTAAGATTGAATCACTCTAAAAGTCAGATAATTGGGAATAAGTATCAAGGAGTTATGACTAGAGGAAGACTGGCAAATGAAGAGGTATGTTTAATTTCTCAAATTGAACTAGCATCTTTCATTGAGGTATGTGAAGATAAACATTGGATTAAGGCTATGGAAGATGAATTGGAACAAATTGAAAAGAACAATACATGGACATTGGTTCCCCGGCCTAAAAATAAAAATGTAATTGGAACTAAATGGGTATTCAGAAATAAACTTAATGAAGATGGTAAGGTAATTAGAAACAAAGCAAGATTAGTGTGTAAGGGATATTCATAGAAAGAGGGAATTGATTACAATGAAACCTTTGCACCGGTAGCTAGAATTGAGGCAGTCAGATGATTTCTTGCATTTGCAGCACACAAAAACTATAAAGTTTATCAAATGGATGTTAAATGTGCATTTCTGAATGGTGAACATAAGAGGAAGTTTACATTGAACAACCTGATGGATTTTCATTGACAAATGATAAAGATATGGTTTGTAGATTAAGGAAAGCTTTATATGGATTGAAGCAAGCTCCTAGAGCTTGGTATGCTAGATTGGACAAATATCTTATGAAGATTGGTTACACTAAAGGTAATGCTAACACCAACTTATATTTCAAAGTGACTAATGAAGACATTTTGGTTATTGAAGTTTTTTTTGATGACATCATTTTCAAAGGAGAAGATGGATTGTGTAAAGACTTTTCTAACAAGATGCAGGAAGAATTTGAAATGTCTATGATTAGGGAGATAAAATTCTTTTTAGGATTGCAGATTTCACAGACTGATAAAGGTATATTCTTATGTCAATCAAAGTATTTAAGGAATTATTGAAGAAATTTGGTATGGAAAACTCTAAACCGATAAGTACTCCTATGACACAACTGATAAACTATCATTGAAGGATGATTCAACTCCTATTAATCCGACAAGATATAAATCTATGATTGGAGGTTTGTTGTATTTGACACAAACAAGACTTGATATAATGAATGCAGTGTGTATTGTTTCAAGATTTCAGAGTAATCCTAGAGAAAATCATGAATCAGTAGTAAAAAGGATTTTTCGGTATTTACAAGGCACAACAAGTCTTGGTTTATGGTATCCTAAAGATGAATATTTTGAGTTATGTGCATACACTGATGCTAATTGGGTAGGATATGTAGATGACATAAAGAGAACCATCGGTGGGGAATTCTTTCTTGGTAGTAGATTGATTTCATGGTTGAGCAAGAAACAAAGTTGTACATCATTATGAACAGCAAAATCAAAATATGTTGCAGCAGCAACCAATTGTACTCAGGTATTATGGATTAAGAAAATGTTGAAGGACATAAAGGTAAAATGCAAAGAACCTATAATCACCTATTGTGATAATATGGCAGAAATTGATATATCTAAGAATCCGGTATTTCACTCTAAAACTAAACATGTTTCTATCAAATACAATTTTCTGAAAGAGAATGTTGAAGCAAAAGAAGATTGGTTTATGTGAATACTAAAGAGAAGATTGTAGACATATTTACTAAGCCTTTGCCTAAGGAAACTTTTGAATATCTCAGAGAATAACTTGGGGTCATACCCTCACCGGTAGAAACTTAGACAGTTGATGCTTGGCATCAAACTGACAGAATTTAAAGAGAAACCTTTTTCCGGCTTTGATGAAGGAGAGCTACTTCTCAAGGGGAGTAGTTGGATAAGTTGGCATTTGTAATTGGTTCTATAAACTGGTTTTATCTAGTATTTGTATTTCTTTGGTATTTGATGTCAAAAGGGGAGAGATGTCTATGGAAAAACATTAACACACCATCCTTTGGGGAGAGATTATTCATTGGGGGAGAGATTGTTATTCTCTGCATTTGTATTGATCTATTCTGGTGATTGTTGGTTTTTGGTTTATTGACATTTTTGCTTTGGCACTTAGATGGTTTTTCCATCTTGTGTTTCCATCAATGCCAAAGGGGGAGATTGTTGGTATTATGGATATGTTGCATTGGTTTTGTCATTGATGTCAACACTTATCAACACTTATCCTTCTCGAGATCTTTGATTATGTTCACCGACAAGTTTAGTGACTTATGCACAGTCATTGGTATTTAGTTCACCAACAGGTTATATTGTTCACCGGCATTGAGGATGACTTGTTATCATCTGGAAATCACTTGGTTATGTTGAAGACATGGTTTGGACACTTGGTTTTGGAGATTTGGTTATTGGTCTAACAGGGGTTGACATATTTGCTATTATCGGCAAATTGGTCTAGGTTATGGACCGACATGCGTTATCTATTCCAGATTAGCATGACACATTATGGAGATGGTTTAATCAATTAATATTGTTGTTGAGCTGACATGATGCATTGCATCTTGACTTGTTGTAATTAATTTTATTGTATTATTCTTAGTGAGCCGACCTACACATTTGGTCTTAGGTTTTGGTATATATGCAAGATCTCAATTGTGAGATTCATATAGAGGTGATATGTAATAAGGTATTATAAGGTTGTGACATTTAGTATATGCAAATATAAGCAAAGCTACTCACGTAGACACCATTTGAAGATTCAAGAAAGGTTTGAAGAAGACAATCAGAACTCAACCAGTACTAAATCCAGCATTGGGGATGCTACTTTGAGTAGTACATCATCATTGGATTTAATCATCCAATTGTAGTCAGTGTGACTCCCATTTTGTGATTGAGCAGTGAGATCTAGGTAGTTGGCCTTTCTGCATGTGTAGAACCCATTTGTAAACACATACTATCTGCAACAGCATCATCTGATTGTGGGTAAGGTTTCCCACTATGGTTTTTCCCCTTACAGGGTTTCCACGTACAAATCTCTGTATTATGTGTTGTGGATATTGTTTCTCTTTCTGTTTCATGCATTAAGTTTCACCAGTACTGTTATTAACTGTTAATCTGTATACCAACATTAAGTTTGGTTTACTGGTATTAAGTATCAAGTTTGGTTAAGTTGTATTTGAGATAAAATTATTAGACAACTGATTCACCCCCCCCCCCCTTCTCAGTTGCCTCCGGGTCCTAACAGATGAAATGGCGTGGCTAATGTAAGGCCGAAAGAAACTCAGAGCAAATGCAATCAGCCTGTGTAATTTTTTTTACTTGGGCACCAAAGAGGGTTTTAAAAGGCTAGAGAGCTTCCAAGCAATTTTAGTCGCTAGGCAGGAAGACCATTTATCCCACATTGGTCATGCAGAGGGAGTTTATCGTATTTAAATATAAGAACACATATAACTATAGTGTCAAAGCTTACGAGCTTTTGACAAGAAGTGGATCATGGCCCAGTGGACCCCACGTGCGTGTGCATCTCAAGGCATCCAAATTTTGTGACCGACTGGTGGGAAGAGGTTAAAGGTCGAGCAAGTAAGGAAGATCAGATGCAAATCATGATGATCCAATGGTTGTTTCTATGTCATGATGGTTAGATGCTCGCTGGTTATCTCATGCGACTTGGTGATTGATGACATGGCAAAGCAGAGGGTATAAGACCAAGGACAGGTGGCCGTCCAAGTGGGCTAAGAACGAATGAGAATGTGCCACATAGTAGAGAGTAGATGAAGAACCAAGGTAGATCAAGTCCAGTGGCATGTCCAAGTGGTGGGACAAGGTGGACCCACGAGTGAGCCAGTGGTTGACGCATGGCGACACCATAGAATAAGAGAGACCCTCTCAGAGAGGTTAATAGGCATGCAAATCAAGAAAAACAACAATGATCACCAAGATCTGAAGGCTATCACTAAGGTGCAAGGAAAAGTTGCACGCCCAGTTATCTCACGTGACTTAGCGACTAATGACATGGTGGTTTAGGTGGAACCTAGGTGGTGGCCATGGACCAACCAGGAAGTGAAACATGGTGGGCCTGATAGATGGGGAGAGTGGCTAAGGGAAGTTAAAGGTCAAGTAGATCATAGTTGACCAACAATAATTAGAGAATATTTGATGGTAGTCGCCAAGTCGTGGTGGGAAACTACTCGTTAGGATTTCCATCGTGACCCAACGACTAAGGATGGAATTATCATCGGCCATCAGAATAACATGTTTGAGGCCACGCTGAGAACCTAATAAGGAAACATCAATTGGGAGCGCATCATCGGCCATCGAAATAATTATTTCAGTGCTAACCCGATGACCCTATGAAGAAAGCAATTCTAGTTATAGTCAGAAGCCGAAAGTGGTGGCACACAAGGTAGCATCCAGGGGTCCATGCAAGATAAGAAGAAGTTGTCCGGTAGTTTGAGGTCCGATTTGAGCTTGAGAGAAATTTTGCATGAGTCTTTCTCATGATCTTGAGGTAATAAGGATTGATTTCTGAGTGCCATATGGGTCAACCTTTAGTTGACGAAGAGTTTGAACTAAATTGCATGAGTTTTTCTCATGATTTTGAGCCTATTTTGGTGACTTTTATTTCTACGTGAGGATCAATTTTCAAAAAAGATATTTCCAGTGGGAGTTCATCTTCACTCATTCTAGAGTTATCTTTCCTCTACCTTTTTGGAATGTTTTTGTATAAAGGGAAAAAAGTTTTATCTTTCTTCTCTAGTTCTTGATCATTCTCTTGCTAGTTTTAGCAAAGAAATCATTCTTGTAGCTCCTGTGTAGTTTTATGATAGAATACTAAATAAAAATTATTATCTTATGCCTTATGTCTTTACAGTTCATTTTCTTATTCATGATTGAGAGCTAGTCTATTGTGTTATTGTTTAAATAACCTTTAAATTTTCTATCTCATTTATAAGTCACAGGTTGTGCATCATTGTGATAAATTGGTTCATTTGGTTGATTGTGAAAGTTTTCTTTCCTTTCAATTTCTTGAATTTTAAATCCTTTGCATGAAATATTTATGTGTTATGAACTAGAAGTCTATTTGTGTAGATTGGTGTTTTTAGGAGTGTATCTATGTCATTTTGAGATATCTTATTGATGCTTCACCTTGGTTTAGCATTTGCAAGTCATTCTATTTTCATTTTTAGTTTTCCTATCCCTTTTCTCAGTAAAGATTTAGAGTTATTCATAGGGAACTAGCCCTTCATCTGGAGGTTAATTCTCACTATAGGCAACCCACAAGACTGCAAATTATCCCATGTGTCACCAAGTTGCTTGAGCTTTCAACTTGTGCATTATGGGTGCAATTTGAGTGACAAAAATTACTCAGCCCCACCTGGGAAATACTGATTATTGGACGAGGCAGTTGGATGATTTGATTGTTATAGTATGGAGACTGTATAGGGGTCTAGAACTATGGGACGATTGGAGAGTGCAAAGGAAGGACATGTTTATGACTCGACCTCTCATTGGCAGATTGGTGTCTATTATTGAGAGGTTTGTAGTATCTAGGGTGATGAGACAGTATGGGAGACCACAAAGTATATCCTAGGAGTTCACAGCCTATGATCAATATGGAGAGGAGGAGAGACAAGGATGGGCACCAAGACTATCATATGCACTGAGCATACAGGAGTTAGCAGGTTTACGGCCACAGAGATGGGATTATCTAGAGGATATAGTAGATGTGGGGGCATTGCCCTAGTATAGAGATTGGTTTCAGAGACATCATTTTCTTCGGTTTATAGATCTTGGAGAGCATGGACCTCTTATAGAGGAGTTTGAGGATGATGCACTGACACGGGCATAGGTACCAGGTCAAGTACAAGGATGAGAGAAGGTATAGGGGCAGAGAGTGGATGTACCTAGGCAGACAAGAGGTGATCGTGGAGCTAATAGTAGTAGGGAAACAATGCGAGGTAGACAACGATAGAGACGGGAGGGTGGATCCTTAGGATCTGTTGGGGTTGAGACTGGTAGTGCTAGATGTAGTATGGTCTTTGAGGTTGAGGTTGACAGGTTTGCAGTCACCATTGACAATGGCTCAGACACAGCTAGCAGAGCGAGACCGATAGCTTCTTGAGATCAAAACTGAGCACGATCGACAACTTGCAGAGGTGAGAGTTGAGCGAGATCGATAGCTTGTAGAGGTGAGAGAAAAGCATGATTCTCTTTAGCGAGAGGTTTTGCATTAGATGAGTCATGCAACTTATTACGTCTCAACTTATAGTGTAGCAGTTCCAGTAGTGTAGTGGGTTGTTCAATATTCTCAATATATGGCTTGATCTGAGGGAGCTAGGGCACCCAGATAGGATGTCGGTCAATAGGCACCACCTCCTCCACTTGGAGATGAGGGAGAGGCAGAGAGCTAGATTTGTTATATCTCCTAGATTTTGTTATATACCCCATTTTTGTAGCCTATACGATTCTTGCTTTGATGAGACATTGTATTTGATAGTTGATATCATTTGTACTCTTAGACACTGAGATTATGATGAGATATAGGAGCTCTTGATTTGATTTCATCGTACTTGTGTTGATTGATTATGAGATGTCTTTCTATATGCTTTATTATATATGTATGCATATGTTTCAGTATGGATGAATGTAATGGAGATTAATATGGATGTTTTTTTCTTTTTCTTTTCATATGCAAATAAATGATGAAAATGAGTAACTAGTAATGCAAATGTTTATTTTTTTATGCAATAATATGAATGCAAATAAATATATAATGAAATGTATGGATCTATATAAGATGATCATGTATGCAACTAACATCTCAATATACAAGTACTCGATCGAAGAAAACACTTAGTTGAGAAATGACGATTGCTTTAGACTCTCATTCAAAAGATAAAGAGATCATTGTTATCATGCCAAAATCACTTGAAATGCATAAAATTTAGAAAGAATGCAACATAAAATTAGTCACTAGATTTGGTATGCTTAATTTTCATCACTGAGCATTTTACAAACATAGCAGGAAAAATAGAGTTCCTTTCTTTTCGAATGCAATATTAATTATCTTGTCCACAATGACCCTTTTTTTGTTCATATCCTTGGACAAATTACACATGCATCCAGATTGCACATTAAAGAAATTCCCTCAAAAAAGACAAAGAAATGACTCCAACCTCCCCATAGCTTACAAATAAGCAAAATCGAGGTATGTATGGCAATTTCACCTTGATGTGAAGGCACTTATCACAAAAACCAGGCTAATTAGATGTTTCTAGATCATTAGAATCATTCATACAAGCAAAAAAAAAAAAAAAAAGTATTATGCCCCCAATCCTTGCTCCTATTAGTCAAGATAGACTTCCTCGAGTTAGTCAGAGGGAATAATAATCGAAAACCAATGTAAAAGACAACACACAAAGAAAATTTCAATCATATCTCAAAAATTGTTGTGATTGTTTTCAATAGTCTTGTTTTGCTTGTTTACTCAGTGATAAAACTCTTCAGTAGTTTGGAGACAGGTGATTGACTCAGAGTAGATGACCTGGTGCTACCATCAAAAAGATGACTTGGTTGATACTTCTTAGGGCATGTAAATTGATCAGTCAATTACTCTAAGACTAGGACATTGATTGGTTTCAAGTCATGAGGGTTTCAAAAGAACTAGGATGTCACAAAAGCGACTAAAAGATATGTACAAGCGAAAGCAAAGATGCAGGAAAGTGGGAATGAAAATAGGAAATGCCAAATTTGTGTTGATAGATGGAGCGCTTGAGTACAAGAGGTGCCTGTTTACCAAATTTTCACCTTCGTGACAAAGATCCTTTCTCTTTTTTTTCTACCAAGGTTCCTGTTTACCAAGTTTTCACCAAGGCATTTTCTCTCTCTCTTTTTTTTTTTTTTTGATTTTTTGATTTTTTGATTTTTTTTTTAGTTGTATAGGTTGTTGGAGCAAAGAATACTAAGTGAAGAATTTATTCAAGTGAATGGTGTTGATTGGTTCATGGGGTTGTTCTCCTTTCGATGTTGAGAGTTGATAGGCACTAGAGCCAAAGACTACAGTAATGATGTAGGGACCCAACGAGTTGGGTTCAAACTTCCGTTTGTTGTCTTGAAGCTATTGATTTTTAGGATTTTCTCTCAAAACAAGGTCACCAACGTCAAATTCTCTTTGTCAAACTTTCTTGTTATAACCTCTAGACATTCTCTTTTGGTAGGCTCTTAGATGATCAAATGCCACTTGCCGACCTTCATCCAGCAACTCGAGTTCTTGCAATCTAGATATTCTGTAGTCTTCATTAGTAAAAAGACCTTACAAACAAACTCTCAAAGAAGGTATTTCCACCTCAATAGGCAAGACTTATTCGGATCCATATACCAAAGAAAAATGTGTAGCCCCAATAGGCATTTTGACACTTGTTCTATAAGCCCATACTGCAGGATTGAGCTGAAAATGCCAATCCTTTCCAGATTTATTTATTGTTCTGTGTAAGATAGTTAGTAGATTTTTGTTAGATGCTTCATCTTGTCCATTACCTTGAAGGAAGTAGATGGATGACCAGTGCTATTTTATTTTGAACTTTTCACAAAGCTCATCTAGATCTTTGTTTTTGAATTGCCCTCCATTGTTAGTCACAATTGAAAAAGGTATTTCATACCTGCAAATGATATAGTTAAGGATGAATAGAGCTACTTGTTTATAGGTTGCTTTGATTAGTGGAACCGCTTCAACCCACTTAGTGAAGTACTCAGTGGCAGTTATGATAAACTTGTATCTGTTAGATGATGCTGGATAGATTTGGCCAATGAGGTCAAATGTCCATTGCTGAAAAGGCCAATGTGTGATGAAAGGTATTAGATCCCTTGCTGGAGAATGTATGAGATTTCCATGTAGCTAACACTTCTCATAAGTTTTAGCAAATTTTATAACATCTTTCTCCATATTTGGCCAGTAGTAGCCAACCCTTTATAGTTTTTTGAGCTAAAGTTAAATCGTTTGAATGAGATCCACAAATACCTTCATGCACTTCAGATAATACACGTTGAGACTCTTTAGTTTCTAGACACCTAAGAAAAGTACTATCCAAACCTTGCCTATATAGATCATTAGCGATGATGACATACCGTGAAGCATTTTGAATAAGGTTTCTTTTCTCATTATGGGTAAGATTAGCAGGGTCACGCAAGTAAGAGTAAATATGGCTATAGCGAGATGAATCATGTCCAATAATAGAACATACCATCTGGGACTCAGGGGAATCATAAGCAGGATAATGTAACTCTTCCACCAGAAATTCATAGTGGAACTCATATTCTTGTAGCTATGGTATAGACGCCAATATAGCCATAGCATCTACTCTATTTGCTGATCTAGGAATCTACTGAAATGATACAAAGGTAAATTATTTCTTGAGGTCACCAACCATTCTTTTATAGGGCATCATTATCTCATCCTGATTTTGATATATATCATTGATTTGGTTGATAATTAGCTGAGAGTCTCCATAGATGTGTAACTCAACAACCCTCCATTCAATAGCTAGCTTGATTCCATTTACCAAAGCTTCATATTCTACAATATTGTTTGTGCAAGGAAAGAGAATCTCGTAAACCTTTGGAATTGAATATCTTTGAGGAGTGATAAAAATTATTCCAACACTAGAACCTTGTTGAGTGAAAGACCCATCAAAGAATATTTTCCATGATTGCTGAGTAAGGTGCATGATGGATTCATTCAGAAATTCTATGTGCAAAGGTTGATTGTCTTCAAGCGGAGAATCAACAAGTTGATCTGCAATGACCTATCCTTTTATAGCTTTGTGTTCTATATATTGAATATCAAATTTTGTAAGAACCATGACCCATTTAGCCAATCTCTATGTAAGCGTTGCTTTGCTGAGAAGGTATTTGAGCGGATCAATCTTAGCCACCAGCTTGATAGAATGTGCTAGCATGTAGTGTCTTAATTTCTGTGATGCAAAGACCAATTCCAAACTAGCTTTCTCTATGATAGTATAGTTCATCTCATAGGACACCAAGGTCCTACTGATATAATATATAGCTCTTTCCTTTTTATTCTCATCCTGTTGTGCCAAAAGTGCCCCCAATGATGTATCGGTAGCTAATATGTAGAGAATCAATGGCTTGCCTTGAATTGGTGGAATCAATATAGGTGGATTAGAAAGATATTCCTTGATTTGCTTTAGATGTTGTTCACAATCTTTATCCCATTTATATATAACTCCTTTTCGTAATGCCTTTGTGAATGGTTGAGCCTTATATGCTAGCTGAGAGATGAAACATCTTATTGATTGGAGCCACCCTTGTAAACTTCTCACTTGAATGACATTCTTTTGAGGTGGCATTTCCATGATAGCTTTCTTTTTTTGGAACCACTTCAATTCCTTTCGCTGAAACAATATATCCTAGGAGCTTACCAGATGTAACCCCAAATGCACATTTCTTGGGATTTAATTTGAGTTTGAATTTTGCCATCCTATCTAATATTGAACCTAATTCTGATAGATGCGTTGATATTTCCATAGATTTAACTAGAGTATCATCAACATAATCCTCCATGTTTTTGTGCATCATATAATGAAAAATTGTTGTTACAACTCTTTGATAAGTAGCACCTGCATTCTTTAAATCGAAGGGCATTACATTCTAGCAAAAAGTTCCCCATGCATAGGTAAATGATGTTTTCTCTTGATCCTTAGGTGAAATTTTGATTTGATTGTATTGAGAAAAACCATCCATTAAAGAGTACATTTCATAGCCAGCAGCCATGTCTATGTTAGGTAATAGAAAATCATCTTTTGGACAAACTTTGTTTAAATCTTTGAAATCTATGTAAACACATATTGATTTGTCAGGTTTGGAAACAGGTACAATATTAGATATCCATTTGGCATAATCAATTGCTCCGATGAATCCACATTTTAGTAATTTTTCTACCTCAGCCTTAACAAGTAATGCAACATGAGGATGCATTTTTCAGAGTTTTTGCTTAATAAGTTTAACTCCGAGAGTGATAGAAAGATGATGCATTATGAGGTCAAAATCCAGACCCGGCATATCAGCATATGTCCATGCAAAATTGATCTTCTTTTTCATGAAGAAATCAACAAATTCTTTTAGTTCTTCGGCTAACAAGGATTGTGCTACATGTATGGTGTGTTGAGCTTCTTTTGTTCCAATGTTTACTGGCTATGTAGGTTCAATTAGCACTGATGATCGCTCTTGAAAGTGATTAGATAGAATTTAAAGTATCTCACCTTCAAGCACCTCAGAGAGGTTTTCACCGTTAGGTACATCCTTTATTTTTACTATTTTTTATTTTGAAACCGCCACAGTGTGGTTTTCGCCATCAGAACTTATTTTTCTTTTTTTGATTTTTGCAACTAAGATACTTGACATTTGCTATTATGATGTTCTCACTTTTTTCACTGGTGGAAGAGTCCATTTATTCAATTGCATTAAGATAATAGGCTAATGTATAGTCATTGGCAAAGGTAGGTATATTCAAAGGTTGATCTTGGAGAGTACAGTCAATAAGCTCAGGATGTACTAGTGATAAAGATTTAACGTGTTCAAGGGAATTCATGGTATTATCATCACAACCTCGGACTAACAAGTCGAGTTATAGAAGACTACCTTGCGTAAGCTTCACGAGAATAGGAAGAGTTAGAACATGATTATCGAAGTTTATGTTAGTATTTAGGGGATCTAACCCAACAGACCTACCACTAGCACCATTCTCTACTTCAAACTACATTACATATCATGGTTCAATAGTAACAGGTTCAATAGACAGAGTTTAGACATTCATGACGAAGTAGTCATAGTTTGGTGTTGAATAGATAATGTCATAAATAGATCTGATTTCAGAGTGATCAGAGTCAGGCGATGAAGCCTTCAACTCCTCTTCAAGTGGATTAGTGAAAGCATGTATAGTATAAATATCTACATCTTTGATGTTGCAAGTTCCTTCATGATTTGGTTCAATGATCACTTGTATCTAACATACATGTTGACATAACCTTGATGACTCTATTGTCTTTTCCATTTAGCTTCTTCTGGACTAATGACTGGCCCTTCTTATGTAGCCTCCAATTATTCATTTGTAGTTCCATACTTGATTGGCTCTATCTTATTAGAGGGAGAACAAGTAGGTGAAGAATTTTCTTGTTCTCTTTCTTCTTTTAGCTATTGTTCATAGTCTTCTTATCTTTTTAGTCTGATTTCCTCTATTTCCTTTTATAATTTTAAGCGCACTATCTCTTGTGCTTCATCTATGATATCACTAAGTTCTTCAAGAGTTTATTTAGTAGATGCATCTGAGAGAGGATCTAGACCCCATTCATACTCATTCGAGTCAATTTTTTATTTATCTATTTGCATTCTACCTGTGTATGTGACTAAAATGTTCAGTGTTGCAAAAAACTCTTTAATTATTTCCATTTCTTCTTTCATATCTTCCAGGATTTCCACTCCTTGTAGTCTTATTGTTGATTTAGTTGGAACTTGATTACAAGCTACTTCTTCTCTCTTGATTGCCAATTCTTCTTGTTCTTTTTCATACTCTTCCTCAGTTTGCTGAGTATTTACTTCCTGTGATGTTGAAGGTAGTATCTTTTTCCTCCACTCAGATTGATGATGAGAAGTATGTTTTTGATTTGATGACTCCTCTAAATGGTATCCAAGTCTATCTTTATCATTTGTAGAATTAGTTTGTAGCTGAATAGGTTCAACAATACCTTCTTGACACTTGCCCAGAGGACTGGTACCTGAATATCCCATGCGTTGAATCATCTTATAGCCTAGACCATATTGTTTAGGGGAAATCTCATAGTGTTGCACTTCTTTGTTTTCACTATCTTCTTTGAAAAGCCATTTGAGAACATCCTCCTCTTCTATTTCATCTGAAAGGGAAGTAGAGGACTGTACAAAAATACCATCATAAATGACATTTGAAGTTGAAGTTTTTGGCTTCATAGCCTCTAATGGTTTTCCAGATTGTCTTAGCGATGGAGGAAGAGAGATTTGTGAAAGTACAGGTTCTATCTTGTATCCATCCATGCCAGTGTTTGTGATTTTCAATTTATTTTCTAGGTCTTTCATCAAAATTTCTAAACTTTTAGCTGCAGAAACTTCTCTGTTATGAGGAACAAAGGTATTAATACACTATTTTAATGCACTACAAGTGTAACTTGTATTAGTAGGAATACTAACTTCAACTCCATTATAAGGAAATTTCAAGCACTGATGATAGTTAGATGGTACTACTTGCATTTTGTGAATCCATGGCCTGCCCAACAAGATGTTATATGAAAGAGGAAGATTACGCACCTGAAAAATACCATCTCTCTATAGGTCCTACCTTGATTGGTAATAGTACCAGACCTTTAGAATTTCTTTCTTCATCATAAGCTTTGATTGTTATTTTCTTTGTTGGATCAATGACATGTTCAGAAAATACCAACTGTGTCAGTAAACTATAGGTACATATATTCAACCCAATGCCTCCATCTATGAAAACATGTTTTACTCAATGTTTATGGATCATAGCTTCAATATGTAATGGCTAGTTATGCAGATGATTCAGTGAATTTTCATCTTGTTCAGAGAAGGTGAGGTAATGAAGCAAAGTCAAGTGACCCACCATAGATTGAAACCGATCTACATCTAAATCTTTGGGGACATAAGTAGTAAGCAAATCTTTGTCCAGGATCTCTCTATGAGCACAAGAGATCTTAAGCAGCTCAAAAATGGAGATTTGAGTGGTGGTTTGTTTTAATTGTTCGACAATGCTATAACCACGAGATGATAATGAAGCCAATTACTTAGATTTAGTCATGATCATATCTGGTTGTCTATTTGAATAAGCTGGTAGGTTTGATGATGTTTGATCAAAAGTTGAGGAACTAGCTCCTTTTAGAGTAACCTTCTTTTGAGCGCGAGTTACAACATTTGCAGTTTGTGTTTTATGTTGTTTATCTTTGATTATGATCACGTTGCAATACTTAGATTGGGAAGATTAAATCATGTTGATCACATTGTCATTATTAGTGTAAGTGTAATTAACTTTGACACCTCCCTTGGGTTTCGAGGAATCACCTTGTTCATAAGTAGGCAAGGGTCCTTTAAAAGATTTGTGATCAACATTATTCATGTGATTTCCAACAACAATTTTGCTAGCATCGATGAGGTCTTGAATCTCATGTTTGAGTTTCATGTAGTTGTTTGTTATATGACCTTTGTTTTGATGATATTCATAATATTCATTTTCCCTCCACCATTTGGGTTTGACTTCTGGATCATATGGTCTAGAGTTGTCTAGCAATGTTATCAAATCATTTGCAAATAAAGTCTTAAGAGCTGATTCATACAATTCCTCCAAAGGAGTAAAATCATGTTTAGGCTTTGAAAGCCAAGGTTTCTCTTTAAACAACTCTTTTGATTTCTTTGGAGGGTTTTTTGCCACAATTTCAACTGCTTGGAGGGCTTGTGTGCTGCTAGCCAGATTAAATATTGTGGGTTTTGATTTTGGTTTAACAGTGTCCACCACTCCATCATTAACAATATTTTTGTTGTTATCTTTACCGTATTTCCAGTATTTGTTCTTTTCTTTGGAACTAGAGCCTTGTTGTGTTTCTTTCCAAAGTGATATATCTTATTTCTTTATAAGCACATCTTCCATTCTAAGGGCACTATCTACCATTTTGTTGAATGAAGGGTATACTTGCATTTGGATATTGTATTTCAATTCAGGGATCAGGTTATTGACAAAGATATCCATCTTCTCAAAATCAGGAATAGGTCGTGAATGTCTAGAGAACATCTTTCTCCAACATAGAAGAAAAGTAAGAAAAGGTTCTCCTATTTTCTATTTGATATTGCAAATCTCGATCATGGTGACTGGATGATGAATTTTATAGGAGTATTGTTGGAGAATCAATTTGATTAATTGCTCAAAAGTTTTAATTCCCATAGGTAGGCTTGAAAACCATTCCATAGCTTGTCCTCCTAAACTCCTCAAGAAAAGGTGCATGAGATATTTTTGTTCGTGGATGAACTCCATACATAAAGCAAAAAATTCTCTGACATGGTCTTGAGGATCTGCATTACCATCATATTTGTCAAACTTAGGAATCTCCACTCTTGAAGGAAATGGAGGCATGTAAAGGTTTTTATCAAATGGGAACACGCAGATCGTGTCTAAAGAATATTGTTTTGATGATTTATCCTTGTTTTTCATTTATGTGATTTCAGTTTGTAATGCTTGCAATTGTTTGTTTACTAGTGCTAAGAGTGTCTCTTCCTCTTTAGTGATAAGGGTTTCAATGTTATATTCAGTAGGAAGTTTAGTGCCTTGTTTTGCTAGATCTAGAAAATAATATTCTTTTTCTCTAGCCATGATAATCTTCATCATTTTTTCAGAAATCTTTATCCTTTTGACAACTATTTATAAAAGTTTATGTAGGTTCGGAGGCTTTAGACTCGCTAGATGAGGAATCATTATCATTAGCATGGGTGTTGATATTGTCATAAGGATCGTGTTTAACAACTTGTCTTTCTTGCCTTTCTCCAAACATGGTAGGAGATAAGGATTGATAAAAAAAATTGGTATGTTTGACAATGAAGGTTTATTAGAGATGGGCTCCTCTATGAAGAATGGATTATCTTGTAATGAAAAGGATGATCCTTTACCTTTTGCAGCTTTCTTATGAAAAATTTTAGTTTTAGTAGCATTTATGACTGATGTGATCGAGAACTAGTTGTGATGCAGAAGACAAGATCAAATTGAAGCTAGTTGTTCGTTTGACGTAGTGATTTTAGAGAAGTGACTAAGACTCAGTTTAGTTTCATGAATGATCTATCCTGTATAAGATGCGATCTAAGTAACTTATTTTGATAAGTAGTTGATTGGAACTAGCTGAAAGATGATCGACAAAATCATGCAACACAACGATAGGGGTACACTATCAAGATTGTTTATGTGCAAAATTATGATGACCAGATTTATGCTCATTGTAGACTGATTAGGCAAGTATGACTATTCTGGAAAAGTGTTTAGTGTAGACAAACAAGTTTCTAGATTGACAAAATCAGGAATTCATATGACAAATTTTTTAGAACCAGACGACACAAACAATTTTTCATACGAGTTGCTCCCTAAACTCGCATGACAGTCTATTTCTCTATAGACAACAATCATATGAGTATGATGATTATTCGTACGAAAGTAGACTAAAGGCCAGACGACAATTCTCTAGTAACAAAATGATAATTCTGTAAACCCTGATGACAATTCTGACAGGACCAATTAAAACTCGTATGACAAAACGTATATAGCTAGACGATAATTCTGTAGACTCGTATGACAGTGGACTAGATAGAGATGATATTTTGACATGGACAAAGTTTTGATGACTAACAGAGACTATTTTTTGACATGGACAAAGTTTTTGATGACTGACAGAGACTAGTTTTTAACACAGACAGAGTTTTAATCATTGAATTTTTTACGTTGTTGATTGTTTTATCCAATTTCAGTATTTTAGTATCAGTTTCAGTGATGGAAACACAATAAACATGTAAGATGTATAATGACTTCAAGCAAAACACACTAACCCTACCGAAGTTGGCTTAGAGAAGAAAACCTTTGCTTGCAGACTCAAGTAAACACCCAATAGCTAATCAGAATATGACCGTTGAGTCTCACGCAATGGATTCTCAACGTCGTATTAGCCGACTCCAAATGCTAATGGGGGCATGAAATGACAAGTATCTTGGGAGAGTTACTATCTCTCTTGAACAAAGATTATCCCCCTTTCGGAGGCGAATCAAGTAGCCTTCATCTTATAGTTCTTAGTCAGGAATTTCATTCAAAATTACCCCTTGAAGTCACACAAGCATGATTAAGGCCTATAGCCTGACAAGGTACCAAACAAGTTGTAGTCACATAAACATGATTGAGACTGTGAGGCCCTACAAAAGGTTCGATATGAGAGATCTCAAAGAGAAAACTCAAATAATCTTGTCCTCAGAGACTTTAATCACCAGAGGCCTATTTATTATAGTGAGTTGGAATGCTCAGGTCTAGCTATACTCACTTGGGTCATTCTCATAGGTTGATTACTTTTTCCCATTGTGATAGACTCACTAAAGGTACACAAATCTCAAACTTAGAAAAAGCTTTGAGGGTCTAGATTTCTAATTGTCTATGTAGACAAGAGCATACTCTCCTACCTCTTAGAATTTTCTTAAAACAAAAAAGATAGATTTTTTCATTAACCAGATACAAATTTAAATGCCTAAAAATGAATTTAAAGAATACATGATGTTTAGTTGAATCTCCTCAGGAAACCTACAAAAACAATGAATCAGTAGTCATGTTATTTTTGTGTGACAGGCATGTTCTTTGCCAAGCATTCTGCAAAAATTGGCTAGGCTGTCAAAATCTCTCAGGCAGACAAACAACAAGCTAGGGTCAGCATTAGTACCATAAAAATTCAACAAGAAAAATCCTAAAAATGCAGTCTATTTTTAATATTAAAAACCAGAATACCATACAAGTATTCTCATCGAGCAATACAATAATTAGCAACAGACTGTATGATACCTCCAGTTTGTCATTTGGTCCTCTATGAAAACGGGTATGAATTTTTGCAGAAACTATACGGAAAAAATTCAAAAAATAAAAGTAAGCTAATCTGCGAGGCCGAGAGATGTAGTCTTTTGCCCCATGGTGAGCACCAAAAATGTGTGTGAAAAGTGGAATAAGTTTGCAAGTTGTAAGACAGAACACTTCAATTACGTCATTGCATGCATGGTTAGATAGATATAATCATGAATATAAAAACCATAACAAATCGACCTATTGCCTTCTAAAAGATGCAAGTATAGACTTGCTCTCAAATTTGTATAAGCAAACCAATGACTAGTCTACACCAAGACGAAGGATTTAATCTATATGAGCACATGAATAAGCTAAATGTGTGCAAGATTAAGCTAGATATGCAAGATTAAGCTATATGAATTCAAGCAATCATAATTAAACTAAATATGCAAAAAGATAAAGTAGGATGCAATAATCTCGGAGCACAATATCTTCAATGACTGCAGAGCAAAAACTGCATAATAACACTAAATCTCCAGGGTGTTGTGAGTGAGAGATGAAAGTTGAATTTATAGAGACTTGAGAGAGGGACCAATGGTCAAGATCGATTAACAATGAGCAGTTGAGATTCCTTAGGAAAAAGCGCATTTAAGGACAATTGAAATAATTGAGAGATAAGGTTAAGTTAATCTTGAGATAGATTCCAATTATAGCTTGATGAAATGCATTTTGATTATAAGTCTGAGTTTGCATTGGAGATAAATATAGTTGATTCCATGCACTTGAGATAAAAATAGGTGATTCCATGCACTTTTCTTTAATTTGCTCAATATTTTTATTTAGAAAAAGGCTTCTCAAAATAACTGAACCTTTTTCCTTAAGAAAAGATTTAAGTTTTAATTTTGGAGAAGACAATTAATTCAATTTAATTGCTTTTTTGATTTCTCAAGTTATCTCAATTTAGAAAAAGAAACATCTTAAGTTTGATTTCTTCTCTTAATTTAATTATTTTCTTTTGTTTTCAATTTAACTCTTTCTTTTGTAGATTAATTCCTCTTTTTGTGATAAATCTCTCTTCGTAAATTAATTCTCTTTTTTTGTGATTAAATGGAAAATTTATTTATTAATTAAATATGCTAGGATATTTAATTAAATAAATATGATAATTGACCAAAATGATTTACTTGGAATGATTTAATTAAATAAATAAATATTTAATTAATATAGAGTGATTAACTTGCCATATAACATTAATGATTGAAGAATTAATTAATTAGGTGCTCAAGGTTGATTAATTGGCTTTGGTTAGGACCTTGGTGATGTTGTCGAGATTAGGGGCTCATGGTTTAGATGACCATTTTTAGGGTATTACGCTAGTTGCTCAATAGAATCAAAGTCTTGAAATCCTGAACAAGTCAACTTCTTGAAGAGTTTCTACAGTGGAAAGAAACTTGATCATCATAAAATTAATCCTTCTCTACTCCAGACTCTACAAAAGATTGAGGAAAAAGATGGAAGAGAGAATCAAATCTTTTCTTGTGATTGTATTCTTGAATCAATAATGGATAATAATGATGATGCTCATTCTCCTCCACCTATTTCTCAACAAAATTAGATTCTCAATGATTCACATATCAATTTTTTGAAAAGCTTCTATGGAAATAGGAAACTTGATCATGACAAAGTGCATCCTTGTCTGTTTCAAACATTGCAAGAGATTGAACAAAAAGAAGAGGGAGAAAATTATTTTCTTGAAGATGTGCACATTCCTGATGAGATGTATTGTGATCCAAGTTTTGAAAAATATCCATCATATTATGCATGTGTTGAGGAAGATGAAGTCATGTTGGTTCACAAGGATACATGTCAAAAGAAAGATCAAAAGAAAGTGTGTGAAGAAGAAAAAGAAGATAGTGTTGGAGCATGTCATAAGTATTGCACTAAAGAAATATTCCATCAACTTAAGAACAAGGAACTTGAAGAAGAGGCATCAAGTGATTTAAAGTCTTGTTTGCAACCCCAACTTGACAATAATGATGAAGACATGCAAGATGAATAATCCCCTATAGTTTTCATTTCAACTTGGTGTCTCAGTTCTTTTGACGATGACTTTCTATGTGGAGAAGATATTCACATTCATTAATCACTAACAGTTGAAGATGAAAATGTTTACGAGGAAATCAAAGGTATGATACCTAGTGGACAAACTTGTACAGATATGACCAAAGGGGAAGCAATAATAAGTAAAATTTTGCAGACATATTCTTTATCTTCAAAAATGGAGACCTTTACTAAACTTCTAGATCAGCCCCGAGTGAAAGAAAATGAACCATCAAGCATCCACTCTTTATCATACATGCCACCTGAGTATGAAGTTTTTGAATTTCATGAAGAGTGTAATGAAGAGGAATCATTGGGACAAGAGAACACAAAAAGTAATGCAGATGTCTATGAGCAGGTTGAAAATGAAATTTATATAGGTATATCAACAAATTCCCTATCTTGATGGAATTACAATCTATGCCTTATGAAGTATTCAAGGTTCAAAGCAATCCTCTTTTTGAATCTTTAGATCAAGAAGACACCCCTATACAAGAAGATAGTTTTGGGAACTGTACCAAAAATGTAGAGATAAATGAGGTAATAGATGATCTAATGAAAGAGCCCAATGAAGTCATCCCTCATAATTGTTGTTTCCTAGATTGGTGTTTAAAGGCTTCAAATGATGACTTCTCCTATGGTGAAAGTGTGTACCTCAATCCTTTGTTTTCAGACGAGTGTATTTCTACAGGTGATTTTCAAGTTGATATTCAAGAACATGATTCAATGATTATGTCTACTCAAGTTTCTTCACATCACAAATTGTATAAAGGATGTCCAATCCATGGCTCGATTTCTTCCAATCCAAACTATCAGAAGGATCTCCAGACAGAGGATATTGGTATGCTTGAAAATATTCCAAAAGTTTCCAACAATGTTTAGGGTGGTACCAATTTGATTCAAGAGGAGTCATAAGTTTTCGATGAGATATGGTTTCTCGGCTTGTTGTTCAAAATTCTTCCACATCTCACATTTGTCAATGTTGCCAACCTATTAAGTTTGTAGGTGTCACATGGATGCACATTACTTTTTCACAAAGGTGTTTATTTCTCTCAGCCCGTGAATGGTTTTGTATGATAATCCTAGAGAAATTTGAGGCAGGCTTTGCCTTCCATGTACATATCTAGTCGGAAGTTTTTGTTATGTTGGTTCCATTTTTGGTTTGTGTTTGGTCTCTTTGGTTAGTTCCTTTTGTAGTCCCCTCTTTTTGTGACTATGTTCCCAATGGATAAGGTACATTGGTCTACGAAACTAGATAATTTGGGTTTGTCCTACATCCTTTGCAGTCCTTGTCCCTAGTCAGAGCCAGTTGTTGCCCCATATTTGAAATACCCAAAATTTGATGTTCCTCTCTCTAAAAAAATTATAGTCCCTCACCCTAGTATCGTCATGAGGAATAAATGACAGCATTTTCTCATCCTCCTACCTTGAAGGCGTGTTTCAAATTTCAAATCCTAACTCCTTACCAATTTAAATTTGTGGTAATATTTCCTAAATCAAGGCATTAAAGTCAAATGGGAAATATTTGAATTATTCTTTTAAAACTAATTCAAATATTTTAAATTGTTTTCAATATATTTCCAATTTTGATTTTTTTGAAGAGAAAGAGAAATCAAAAGTCCTTATGTAGGTTTGAATGGAATAATTGCAAGTGATATTTTTCTCAAAGCCCTTAATTGCTCAAAAATTTCAAAATTCTAACCTTAATAGGTTAATAATGCTCAAAAAGTGAGCAAGCCTAACCTATCACTTTGAAAAGTCAAAATCCTTAAATTATGAGGTTAGATATGCTCAAAAATTGAGAAATCTTGACCTTTGTGCTCACTTGCTGAGAAATCCTAACTTTCTAACCTCCCTTTCTCAAAAAACTTAAGTTCCTAACCTCATCACTCAAGAAATTATAAAATTATGCTGAGAAATTTGTAATTATTTTTCAGGAAACTTTCAAAAGGATGGGAAGATGAAGTCTTCAAGAATGCTTGATATTATTGCAAGTTATACAAGAACAGATTTGTTGGAAGGGATTTGGAGGATTTTGCATAAAAATGGAATCTTTGGATCAGCCTGATAGAGTGCCATCATAGACAAAGCACCTAGGAACACACATTGCAAATGACTATGAACCGTTTGATAGAGTACCTAAAAGAGATGTTGTCTGATGGGATGCACGATTGCACTATATGCAAGAGAGTGTTTTGTTGAAAGAGCCCTAAACAATATCGAGAAAATATAGTTTAATGATCAATGATAATACAAATGAAGTGTTTGGCTAAGTTCTTCAATGATCCCAGTTGCGGCTTGTTTATTCCATATCCCAAAGAAATGTGTTCCCTTGTGTATGTATGCAAAATATGGAGGGATTTAGAAGTGTGTGAACTATTCGATCAAAATCCTCAAGAGAATATTAACTCATGGAATGCAATAATAGGAGGGTTGATATGAAATGGTCTACTGGAAATTCTTTTTATTGAGAAATCTTTTGAAAGTACTCTCATTAACAATCATTGCAAAATTTGAGAGGATAGAAAAATTTTGTGAACTTTTTGACAAAAAAAAATAGAATAAAATGTGGTCTTATAATTTGTTATCACCAAATAGAGACCTTGGAATGGGTTATAAACGTCCATCAAGGCTTGTCTATGGGAATATTTATGTCAGATATTATAGTTGGAGATGCTCTGATAGACATAAATGCAAAATGTGGAATCATAGATAGTGTGTGAATTGTTTGGCAAAATGACTTAAGGAGATGTCATCTCATTGAATACAATGATTGTCAGAACCGCACTATACCGTTGATGAAGAAGCTTCAAAAATTTTCAAGGAAATGCAATTACAGGTGTAAAACCAGATTCTGTAATGTTCACCAACATCTTCCTTGCTCGTGACAAAAATGGAATAATTAAAACAACACAAATCACATAAGATATTTGGGAGAAATCCTTCAAATAAATGTGGTCTCATGGATATCAGGTTTTTAGCATACATGCAGGACATAGATAAGACAAGTAAATTGCTTGACAGAATGCCTCCAAACAAACGTGGTCTCCCCATATATGCAACAATATTAGAGCATTTACTGTATGACAAAATGCCTCATAGATGCGTGATTTCAAGGAATAAAATGAAATGTTGTAAATGTGTACAAATGGTTTGCGCAAGGAAGCTCTCAAAATATCACTCTAGAACACATTCTAATATTGTAAGCTTTGTTCGCATATAGGTGTTCACCCTCATACTCTTTGTGGCTATCTTGAGGATGCCCGATACCATGCAAAACTATGGTGATTATGTGATCATGTTTTCTTGGTTCCTATAGACCATATATGAATATATACTAAGTATTTCCAGATAACACTATTATTTTTAGATGGTTCTTAAAAATGCTACAACCTATGTTCATCTTGTAAACATCTATGCAAAGTTGGAGAAATCAACTTGAAGAAAAAGCAATGCAACAATTTTATTTTGAAGATTATTGGTGATGATTGTTGATTACCTATCATAAGAAATGAGAACTCTAATTTTTTAATATTGCATCGAGCATTTGAAGATTTATCAACACCATTATGTAAAAATGAAGGGTGACAATAAAGATTTTCATCAAAATTTGAAGATCAATCTGATAAGAGAAGAATCAAATACCAAGCTATAGTAAGACATCGGTAGATGTTTTTTGGTCTCATGTATAGGTGACAAATATGGTGCCATTGGAATGTGTATCCTTGAAGGCTAGCTTGCTTCTGAATAGGTGATTATAGTCTGGGAGATCACAAAGTGTTGACTCATAGATTGGAAAAAGGAGAAGTATTCATTCTAACAAAATTGACAACTCCTTTCATTACAGGTCTTAGCTTGTCTTTTACATTTTATAAAAGTGACTTAAGTCACTTATTGTAAGTAAAGTTAGCTTTTTGGCTTGAGCTTTGTAAAAGTTAGGTAAATCCTAACTTATTTGTAAAGGGTAGTTATTCTAAGTGTTGGCTTAGATATTTATCCTAAGTGGATTAGTTAGGAAGTTATTCAAAGTGGTTAACAAAAAGTGGTTATGAATTAGTTATTGCATGATGCCTATAAAAACAAGGATTTTTCATTTGTAGGGGGACTCTTACAGAGGGGAAACTCTGGAGAACTTTCTCGAGAATCTTTTTGAGAACTTTTGTTTTTTAGATTTTGTACACAAATCTTTTGGGTTTGTATATTTTCAAAATAATAATGAAGAATGCATTGAGTTCATATGTGTTGAATGTATTCATGATTTATTGTTAATAATTTATCATATGTTAAATTAGTAATCCCTTTGTGTATCGATGGAATCTATTGGTTTTTAGTCTAATAAGCTATGTAATTGACTTGATGAAACACGATGTTTCTTGGTATCTTGACTTGTTTGTGCTAGTATATCCTATCTCTTCATATGTTGAGAGTTGTTGTGCTTCTTTCATCACCATTGCATATTTTAAACCCTTCTTATGCTTAACCCCCCTTGTAATGGTTATCTATTATGGAATCTCAGTGTGTATTCATGTGTCTTCCATTGGGATTTATGTTATCTACTTTCTTTAGTTTTGTGTTTTCCTTCCTTTTTGTACTTCAGGTAAAAAGTACACAAAAACCCCAAATAACCCCATCATATGAGGGATCCACCTCTATCAAACGCAAAGGAAGATTGTAGTTTGGTTTCAATCTCTCCAACTATTGGAACATTTGTCACTACTCTTTGGGCAAACAGGGTCAGTTTCAAAGAAACAATCACAGTGACAAATCTGTTTACCAACAAGTCCAGAAGAAGCTAAGTTTGAGAGAAGGCAAAAGCTAGCAAAGAAAACATAATCCTCTATGCCATGTGCCACAAGTATGTCAACTTCAAGATACAAATGAATCTGATGAAATTGACCTAGAAGGAACCTGCAGTATCAAAGATGTATGTTTTGATATAATCCATTCGTTTGAGGGACAAACATCATATGCTGAGTCACTTGAGAGCGAATCGCAAAATACTAATCTGGACTTCGTTAGAGCTAATTGGAGAGCGCTTGGGAGAGATTATCCTTAGCAAAGTTTATCTATGATATTACTTATTCTACACGAGACTATGACTATTATGGCATGAACCTTGAAATACCCAATGATGATGATGACTATGACCTACCCCTACTTCATCCAAAAACTGATTGGTTGGGATAATTTAGAAAACCCTGAATTAGATGTTGTTTCCAATGATCATGACTTAGACATATATCTTCATTCCATTGAACCAATCACACCTAAGATATATTCCACCAATGAATCGAGTAACGCTTCTTGCAGTGAGGAGAGTGCCAAACTTTCTAGTCGCAAAATTGAAATAAAACAAGGCAAAAGACCTAGTGCTGAAAACCATTTCATGACAGCACTAGATCAATCAAGAGGAAAAATAAAGGATGTATCTAATGGTGAAAACCTCCTTGAGGCATCAGAAGATGAAAATTTGACACCCTCCGTACATATTTTCAAGATAGATCTTCTATATTGATAGAGCCAATAGAAGCAATAAACATTGGCACAACAAAGGATCCCAAGGTCCTTCATCCTATTGTATCATTATCAGATGAAGAAAAGAAAGACTACATAGAATTATTCAAACAAAGGCAGATAAATTTTTCTTGGTCCTATGCAAACATGCAAAGACTTGATCCAGATATTATCATGCATCATCTTAATATGGATCCAAAAGCAAAACCAGTTAAGCAAAAGTTAAGAAGCATACATCTACATATCGCTCTATTGGTCAAAACCGAGCTAAAGAAACTATTAGATGTGGGTTTCATAAGACATGTCATTTATCTAGAGTGGGTTTCAAGCATTGTACTATTGTCCAAGCTAGATAAAATCATAAGAGTTTGCATTGACTTCAGAGATTTGAACAAATCATGTCCCAAAGATGATTTCTCACTGCCCAACACTGATATAATTGTAGACTTACTAGCAGGACATGAGATGTTCTCCTTAATGGATGGATTCTCGAGGTACAATCAAATAAGAATCACCCTTGAAGATCAAGAGAAGATATCATTCACTTGTGCATGGGGTACCTACTATTGGAATGTCATGCCATTTGGGCTTAAAAAAGCAAGAGAAACTTATTAGAGGGCCATGACAACAATTTTCTATGACACGATGCATACATTTATGGAAGATTATGTAGATCACATACTTGCAAAATATCATACAAGGAAAGAACATTTGAACATCTTGGGAAAGATCTTTGACAGGCTTGAACAATATCAGTTAAGATTAAACCCAAAGAAATTTGCATTTGGGGTTACCTCTGGAAAACTTCTTGAGTACATTATATCAGCTCATGGAATTGAAGTAGATCCTAAAAAAATTAAATTTGTCATGGAGATGGAGTCACCTAAGAACATAAGCCAATTGCGTTCTCTACAAGGGAGATTGCAATCAATCAGAAGATTTGTTGCCTAGCTAGCAGATATATGTCATCCCTTCACTCACTTATTACACAAGAATGTTCCATTCAAATAGTATCATAAGTGTGGGAAATTCTTTAAGCAAATCAAGGAATATCTGGTGAATCCCCCAATACTGGTATCACTAATCAAAGGGAAACCATTGTTGCTTTACATTTCAACAACAAATGTATCACTAGGAGCTCTCTTAGCGCATCATGATGAAGAATGAAAAGAAAGAGCAATGTATTACATTAGAAAGACACTTGTGGGCTATGAATTGAACTACACATCAGTTGAGAAGATATACCTAGCAATTGTATTTGCAACTCAGAAATTATGATATTATATGCTGACTCATTCTGTGAAATTGATAGCAAAAATAGACCCATTGAAGTATTTGCTAAGCAAGACAACTCTGATAAGAAGATTGGCTAAATGGGTTATGATGCTAAGTGAGTTTGATATAGAATATGTTGATCAGAAAGCTATCAAAGGACATGTCATTGTTGATCAATTGGCTGAAGTACTTCTACAAGATGACACACCATTGCACATTGAATTTATTGATGCAGACATTCTAAAAGTTAGCATAAATATTTGGGAGTTGTACTTTGATGGCTCCTATACACAACATGGATCGGGTGCTGGAATTTTGTTCATCACACCTCAAGGTCACACAATTTCAAAATCATATAGATTGCAATTCCCATGCACAAACAACATTGTAGAATATGGTTATTGGGATCAAAATGGCCATTGAATGGAACATCAAGAAATTGCATGTTTATGGAGATTCACATCTCATAATCAACTAGATAAACAATGATTATCAAACCAAGGATGACAAGTTGATGCCCTATAAACAACTAGTTGAATATTTTAAAGAGCACTTTGAAGAAATATCATTTACTCAGATCCTAAGAAAAGAGAACAAAGCAACAGATGCAATGGCTACAATACCATCTCTTTTGCATAATCAAAAGAATCAACAATGTTATGAATTCTTGGTGGAAGATATCTTGCATCCTATTGTTGAATCCCAGAATACCCATATGATTTTCCATATATCTGAAACTGATCAATTCTTATATAGCCAAACTTATCGATACTTAAAAGAGAATATCATTCCTCTCGACCTATCCTGCAATCAAATGAGAAATTGTATCCCTTGGTCATCTTGATATACTATCATTGTTGATACCTTATATAGACGAGGTCTAGATAGCAGGGTGTCGGCAAATGCACACTCCAATGAGATATTGTAAGTGATTGAAGGTATTATCATTGATGGCAACCTTACAATCATGTGATACTGATAGGAAGACATCGACATTGGCACCGATAGACTCTACACCGACATATAGAACACCGGCACCAAAAAGGAAGAATACTGGCACCCTGGCCGACAACAATTTTGTATTAATGTATTTTGTAATTAATTGTAAAATATTTTGTAAGACAACATGGTGGATTGTAATATGACTCATATATGTATGAGATCATTGTAGATCATTTAGGATATGATAAGATGTGAAATATGATTAGAAGGTAGCAGACCTAATATGTGAAATAGTGGTTAAGTGTTTATGTATGTAGAAGAGCTTAAACCGGTACTGAATCTGGCATAGCAGATGCTAATTTGAAGCAGTAGAAGACTTTGGATTTGTATAATCCATTTTTGTAAGTCAGTGTGACTTCTTTTGTAATTGAGTAGTGAGCTCTAGGTACTTGGCCTTCCTGCATGTGCAAGCCCCTATTGTAGCAGTAATATTATCTTATTAGCCAGTAAGTGAATATTGTGGGTCACAAATCCCAACGAGGTTTTTCCCACACTGGGTTTCCTCATTAAAATATTGTCTTATGGTGTTATTTTCATGTTGTGGTTGGTATTCTTATTTGTTGCATTATTTTTGGTTTACCAGTACACAGTTTTAATATGCTCTTCATGTTATAAGTTAAGAAAATATTATTACCAATCAGATACTGATTCACCCCCCCTGTCAGTATCTTTGGGAATCCTAACAACCAAGATGTCTTGAACAAGAGGAATCTAAGAATTTTTTTAATGAAGTCCACATAGGTATTTATGGCATGCACTCAAGTAGTTTAACACTAGCTAAGAAACTTATTTAATTGGGTTACTATTGGCCTACTATGGAGAGAGATTCATTTACATATGCCAAGAAATACAAACAATGTCAGATCCATGAGAATCTCATCCACACACCAACACAAGAACTACATCCTATTGCAGGATCATGGTCATTCTCTCAATGGCATCTTGCCCTACTAGGTAAGATAAATCCTTTATCTTCTAATGGACATAAGTTTATTTTGACTGCTACTGAGTATTTCACTAAATGGATTGAAGTAGTACCTTTGACAAAGGTGAGAAGAAAGCAAATATCATCATTCATCTTGAATTATATAATTTGTCGCTATGGAGTCCCTATGACCATCATCACTAATAATGGAAGGCCATTTAAGAATCAAGACATGAAGGAACTATGTGAGCGATTCCATATCTAGCATAAGTTTTCTACACCATGTTATCCACTAGGAAATGGTCAGGCTGAGGCATCAAACAAGACAATCTTAAAAATCTTGAAGAAAACAATTAATGAAACTAGTAAAGACTAGCATATTTAGCTAAATCCTTCTCTTTGGTCATATCGAGCTAGCATCCACACACCAATGGGGGAAACTCCATATTGCTTAGTCTATGGATCAGAAGCCATACTACAAGTAGAAGTAGAGATTGATAAACATAAGGCACTGGGAGGGGGGTGAATCAGTGCAAGCAAAAACAATATGAATCTGATCACCAACTTAAACAACTCAAAACTTAACAAGCATAAGAGGAATATCACCATATAAGCTAATGCCCAATAAAAGAAATTCCACATAACATAAGAGATTTATATGTGGAAACCCAAAAGGGAAAAAACCATGGTGGGAGTTAATACCCACAAGATTCACTATCTGCAGAATAGAAATCTTGGCTGGTTAAGGTCTTACAAATATGCCCTATTAGGAGAAGACCTAGTTAGGAGTCATCCGGTTAAGGGATTTAAATTAATGAGCCTTGTTAGAAGCTTTGACCTATTAGGATCAAGCTTGCAAGAGGATTTATCACTCTCATATAGAGCTACTCGGTTAAGGGATTTACAATGGAAGGCCTGTTAGGACCTACCGGACTAGGGGATTTTACTGCTGCAAACTATTAGGAAAACAATAGTTCAAACGATCTTCATAAAACACCTCTGTGTCTGATAGGATCTGCTTCAGATCCTCAAAACTTCAACAACACAACAATACAGAGCTTCACTAATCACCACACAATTAGACTCACAATATTTGCCTTCGATCTCATCGACATACGCATGTCTATCTCATAACTCATCATATTTTTTATAGACATCAACTTAGTCAGCTACAACCTTGGAACAATTTCCTAGGTTCAATGAATCTAGATAATATAACATTACATGTCAAACTTATGTCGGCCACTGACATAACAAATCAAAAATAAAACAAAACTTGTGTCATTTTATCGATTTAAGTGACTTTATCACTACCGGTTAAGTGTTCATCAGAATCTCTGCTTTGTACATTAAATCTCGCTTGTTCAGTTGAATCTGCCAATGCGGTCAAGAATATAGCTCTTAATACCTGTCTCCATCACTTCTGTAAAACCACATCATTCAACTCTTTATCAATCACCTATATCAGTTGCATGAATGCAACTTTGTCTTTGTTTACAGGTTAAGAACCTATTTGTCAGTTCACTGGTAAACTGTCTTTTGTGTCGGTTATACCTTACCGGTTTGCTTCCAAGACTTAGATGACTACCAAAAACATTGTTGTCATCAATGACAACACAAGACTTAGTCATCAAACATGAATCTCAATCTCTTCATCACATTCACCAATTAATCATTTATCGGTTTAGTCAAATGCCAGCATTCCCCCCCTTGGCATTGATGGCAACACTTAGGAAATTTTTTGCCAACTAAGTGTGCAAAACAAAAATTGACTTCATGACAAACTCCCCCTTAGCAATTGTGTGCTATTACAAAAGTTTGACTCTCTACTAATTCTCCCTTTACTTTTACATACAAAATTTTGACTATTGACTCTTCAACTATTACTCCCCCTTTGACAACAAGTCCAAATAAAGAAGTAAATACATGAAATATAAATATATTTACATCAAAATTGCATCAAAAATTGCATAGCATATATAGATATAGGAGTTCAAAATGTTTTTACAATACAATCATAGAAAAACATCACTAAAATGTGATTTCAATTGCATCAGATCATTATGTTAGGTCTCCAAAATAGTATCGGTTATCTCCACATGTGTCCTCATTTGTCCAGCAAACCCCTCCATGGAATTTATAGTGCTCATCTTTGGTGTAGCAAGAATAGCTTTAGATTCTCTATAGGCTCTCTGCAAGATTTCCACCTTCGGTATCAGTTGTGTCTGTAATTCCTATAGTGATATGATCCTTTTAACCTGTTCATTCTCATAAGCTTTTAGCTATGCTGAATTTCAAAAACCAATTTTCCAAATTTGATAGCAGAGCCATTCAGGGGCTTGAATGAATCACTAAGAACTTCAAGTTATTTCTCAACTTCCTCCTCCTTCTTCTTCAAATCAGCACAAAACAAAGAAAATTTTGAAACAATTGAGAGTATTTTACCTCTGGTTTCAATTCGTTCTTTCAAATAGTCCTTATTGACAATAAGAACAACTTTCCCTTTATCAATTTCAGTCATCAATTGCTCGATTCTTTTCTTCTTGTAATCCTTCTCAACACTAATATAAGTTGCATCCTCAAAAGATTTCACATGTTCTTCGGCATCAGAAACAAGTTGTCCAATCTTGTCAATAGAAGTAACAAAATTATCAGTATCAGTCTCCAATAGGAGACTTGACAAAATCTCAATAACATTTCTTATTGTTTGTGCCTCCTTCTGTTGTTCTTTCATCCTCTTCTTCTTGGCCTGAGATTGCATGGAATTTGCAATCTCCATCAACTTAGTTGAACTCAAATTATCTATGTTTAGGGGTCCTTTGACACTTATAGCATCATTATCTTCATCATCAACAATTTTCTTTTTAGAATCAAGCGACAAAGGTGTTAATTTAGGTTCAGTCTTATCTGAATTCTTCTCCTCTTTGTCTTCTGTTTTCTCTTCCTTTTCCTTTTCTTTTTATTCTACCTTCTTTTCCTCTTTCTTTTCACTTTCCTTATCCTTTTTAGTTTCATGTACTAGTGGGGGCTGTGTATCAATAGTTTGAGTAACTACCGGTGGCTCCTCGTCTTTCTTTTCTTCATGTCCCTATTCTTGTTCATGTTGCTCAAACATTTCAACATCCTATACATTTACATTGTCAGTAGCATCAGCATCATCAATATTACTGGTATCATCATCTTCAAGGATAATCTTAGATTCAGTTTGTGTGTTCACCTATTGATCGTCCAACACAATTTCATTAGGCTTAAAATCAGTTATTTTAACACCTTTCGAAAGATCTTCAACCTCAAACCTCTTTGGTTCATATTCTTTAACTTCTTCCTCTTCATCCAAAATGAGACCCAGTACCTTTTTCAAAATTTGATTAGTCTCCTCATGGACTGATTGGGTCTTGCCAATTAACATTCTTGTCAACCTTTTCTTTGACCTAAACGATGACTTTGCCTTAGCAAAAATTTCATCTAGCTCTTCCTCAGTAGCTTCAGGTTGCAAGTTTTTTAGAAAATATTCAATGTATTCTTTATCTTGTTTCATGGTTGCTTGCCATCTAGCATCAACTATATTATACAATGAATTTGAATTTTCTCTTGTAATTCTGTTAGGGCCATGTTGTATTTATTCATCATGTAAACAACTACATCTTCTATCTGCCTTTGTTCATCTTTACTAAACTTATCAAAGAGTTTCTTCACACCAATCAATACACCATACTCTTTAATGTTTATTATTAAATTTTCAAGAGGTGTGAGCTTGATTATTGGTTTCTTTGGAGATTTCGCAGTTGGAGTACCAACACCCTTTGACCTTTTGCCAGTGGCCCTTAGGGCTTTCTTTTCTCCTTCAGACTTAGTCTCTTCTTCATCAACATCTACCAGTTTTTGTGCTTGTTTCTTTTTCCTTTTACTAGTCTTAATAGGTGCAGTAGGTGGTTCAACAATCTTACCTTTTCTCCAAAATTGAATCTTTGATGGTTTCTCCTTCTTTGTTGCTACTAGTTTCTCCTTCTTAACTGTTGTTGGTTTTTCTTTCTCTATAGATTTCTCCTTTCCATCTCTTGTATTTACTCTAGTGGGGGTATTGGTTGGTGCGCTTGATGTTCCGGCCTATTGAGCAGCATGATTTGGTCTTGTTTCAGCAATGGCTTGCTTTGTGAATCGTGCTTGCTCTGCAAATGCTTCAACTTCCTTTCTAAATTTCTTTTCAATTACCAGTATGTTAAGTTATGAATCCACTTGAAGGGATTTCTCCTTGAAAGTGCCAAAATGTTGTGTTGTTGTATCTACCGGTTGGGCAAGCAAATGATTAGCATATGCAATCAGAAGATCCTTGTCTACTTCATATCTCATGGGCATAACCCATGTAGTCTGGGGCACAACTTCTTCCATCATTCAAGTATCTATATCAACCATAAAGCAAATTTTATTTTCATAATGGTTGACAACCTCTACCAGTATCCTTTCCCTTGCATGCATTTTCTTCTAAAATTCCTTAAAATATCCCCATGCAATTTTGCCAAAATTATTACCAAGCATTCTAATTTTGTACTTCATCTGCATCAATGTAGGAGTGCCATATATCCATTGGATATCACCAATACCAAGGAAACATTTTTTAAAATAAAAGAATAGACCAAGAATTAATTGACCAAATTTAAACCTTAACCTCTTATCCTTCTTGATGGATTCCAGGTTCAGCACATGTTGACTCCTCAACGCCTTTGACAAGTCATACTCAACAACTTCTTTGATCATCTAGTAAACTGTATGAATAGATGCAGCAAGGATGTTGTTCATCCTACTATAGTAATAGATCCGGTAACTGATCACCATAGAAGCATACTTTACTGTTGGATCATTGATATTATTCACCGTCATTTCTCTTCCATCCCATTTAGATCCTGTTAAATTTTCTACATCATTCTTAGGAATGGATATCAAAACTGGAACCTCACTAGTGGCACAAAATCCGCTGGCCACGCGAATAGATTCCTTAGAAATTTTATGTGGTCGGTCGAGCCACATAAAATGGTCATGAATCCTGCTAAGCACATATCTCAAAAGTTCATCATCAAAATCATTAATGAAATTTCAGGCATGGTGAAACCCTTTCTCAGTAACCTTTTTGAAATAGTACTTTATCACTCCATTCTTATCGCACAACGCTTTATACTGATAAAAAATAATAGAAATACCAAGATCCTCCAGTTTACAATGATAAAACAATCTAACATCTTCAACATGTAAGACACCATAAGGAACTCTAGATAGGGATCCGATGGGATCAATTACCTCAAACTTAAATGGGTGCCTCTTAAATTCAGGACAAGATCTATCAGTAATATCAACTAGATGTGGGGTGTCCATCTTCAATGAATCAAAAAGATAAGTAGATAACAAGATTTTTGGATAAATACATTTTACCACTTCTACACTAGGGTTCCAAACACCATCAAATCTATCTCACCGATTCCCAATCGCAAATCACACTAGATCACTTCAAATCTCTATCAATGTTGCAAACACAAACTCTACTCTATTCACTCTTTGTGTGTTCACAAGAATACAATGTGACAAATAACATTCAAAAAGTTCATTTTATTTGCCCATTATCTACCACATTAAATGACATTGCCGGTAAAACTCTAAAATATCTTATAACACACTACTGGTTTGATCACAAAATCACTTCTTAATATCATAATACATCAAAGTATGCAGATTCAACATACCTCATGATCCTTCAAGGGGATCTATAATGGATCTAACATTAAGCTCCCCCTAAGCTTTTTAACAACTTAGTTTGTCAGTGAAGGGTTCTCCACACTAGGTGAAGAAATGGGATTTTTAGATGATTTTTCTTTGGTTTTCTCATCATCCTTCTTTTTCTAGATTTCGTTCATTTCATCTCTAGTCTCCTCCACGTCAACTTTCATCTTCCCTTTCTGATCAGCAAATTGATTCACCGGTTGGTTCACCTTAGCTCTGCAAAACTTTGAAATATGACCCAGTTTATGACAATGACAACAAGCCATATCAGATGCTCTCTAAGGTCAGGCATTGTCTCTACCATTCCTTCTTCTGGAGTTCATAGCTACATGACCATAGTTATAATAGATTGTGCAATCTGTGAGATTTTGCCAAGATCAAGGGCTCAATGAAAAATATAATAGAGAGACAAAATAGATGATAGAAATAAACTGTATTCTATCAAGATGAAAATGCTGATCAACTGGATCATCAATCATTTCATACAATCAATATGAGTCTGCTTATATAGGCAAGGCTATATGGATATGTGAGCACACAAACATGACATGTGTCTCAATAAGAAACAAGGTTAGGTAGGAAATAGGTGTGGGTAGGTAGGAGAAACAATATTGTAAAGCGGAAAATCGCGGTCGAACCCTAGTTGTTCTCCCCTCTTCTGACTCCGAGGAGAGAGAAGGGAGGTTCGCTAGGATTCGATGGGTTTTCACTTAAGGGGAAGACTTTACATTCAAAAGAGGGGTTGAAACTCATAAGATTCAATCCCACACAATGTAAGATTGGATGCTAAATGAATTTCAAGGGTTAGGAAAGCAAGGCTACCCTCTTTTGTAAAGAATGTGCATAGAAGAATTAAGCTAAGCATGCATAGAAAGTGACAAAGATTCGCTTATAAACTGAGTTTAGGTTATAGGATGAAGCTACGGACCTGGAATTAGTAGTAAAATGTCGATATGGCATTGTCCTGCAAATTTGAGCAAAAGTTGTCGGGACGATGGCGCCCGGCGCCACAGTCCTCCGAAAAATCCGTCAAACGAAGGGGGATCGGTTCATCTCTACACAAGGATTCCAGATCTTCAATCTCAGCCGCGTACCTGCAACCTACACACAGAAAAGCGAAGACGATTGGGGGGTTAGGGATTAGGGGTTTGCCTTTAGGTCAAACCCCGGTTTTGGAATTAACCAAGAAATGAGCAAAAGCTGTAAATGTAAATGACTGTAATGTAAACAAGTACTAATACCTTGTTCTAAGGATGTTGGTATCCTTATGTGCGAAGGTTTAGATGTTGTATGTTGTAGTATGTAGTATGTTGTATGTAGCATGTAGTAAGTGATCTCCTCTTCAATGGTTGAATCCTTGTCTTGAATGCAACACTTAGCCTTGAATGGAGACTTAGAAGGAATGCTTGAATGCTTGAATGCTTGAATGTTTGAATCTTGCTTTTTGCCTTTTTTCCGTCCACTTTCCATCCATCCAAATGAGAGAGGAAAATGTAGTTTATATACTTGTCAATTAGGGCTGATAGACTGATTTTCCCGACCTTAGGCCGACCAGGGAAGTATATTTCCAAATTGCAATCAAAAAGACCCGATATCACTTAGGAGACCGGGCCCAAAATAGGACCCAGGGACCAGGGCACTGGGCGCCCTGGTCCTGAGGGACCAGGGCGCTGGGCACTCTGGTCCTGAGGGACCAGGGTGCTGGGCGCTCTGGTCCCACCTCCGGGACAGCGGGGTGCAAGGAGGTTCAGGCCAAGGTGCTTGAAAAATGCAATTTTTGGTGTCGTGAGCAAGTTTTGGGGTCTCCATTCAGGTTGCATGTTGCGTCGCCATCGTGAAGACCGAAATGCAGTCGAAATTGCAAGTGTCACAATTTTAGGACGCTACATTTAGCCCCCACTTTAGCGGGATTATGTATGCTCATACTTCCGGTAAAGTACAAGGAAACAACATTAAAAGACTTTCACCACGTCAAGGAGGCAAGATACACCAAGCCCCCAGTGGACTAAGGATCTTACGACTTCGATTGACAAAGTAAAAGGGAAGATCACGAGGGAGAACCATGACTATCAGTAGTAAGGTTCCCTCACTATGAGTCATGTAAGAGAAATACCAAAAATTTTCAAGGCAAAGCTAAGTTCTCCAAGAAATTTTCAAGTATCGTGAAGGGATAGTCAGGGTGTATGCCCCCCTACGTTAAAGCGATCGCACGCGCCTCAACGGGGGTGATTGTTTTAACGTAGTGATACAAATAAGAAATGAGAAAGGAAAGGAGCGCGTTATCGCAAGGATTTAGCCCCCAAGTGTGAGATAAACCCAAGGATAATAGACACAAAACACAAAGCACAAGGTGACTTCGCTTTCCTCGGGGTCAGTATGCTGTATGATAATTCATGTATATCATATGTATGTATGCATAATTGTTCTTCATTCCCCAATCAAGGAAGGTCACCTAGAAGAAGGGAACACATGTGTCTTTTGAGTCAACATGAGAGAGACCAAAGAGATCTCAATGCTTTGCATCATCCTCAAGTAGACAACACTAAGGACGACAAATAGAAGAATGAGAATAACATATAGAAGAAGTAACAAAAGGGAGGGGGAGAGAATCTGCCATGCTAATGTAACTAGTCTAGCATGTCATCTACCCCCCGATCTTGCTGATCAATGTTTCGGGAAGGCAGGGAACACGCTAGAGGAGGAACATCCAACACAGCAGATGGAGCTATCACAAGGTCCAAACAAGGGCTATGTTCATGTTCCAAGCCACGTTGTTCTTGTCTAGGAGCTAGGATAAGTGCTTTAGAAAATTCATTAGATAAATGGTTATCAACATCAACAAGTTCATATTCACTATCAGAAGCAAGAGGAGTAACATTTTCATCATGAATAACATTTTCATCTATATCATCATCAAGATTTATAAAAATAGGATCTTTGACTTGCACAGGATCAAGACCATCATGCATCTTATGTTTAGGAGATTTAGGCTCAATATCCGGCTGAGGAGAAAATGGAATAATGCTTGTTGAAGGTGTTTTTGGAGATTGTAAATTTTGAGAAGCGGCTGCTTGAGCCCTAAGACGACGTTTTCGTCGGCGTTCGCGTGCAGAACGATTACGTCTAGTCTTAGTAGGAAGTGTAGAAGATTGAGGAGGAGGAATGTTCTCATCCTTAGCACTTGGGTGTTTAGGTTGTGGTCTCTTAGGCTGGATAATAGGAGAAGAAGAAGGTCTCTTTTCTCTATAAAAGGCAGGAGGAGGAACTGCTCCATATAAAGGAGGAATTTTTGGTTTAGGGAGAAGACCAAGTCCATCATGACGAGGAGGTATAGATCTACTCTTAGAAGATTTATCAGGCATAGACATAGTCACATCCATGGGGACGGGTTGGGAATCTTCTTGAGGAAAGACATTAGTTTTATCTTTCAAAGGAAGAATTTCCTTCTCAAGAATGATAGGAATGTCAAGTTTAGGTGTTCTAGGTTCACTTAAAGATAGGATCATATCTGTTTTCCACTTTTGATAAGATTTGAAAAGATGATCACTTCGCGGAGGAAGAGATTGGAATTGTTTAGGCCAAAAGTAATCAATAGGAACACTAGAGGTTCTTTCAGCTGGTTTAAAGAGACTATGATTGACAGTAACAACTTCAACATTATGGGGAAATTTCAAACACTTATGTATAGGAGAAGCAATAGCCTTCATGGAAGATAGCCAAGGATAGCCAAGCTTCACACGAAATTGTTCGGAAGAAGGAATAATAGCAAAGTTCACATCAAGAGATTTATTATGGACCTCAATAGGCAATGTAATAGAACCAATTGCAGGAGAAGAAAATGCATCAAATAGTTTCACAATCACATCTGTTTTGTCATAGATCACTTGATTCAATTGCAAAGTAAAAAGAAATTCTTCAGTAATAACATTAATCATGCACGAAGGATCAATAAGCACTCCACGGAAAGGTGTATTTTTTACTTTTGCAACTATGTATAAAGGACCATCAGGTGCTCTAATGGTTTCACTAGAATCAAATGTGATGGAAGGTTCTTTAGGGATTTCTTGCTGCTCTACAAAGTTAATCACATTCGGAGTCATAGACACAAGACCATCAGATGAAAGAGAGGAATCATTAGCCTCAATTGCATTAGAGGTATGAGAAGGCAATGGATCAGTGAAAATCTGAAGATTTTGGTTAGGAGGAGCTACAGATGTGTTGCCTTTATCATTCACTCCAGAAACAGAAATAGTATTATTATCAATCAAATCCTGAATTTTACCCTTTAAAGAAAAACACTTTTCAGTATCATGACCAGGCTGACGATGAAAATGACAAAAAGCTTTGTGATCAAAATAAGGTGAAGTAATCTTTGCAGGATCAATTTGTCGTACAGGAGGAAGAGTAAGCACATTTTGTCCCAGTAACTTATTCATAATATCATGCAATGATTCATTCAAAGGAGTATACTTTCTTTCTTTCCTGAAAAATTTAGAAATAGGAGGCACACCTGATGCTGCATTCACATTGTTGTTGATGATGTTTTCATTGAATTTGATGGAATCTCTGTTCGGTTTAATCTTCCCAAATGGTTGTTGACTGCTATCACCCTTATCACTCGGAGCCATAGGATGTGATTGTTCCATTTGACTCATAGTCAGTTGATAATTGTGAAGAGTGGCACACAACTGTTGGAAAGAAGTAAACTCAGAAAACAGAAGTTTGTCTCGAATATCTTTTTGTAAATTAGAAATAAAGATTCTTTGAATATCATTATCAGGCACTGGAAAAGAAATTTGAGCATACAAATGCTTATATCTACCAATAAAATCAGTCACTTTTTCTTTAACACCTTGTTTACAATGCATTAAATCAATCAAAGTAACTTTAGGACTTATATTGTTTTGAAATTGTTGAATGAAAGCATTTGCAAGTTGTTCGAAAGAAGTAATAGAATAAGAAGGCAACGAGCAATACCATTGTAGGGCTTTGTCTCTTAATGTTCTAGTAAACAATTTTGCAAGCAACCTTTGGTCATAAGCAAAATCAGTACATATTGTTTGAAAAGTCTTAACATGTGTTAGAGGATCTCCTTTACCATTATAGAGCTCCAAATGCGGAATTTCAACATGTTTAGGAGGGATAGCTCGAACAATATCAAGAGAAAGTGGGCTCGCAACATCAAATGTGGGCACACTAAACTTAGATTGATTCATAGAGGCAATTTGTTGCTGTAAAGAAGAGACAGTTTGTGCAAGATTGTTAATGGTCGCTTCAGTCGAAGAATTCATATTGGATGTGTTAGACTGAGATGGAAGTGTGATGTTATTGAAAGAAGGTAAAGAGTAAGGTGGTGGGACCCTATGATAGTCAACCATAGGGGATGATTGGATAGGAGGAACACTACAAGGAGGAATGGAATGGTTAAATGAATTGCCCCCTTGCGTCATGTTCATTTGTGAAGATGTAATAGGAACATTCATTGAAGGAATGTACGAAGAAGTTGGATTGAATGAAGGAAGAGGATTAATTGAAGAAGAGGGAGGATTGCCCCCATGACTAGTGATCACAGGAGGAATGTCTTGTATAGAGGTAGCCATGATGTTTGATGTAAAGGTAGGTATACTAGCAATAGGAGTAGTCAAAGGAATAGAATGATTGACTTGTGTAGGAGGTTGTGTATAACCTAAAGATTCAGCACAACTCTTCATAGGCATCACATTCGAATCCACAATATGTGCGATACCACGTAAAACATCAATTCCATTCTTATCACTTTGAAGCATGCGTTTTAGACCCTCAATTAAAGGAAGAGCTTGACTATCGGGATACTCATGAGACATCCATTGGTGAAAATCGTCAAATTGGTTATCCAATTTCGAAAGTTGTTCAATGGAAACTTCATGGAGAGCTTCTTCATCATTAGGAGGATTAGAGGAATTACCCATATCCTCGTTAAAAAGGCTACTCAAATTAGGTTCCATCTCCTCGGTAGTTAAACCTCGGAAGGACTTAATTCTACGGCTTCGTCTAACGGGAATAGTGTAAGTAGGGCTTACTGTTGTAAAACTCATGCACTAGAGAGAGAGAAAAGATTTTGATTTTAGAGGTAGCAATTTTCAGTAAAACCAGCCAATCTTCCAGATTTAAGCTGTTAAATACAATCACAACAGTCTCCCGAAATTTCGGAAAAAATGTCCGGGACCGTGGCGCTCGGAGTGCAACACGGTCCTTGCAACTTTTTTCAAAATTTGCAGGGATGAAAGGTATGATGATTTTAGAGCTAATCTGAAAAAATTGAGGGATTTTACGATCTGTAGATAGGCCAAATTAAAGTTGCAATCTCAAAATTGAACCCTATCAAGATTGTCGAAAAATGCAAAATTTGAATTTTTGAAAAAGAGAGGGAAACTGAAATTTTGAATTTTATGATTTTAGAGGGAATGTCAAAAGCAATGCAAATTTTGAAAATTAAAAATTGACTCAATTTCACGCAAAATTCAATTTTGAAAGCAGAAATCAAAGTTGTTGTAATTAAGCACTTAATTTCAAAAGTCATAAATTGTAAGAATTTGAATAAAGCACTGAAATTTCGAATGAATGTAGACACACTTTTCAGATCTATGATAATAAAAACGCAATTTTGACACAAAATTTTAATTTCGACAATTTTTGAATGATTTAGACCAAGCAATCGCAAGACCAACTTTGACTGTAATTTTGAAGGTGTTATAATTGATAAAATCAGCCAAAATTCTGGATTTTAGCAGAAAAACACAGTAAGATGTCGCTCCCAAAATTTCGGAAAAAATGTCGGGGACGATGGCGCTCGGAGTGCAACACGGTCCTCGCAACTTTTTTCCAAATTTTCAGGGATGAAGGATAATGTGATTTTATTGCAGAATCCAAAGTTACAGCTGATTTGGAGATGTTTTGATCAGTGAAATTGTCGGACAAAGGTTGAATCAAGAGGGTTTCAAAAATTAGGGTTTTGACTTTTAACCACTTAATTTTCAAAATTAAAGTACAGACATGAATTGATAATTTGTAATAGAAAAGCAGATATGAAGCAAGCATTAATAATTAAACATTTCGCAAGTTCAATGTTCAAAAAGAAAATTTAGGGTTTTTATGCAATCACCTCTAAAATTTTGCAAAAGGTCAAACATGGAAATGTAATCAACTTTTCAGATCTAAGCATGAAAAATCAGAAAGGATGTTCACGTCGGGTTCACCAAAATGTAAAGCGGAAAATCATGGTCGAACCCTAGTTGTTCTCCCCTCTTCTGACTCCGAGGAGAGAGAAGGGAGGTTCGCTAGGATTCGATGGGTTTTCACTTAAGGGGAAGACTTTACATTCAAAAGAGGGGTTGAAACTCATAAGATTCAATCCCACACAATGTAAGATTGGATGCTAAATGAATTTCAAGGGTTAGGAAAGCAAGGCTACCCTCTTTTGTAAAGAATGTGCATAGAAGAATTAAGCTAAGCATGCATAGAAAGTGACAAAGATTCGCTTATAAACTGAGTTTAGGTTATAGGATGAAGCTGCGGACCTGGAATTAGCAGTAAAATGTCGATACGGCGCTGTCCTGCAAATTTGAGCAAAAGTTGTCGGGACGATGGCGCCCGGCGCCACGGTCCTCCGAAAAATCCATGAAACGAAGGGGGATCGGTTCGTCTCTGCACAAGGATTCCAGATCTTCAATCTCAGCCGCGTACCTGCAACCTACACACAGAAAAGCGAAGACGATTGGGGGGTTAGGGATTAGGGGTTTGCCTTTAGGTCAAACCTCGGTTTTGGAATTAACCAAGAAATGAGCAAGAGCTGTAAATGTAACTGACTGTAATGTAAACAAGTACTAATACCTTGTTCTAAGGATGTTGGTATCCTTATGTGCGAAGGTTTAGATGTTGTATGTTGTAGTATGTAGTATGTTGTATGTAGCATGTAGTAAGTGATCTCCTCTTCAATGGTTGAATCCTTGTCTTGAATGCAACACTTAGCCTTGAATGGAGACTTAGAAGGAATGCTTGAATGCTTGAATGCTTGAATGCTTGAATGTTTGAATCTTGCTTTTTGCCTTTTTTCCGTCCACTTTCCATCCATCCAAATGAGAGAGGAAAATGTAGTTTATATACTTGTCAATTAGGGCTGATAGACTGATTTTCCCGACCTTAGGCCGACCAGGGAAGTATATTTCCAAATTGCAATCAAAAAGACCCGATATCACTTAGGAGACCGGGCCCAAAATAGGACCCAGGGACCAGGGCGCTGGGCGCCATGGTCCTGGAGGACTAGGGCGCTGGGTGCTCTAGTCCTGAGGGACCAGGGCGCTGGGCGCTCTGGTCCCACCTCCGGGACAGCGGGGTGCAAGGAGGTTCAGGCCAAGGTGCTTGAAAAATGCAGTTTTTGGTGTCGTGAGCAAGTTTTGGGGTCTCCATTCAGGTTGCGTGTTGCGTCGCCATCGTGAAGACCGAAATGCAGTCGAAATTGCAAGTGTCGCAATTTTAGGACGCTACAAATATAATATTCCACATGAGGTGGATCACCCACTGAATGTGGAGTGTAACAACAAGATAAGACCACAAAAGGTGGAAATTCTCCTACACACACTATACCAATGTGAGATAAATACCCATGTGTCTCATACCCAAACTACTATGAAATGCATTTCCTAAGTAAACTTAAGTAAGGTGTAATAATATCCAAGATGAATAATTATTTACACCAACACCCCCCCTTAAGTGCAACTTAGGGGAATGCACTTAGGTCTACAATGCAACTAAGAAAAGAAAGATGGGTCCCAACTACGAGGCCATGTTAGGTACCCATGTACAAATGCAAATGCATGCAAACCAATGCAATAAAATCTCTCACAAAGTGGGGAAAGAGAGAAAAACCCAATGGGAAAAACCCCTCCCCCAAAAGAGAGATGAAAACTAGATACAAAGAACTCTCATAGAAGTATGTGAAGGACAAAACCCCATGTGAGGAAAAAGTCCCCCCCATACAGGAGAAGAAGAAGAGAGACTAGGAAGCCCCCCCTCAATGTAGAATTTTCACCAATGATAGAAGCTCGATGATGAATGAAGAAACTACTCCACGAACATTGAACCACATTCCTCCCCTTAAGAAGAAACAAAACCAAATGTGTATCCATGAAGTCTCCCCAATCATGAAAGGAAGATGTAAGAAAACAACTCATGATGAAAGGAATCTTTGAAAAATGCTCAAGTGTCCCCATGTCGATGTTGAAAGTTACCCCCTCCAAAGATGGTAAACTATGCCACACTGTTGAAAAAGGCACTCCAAGATCTAGTGGAGAAGAATGTAGAGCAATATCCAAAGACTCACATGTCTCCTCAAAAGATAAAGAGACCTCCTCCAACTGCTAGACAAAAGTATCCACAATCATATCAACCTCGAAAGAATGGTCATGTAGAGAATGCACAAGAGGGTCAGAGTGTTCCCTCACAACAATCGAAGAAGGATCATCTTCATCAAAGAGAAGATGAATGTCATCAATGATGTCTCCCAAATCTGCAATGTAGGACTCCACAAAAAAACCCGCAATGTCTGTCAATTAGGCATCCCATGAAACTGAAGCTGGAAGACATGAAATATCCTGCTAGACTGAATCACAAGAAGGCAAAACTATCGCACTAGTTGCATCATCAAGTGCAATAGGTGGTGTGATATCAAGAGAAGGAGATGAAATGCAAGGCTCAAGAATGAGGTCACATGTGAGAATCCCCAGGTTCAAGTGCCCAATGTTCTCCTCAAATCTGAATCATCAACATAGGAAGAATCAACCTCATCAATGGGACCAAAATGTGAAAAAGAGTACAATCGAGATGCATGATCAACCACCCCAGTTGCAATGATGACTCCACTCTCCAAGTCTCTAATGATAACTGAATCAGGTGTGAACTCCACAATTTTCCTCCTTGCCCCATGTGTGATTTGATAGATGGAAAGAAGATTGTTTGTCAAGTGGGGTACACACAACACATCATTGAAGGAGTTATCCTGAATGGAAATAGATCCATTCCCAGTCGAATCCATGTATGTATGATTTCCCATCAAAATCTATGTCATGTGGAAAGGCTCAAGTGTAGAAAACATAGACTCCGAAGATGCCATATGATGAGAAGCCCCTGCATCTAGAAGCCATCTCCCTGAATCATGACTTGTAGTAGCACAAAGAGCTTGTCCCTTTCCTTTATCTATCAGAAAAGAGTGATCCTTTCCTTTATCCTTATCCTTGGAAGAAGTCGATGTAGACATTCTGGATGGTAGGTTGATTTTGTTCTTCTCAAGAAGATTCTTCAACTCATCAATATCCTTCTTATAACAATGATGTTCATCATGTCTTGACTTGCAATATCCACAAAAAAGTTTGTCCTTATAAGATATCCTCTTCGGTGAGAATGGTGAATCACCTTGTTGTGGAGAGGAAGATTGTTCTCCATCTTGTTTTGGTTTATGTTGCTTTGATTCTTGCCTTTATCTTGATTGCTTTGATTTCCTTTGTTACCCACCAAAGCTTGTGACTTTGAAGATTTGAGAATCCCCATCTTGGTCAACTTAGATTGCTCTAGTATCAACATCTCCGTGAATGAATCAAATGAGGGAGAAGTGTATGAGGAACCTTGAGCTAACCTATGGGTGTGAAAGCTAGATACAAAGGCTACATACTCTGAAGGAAGCTTATCCAATAAGTTGTAAACCAATTGAGCTTCCTTTTTGTCAATTCCACAGTCCTTTAGCTTTTCTCTTAGCTCATTTTCTTTTGTGACATAATCTTGGATTGTATCAAAATTATTGGGATCCAAAGTTGTGAGTTCACTATCAAGCTTATAGCCCTTAATCTCATCAACTTGACCATACAATTTCTGAAAAATATCCCAAGCCTCTTTAATTGTTGTACACTTATCAATGTGAAAAATGAGGTCATCTGATACATACTTTCTAAGAGTTCCAAGTGCCACAGAATTCTTAGTAAGCCATTTAATTTGAGCATTAGGATCAGCCTTAGGATCAGGTGGTGCTGTAATAGTTCCATTTACATAATGAATGAGTTCTTTTTCCATTAGTTTACTCCATGCCTTAATCTTCCATGATGCATAATTATGAGGAGTTAAAAGTGGAAATTTAGGAGAACCCATAGCACCAAAATGAAAAAACACAAGATAGAGAGAGGCACAATCACACAAGATAGCCCCCCAAATTCACTCAATCAAGAAACCCCCCCAAAATGGTGATTTGACACTTTATACTTAGTGCATATACAATGGGCCACTTGCAAAACAAGGCAAAGTGGACTTCTAATTTTGATTTACAACTTCTCAAAATGACATATAAGAGACTTCAACAAATACTGCTAGTGATCTAAATTGAGATCCAAGCGAAATAGAAGTACCAAATAGGCCAAAAATGACCAAATACTGAAAGTACAATTTCTACTCAAAATCACTACAAAAAAATGGAAGATTATGAAAGTAGACAAAAAATTATGCACTTTCAAAAATAACGGCACTTGTAAAGGAGGTCGTATGACCCCAAACGAAGCCTCTGAAGTTGCAAAATCGGGGATTAGATAGGTACAGTCATGAAGATTTGCAATTTCTGAAAACTTTGTCCATCAAAATCATAAAATTCTTTCACCACTACAAAGAGCACAAAATTCTAGCCCATTTCAAAAAAAATTGCACCAAGAAAGGAGCAAAAATGAGCAAGATATGGCCTTCCAAAGTTGAACTGCAAAACTAAAAAGCTCGATGAGAGGGGGTTAAAAAAATTTCAGAATACTTCTAACGTCAGAAAATTATGGGCTTAAATTCGACACCCATTTGGTTGTCAAAAAAAGTTTGCCTCCCTGCCCATTCGACATTCGTACAGTACGGACTTGCTGACATGGCGATCTGATTGGGCTAGTGACTGTCGATGACATGGCCGAGGTTGATTGGGTAGGCGGTGTACCACATGGTAGTATGGAAATGTTGCTAAGGTGGCAGAGATCTCCACATGGCTTGGAGTCCATGTGGGGCCCGGTAGGCAGAGGTGTCGGTGGGGAGGCCGAGTCCGGCCGACAGGAAAGGTCGACGGTGCTACTGGAAGATCGTGGGAGCCAGAGCCAATTAGCGATGCAGATGACAGTGTCAGTAGCAAGAGTCAAGGCCAACCAAGCAGAGATCTATCAATGCTCCAGTAGGGAAGCAGTGGCAGGGGCTCGGGCTTGGCTGTCTGTGGCGGCCGATAGACTAGGTGCAATGGCGGATCAAAGGCACCAGGAGCCACCGACAGGAGGTATGGTGTCCGACGGGAGTACCAGGGGGTATGGGATCAGGTCAGAGACCAAAGCAAGCATGGGCGGTGTGTACGAGTGGCGAGGCCCAAAAAATATCTATAGAAAGCTAACAAAGTATGGAGAGGGGGGTGGTCATGGGACCCCCCCAAAACAATAAAATTTGTAGTTTTTTTTTCTTTTTTTTCAAAAACCTTTTTCAAAATTTTTTTTTGCTGAAAATAATTTATTTATTTATTTTTAAATTTTGAAATCTGTATGACTATAGCCAAATAGGCAAAAAAAATTCTCACCAAATATAGTCGGCTTTATAGTCAAAATTTATGGAAACGGCCTCCTGGACTCAGCCGTGATGTCCAAATCACTGTATGACACCCCCAAAAAATGAAGATCCCCAAATCTGAAAATTGAAGCCTCCAAAATGGTCTCCAAAAGACTAATCAATGAAGCCCTATAGGCTCTGATACCATGTGATATTTTGCCAAGATCAAGGGCTCAATGAAAAATACAATAGAGAGACAAAATAGATGATAGAAATAAACTGTATTCTATCAAGATGAAAATACTAATCAACTGGATCATCAATCATTTCATACAATGAATATGAGCCTACTTATATAGGCAAGGCTATATGGATATGTGAGCACATAAACATGACATGTGGATCAATAAGAAACAAGGGTAGGTAGGAAATAGGTGTGGGTAGGTAGGAGAAACAATATAATATTCCACATGAGGTGGATCACCCACTGAATATGGAGTGTAGCAACAAGATAAGACCACAAAAGGTGGAAATTCTTCTACACACATTATCCCAATGTGACACAAACACCCAAGTGTCTCATACCCAAACTATTATAAAATGCATCTCCTAAGTAAACTTAAGTAAGGTGTGATAATATCCAAGATAAATAATTATTTACACCAACACAAACCAAATTCATCCTTTTCTCCATCTCAGAGGGACTAGACCGGTTAGCATAGGGTCTCTGCCAGTTAGGACTTCTCTAGTCATTAAAGGTTCTTTGCCAACCACCACCAGACCTCTGACTCATGTGAGGTGCCATATTATTTGCTCCATACCTGCACTCAATAGCTCTATGTCCATGCATGTTGCAAGTGTAAAAATAACCATTAAAGGTTCTAGGCTTATATCCTTGATAAGTATTGGGTCTATAACCATTAGCAATATCAGATCTGCTTCTACAAACATTAGCAGTATGTCCTGGCTTATGATAATTGAAACAAACAGGCTTATAGGATTTCTTACCGGTGGGTTTCTGAATCTTAGGAGCACATTTACCTTCATGCATGTTGTCCTTAGTATCGAAAGACTCCCCTTTCTCAAATGTATTGTAACCTAATCCACTTGTATCACTATTCATCCTTTGAGATTGGATCTATTCATCAAGCATGGTAAAACTTTTGTTGAACTTTGCAAGCTTCTCATTAGCATCAACAAGTTCTTGTCTAAGGTCTTCATTTCTTTTCATAAGAGTCTCTCTAAGAGACATTTCTATATCTAGTTATTTCTTTATCTCTTTTTTTCTTCTTTTTCTTCTTTTTCCTCATGCCAATGTGCATATAGAGTGCCATTTTCCTGATTTATATTGAAGATCTCATGTTCTTTCTCTTTGATCTTGTCTTTTTCTGCCCTCCTTGCTTCAAGTTCCTGACTCATTCGGATAGTTAGGGCTTCTAGCTCTCTCCTCAAGTTAGTCTTCTCATCATTCAGTTTCTCGACTTCATCAACCAATGCACCTATGTTTTCTTCATTAGAAGAACTGCTCTTAGAAACCTCCAACAATTTTTTGATTAGCTCTCTTCTCTTAGCAAGTGAAGCTTTATACTTGCCTCTCAATGTTTCTAGGGCTTCCTCAATTTCTACAAGTTTATTAGACATCTCTCTATAACTCATATCCCCATGTCTCCCTTAGGAATCCTTCTCAAGTGGTTAAGCCTCAAAGAAGGTTGGCTCTGATACCAATTGATAACCTTATAAGGCACTGAGAGGGGGGGTTAATCAATACAAGCAAAAACAATATGAATCTGATCACCAACTTAAACATCTCAAAACTTAACAAGCATAAGAGGAATATCACCACATAAGCTAATGCCTAATCAAACAAATTCCACGTAACACAAGAGATTTATATGTGGAAACACAAAAGGGGTCAAAACCATGGTGGGAGTTAATAACCATAAGATTCACTATCTGCAGAATAGAAATAATGACCTGTTAAGGTCTTACAAATATGCCCTATTAGGAGCAGACCCAGTTAGGAGTCACTCAGTTAAGGGATTTAAATGATGAGCACTATTAGAAGCTTTGATCTATTAGGATCAACCCCGCAAGAGGACTTATCACTTTGATATAGAGCTACCTGATTAAGGGATTTACAATGTAAGGTCTGTTAGGACCTACCTGGTTAGGGGATTTTACTATTGCAAACTGTTAGGAAAATAACAGTTCAAATGATCTTCATATAACACCTTTGTGTCTAATAAGATCTGCTTCAGATCCTCAAAACTTCAACAACATATCAATATAGAGCTTCACTAATCACTGCATAATTAGAATCACAATATTCGCCTTTGATCTCATCAACATACACATGTCTATCTCATAACTCATCACACTTTTTATAGACAACAACTTAGTCGGCTACAACCTTGGAACAATTTCCTAGGTTCAATGAATCTAGAAAAAGTAACATTGCATGCCGAATTTATGACGGCCATTGAAATAACAAATAAAAAATAAAACAAAACTTGTGTCATTTTACCGATTTAAGTGACTTTATCACTACCGGTTAAGTGTTCATCAGAATGTCTACTTTGTACATCAAATCTCGCTTGTTCGATTGAATCTGCCAATGTGGTCAAGAATATAGCTCCAAAAACCTGTCTCCATCACTTCTATAAAACCGCATCATTCAACTCTTCATCAATCGCCTATACTAGTTGCATGAATGCAACTCTGTCTTTGTTTACCGATTAAGAACCTATTTGTCAGTTCACTGGTAAATTGTCTTCTGTACCGGTTATACCTTACCAGATGGCTTCCAAGACTTAGATTACTACCAAAAACATTGTTGCCATCAATGAAATCACAAGACTTAGTCATCAAACATGAATCTCAATCTCTTCATCACATTCACCAATCAATCATTTACCAATTCAGCCAAATGCCAATAGATATACCTTCTCTATGAGTATCCTTGAAAGGTTTTATCCCAAAATAAGAATAGGGAGTTTCTAGACTTCAAGAACTTGAGCCAATTTAGGAGCATCGTCAAAATGTTTTGGATCATTTGAAATCATACCAATAGATAATGGCGAGAAGTTACAACCACATAGTTAAGCCACATATTTTTCAGATTTGAGATCTAGTTCTAAGAGAGAATCCATGAAATCAACAAGATCAAGAAAAGAAAGGTAAATTTGAGCCAAATTGGTTAGGTCCCTTTGTCATGGTAGTAGCATATGGTTCAGGAGCATACAGATTATCTACACCAGAAGAAGATTAGTTTGATGAGCCTATCAATACTATACATCTGAAGAAATTCTATGCTTAAAACTATCAACAGAAAGAGAAAATACAAAAATAGTGAAAAAGCAGAAAAAAGCCTAAAAGTATGAAAAGCAGCAAAAATCCCTAAAAAGAAAAATACAAAAACAGTGTAAAACATCGAAAACAACTAAAAAAAATCAAATATGGAAAAAGTGTAATAAATTTGGATGGTGAAAACTTGGTAAACAAAGTGAGTTTCTCCATCTATGAGATTGCTTTGCCCATTTATCCATCTTAGCCCATTTGATCAAATCTACCTATCCTCGCATATCAATTCTATCTTTCGCATCCATTTCTTTGAACCATTAGATGGAAATATGCAACTTATCAATAGTTATCAATCCTTAAAATACTTATCATAGTCACTATCTTGGATTTTATCATAATCAATCTTCATTTGTATCCCACCATGGTTTGGATAATCATTTGTACATCCATAATAAAGTTTGTTTTTGTTGGGGGAAAAATCCTAAACTGCTTTAGTTAAGGGTATCTTTAAAAGCTTCGAAAAAACAAAAAAAATTGAAAAACTTAGAAAAACCAAAAACACCTAGGGTTTGGAAACATACGACAAACAATGAGGCACCAAAGATCAAGACATTTGTAACAACTGGATTGTTAAACTCAGAATGCAAAGATTCAACCAACAACTAATGAAGGATTACCAATGATCATTCATCAAGATGATTATATCAGTTAATGACCATGAGAACATATGTGTGACACACAAGATTCAATGTTTATAGCTTGATTTTTGCTAATCATGTGTCCTATGCAACTCGATGATGTCCATGACTAGAGGAGCTATGATGGGGCATGATTTTTTTTTTATCTTTTTTATGTTTGTAGTTTATCTCTTAGTAAGGTATGTACTTATCTAAGGATATGATCGGCAAAAGATCAAGGAGGACATTATGAGTCATGCCTGAAAAAATGATAATCCTTGTCTATTTTGGAAGAAATACTCAGGTCAGCTTGATTCATCATATCAAGTTTCTTGTATAAAATTTCTATATCAAAATCCATGTAAGAATACTTAGGTTAGCTTGAATCATTATGTCAATTTGCTTGTGTTTTCTTACAAGATTTAAAAGATCAATGATGAAATCAAGCACTGTTAAAGAAAGGATGTGAGGAATGACAGTATCATTTAAGTTAGATAATTTTGAATTAGTTCATTACCATCTACATTATAAGCATTCAATTGTTAGTTGCATTATAAGCATTTCATTCGAGATCAACGGTCAAAATAAAGATTGAGTATATTTGGAAAAACAAAAACAATTATATTAGTTTGCATTCAATTATCTAGGTTCATTTCATTTAGGTTTGCATGTTATTATAATCATCATGTCATTTATCATTCTTCATTTATCAATTGCATTCATTTTAATTGCATTAAGGATTACACTAGTGTCATTTGCATTGATCATATCATTATTAGTTGCATTAGATTCATTTCTCATTATCATCTTTTGCATTTAGTTATCATCAGTTTCATTTTAGAATCATTTTCATTAGGTTCATTTAATTGCATTTGTGCATTTAGAATCATTAACCATATTATTGCATCACCATTGTTTATATTTCATCACCTAATCATTATAAGCATTATTATACATAATCATCATATTGCATTCAAAAACTCAAAATCATCTCATCATATCATCATCATATGTATATACATCAAGGAATAAAATAAACATCTATTTGCATATGTCATCATTATAAGCATTTTCCATATAGATCATTACATTTTAAAATTATTTTCATATCCATATAACATCATTTCACATTATCATTATCGTGTAGCTCATATAAGTCTTAGATAGAATCAATATCATCATCATATCATCAAGATAACATCATGGAATATAAAGGAAAAGAGAGATCATCATATCAACCATGTAATCAATGCATATAAAACATATTAGTCATCATCATCAAAGTAGCATGCATAATGAATCATGAATCATAACCATCATATAGAGTCCATGCCTGCATATCATCATTAAACAATAAAAAGTCCAAGAATACAACGATATCAAATAAATAATCAATAACATACAAATGTCTCATAATATCAAATCAAGTCTCATGGATGCCCTGTACCACTCCCACCTGACTCTATCCATCTTTGAGGTTGTGGCTTTGCTCCTCGAAGGAGGCCCCATGACCCCATAATTTCTAGTATCCATCCTATCGGGTACAGTAGTAGTCGCACAGCTCCCTGCTCTTTGGCTCTCTGATACTAGATCCTCATATAGTTGCCACCAATGTGTTGTCTCCTTCCCAGCCTGGTACCCTCAGAGTGTCATTTGAGAGAGTGCCAAATCCAATCTCTTGTATGTGATCCACTATAGCCTGTGCATCCTAGTATCTCCTCATAGCTTTATCCCTCTCAATAGTGAGTGTTTGAACTTGTGCCCTGAGCTGATCAATCTGTTCTCTGAGGTCATCTATTCTCTCCTATTGTGGCTCATCCTGTTGGGCTACATCCTGCATCCCCTCATTAAAACCTCCCTCTCCACCTGCTGGAGTCTATACCCAAGTAGATCTCATGATCCATCATCGAATGAGGGGCACATGATCCTTTGAGTCCTCATCCCCCTCATCTTCTTGCATATCTCCCAATCTAGCTTGTGTCTCTCCCTGCCATAGGAAGTGGCCTGCCAACCTATCCAAAAGGTCCTCCTCAGAATCTAACCTGGCCTCCTCTCCATCCTTGTCTCCCTCTGCGGACATCTCCACCCTCATCTCCCCCATCCTCTCGATCATCTCTAAGCTCTCACCTCTGTCTCTGCTTTTAGAAAACAGGATCATCTGAATCATCCTCCTCATCTCCTGAACTAGGAGGAGGGTCTATTGGATCAGTAATGTGTGGAAATGGGTATGCAAGAAGGTATTGAGCATAATCCATTATAATCCCCGCATCCAAAATATGTGGTCTCAAATCATATGCTACAATAGGAACAGCCAAAAAAATTATGTATGCTATCTCAAAAGACAATGAAGGACCTCAATCTCGTATGTCCTTGTACCGTCGTGCATACATAGCGATACTAGAAGGCAAGTGTTGAATAATACCAAACTGTCTCAAAATGCAACCAAACAACTATCTCTCAATTATATATGGAGTATGGCCAATCAAATATCTACTCTGCAAAATCAAGGGCAAAATTCGAGTATCCTCCAACCAAGGCTCACAATGAATATAACAGTATCCATAGAATCTAAAACCCATCGCCAATACTAAAGCTTACCAAGCTTCAACTGAGTAATGATACCTCTGTACAAATATAAAAATGGCTGATCCTCACCACTAACTCTATCATGTATCAGTCAGGTAACAATAATGTGCTCCCAACACCAGACCTGAAGTAGTGTGCATCTAGACGCGAGACTAGCTTTGCCATCATAAACCTGGTGTAAATCATGATATAGATGTGAAAGAATACACACACCCCATGCATACCAAGTACGATATTGCATCATGCTCTACAAAATACCTCCTCATCCAATGGAAAATCCTTGAGATCTCCTATTGGGACATGTAAACCCACCAATCAAGCCTATGAGTATCACTAGGAGAGTATCATAGTGCATAATCATGTCCTCCCATTGAATCTCTCCCCCACCGATGCTCTGATCGCCGAACACTGTCCTACACGCATCGGTCCCACCAAGTTCCTGGTAGTCATACTGGACAAGCTCTCTAGTCACAGGGATGTGAAGGATCCTATACACATCCACGAGCGTCACACTAATTTCACCAGTGGTTAGACCTGAAATGTGTTGTGCTCACTAATCCATCTCTTAGCTAATGTGGTCAACAACCCCCTATTATGTTTAATGTTAGGCATGTATAATAGGTGATGTAATCCATATGCATCAATATGTCTAATCTTGTCTCGAGTCAACTCTCAGACTAAATGGCGCATAGCCGAGAATTTTTCCCAACACTGAAGAACATGTAGTTTCTCCTATTTTAATCAAACAAGTTTTATATCAATCATCTATCCTATCAAATCAACATTTCAATCAAATCTTTTCTATCAAGAAAATCAAGCTATCAATCGAATGATCAAACAAATCAAGCTCTTTATCAGAGACTAAATTGGTCTTTTCAAGCTTCTATCAACTCATCAGTAAGAAAATCAACATCTATCAGGCAATCAATTCTATCGATCAATATATCAAAACTCACGCATCAATCATCTAATCAAATTCATTTGATTGAATTTTAACATTGCCAAAATCACAAAAATTCAATTTTAAACAAAAGCTTGATCCTACAGTGCACAAGTGCTAAAATAGATGAAAGTGCTAACCCAGAACACAAATGCGTGAACACATCAAACAAAAGTGAGAAATCATGTAAATGCGCTAACATAAATCTCAAATGCACGAACCTAATTAATGCAGGTGCTAGCCTAACATATGCGCTAACATATCGAGTAGAAGCGTGAACATAAAAGATAAATGTGCTAAATCGAAAGATGCATTAACCAACATGATGCATGAGCTAAACTACAAAACAAATGCGTGAAAACACAGTGCCAAAATCAGAAAATTTTCAACCTAGCCCTAAAATGTGCAAAAAATTCAGAACGTATAGAAAATCAAAACCAACATCAGGATAGGTCACTCATTGGTGGGCCATACTCCATAGGTCTCTAGTATCGATGGACGCGCTCAAATCGATGGCTCTCATAGTGGATAATCATCTTTCCAGCACAACACTCCAATTTCTTCTTTCTCCAAAACCTAAACAAATTGCAAATGAGGATAAAATTGACCTAGGTTAATTTTATTATTACCTTTTTTATTTTTTTAGAGGGGTAATTAATTTTTCAAGTGGGGCAATTTTATTTATTTTTCACAAATGAATTTAATTGAGAGGACTATTTTCAAATCTTTTCAATCAATTATCATGAGATTAATCCCTCAATAAATTTTTTCAACAATTTCATGATCAATCTCCCGCGGGGGCACATAATCAATATTTTCATCTTTGTCAAGTACATTATCGAGACTTGATTTCATCTTTGAAACAATGTTGTCTCAACATCATTTCAAAGAGGGGCAAAATGTATACACATAAAATTGGCTATGAGCAATTAAATAAATATTTAATATTTATTTAATGATTATTCTTATATTAAATAGTTAATTTGAAAAGATTAATTTATTTAATTCTTTCATATTCTTCTATTAATTAATTTAATTAAAACAATTTATTAATTAATTCATTTATCCTTTCTTCTAATCAATTAATTAAATATCTTATATTTAATTATTCTTCTATCCACTATCCTATAGTCTCATCAATTAAATAATTTCTTAATTATTTAATCTCCTTTTCCAACTCATCTCTTCTCCACATCTCTTCTTCTTTTCCAACTCATCAATCATGTGGCTAAGATATTAATATTTTTAATATTTATATGCGTCATTATCTCCAACTTCCAATTTATTATTCAAATAATGTGTACATACACACATTCCTCAACCTCCCTATATTTTCTCCAACTTTCCTACATCTTTGGAGGAAGTTGAGTCCACTTGTCCTCTTATCCCTAAATATTCTCCAACTATCCTATATTCTCTCAAGTCTTCTTCTTAGTCAAGGTGAGATGAATGACACTTGGCTTCTCCTTCCACCTTTTCCTCCATCCTATAGGTGTAGGAGGAACATCTTCCACCTTTCTCTCTCACATATCAACCTCTTTCTCATAGCCATCCAAATTGCAAGATTTAATCATGACCATTGATCTCCACCACCTAAGCTTATGCACTCAAAAATTTATAAATAGAGGTCTCCTAAGATATTTTTGAAACTAATAGCTAATCTTACAGTCAATTAGGAGTCTTTATCTTTGCATCTATGAGTTTATTTGCTTAGCATTTTTAGAGTTGTTTTTGAGAAATTTAGCATAAATCGTTATGATAGTTTAGCTTTGCATATCATATCAATTACCAGTCCATTCCACACTTGCCATCTTAGAAGCTACCAGTGCTTGTCTGAGAGAAAAATCATCTGCAACCAAGAACAATGGGGTTAGGACACAATGAGACATAAATCATGAAGGTATAATCTTTTATTTGCTTTTTTATTTCATGTTGTTTCATTGGTTGAAACTTGAGTTATATTTGCATGATAGACTAATGATTTTGCAGGTTTAATCTCTGAGGTGAAACTTAAGTTGATACAACTATTATATAGGCTTATCCTTTTCCTTGCTTTCATTTTGGTATGCTCAGTGGGACCCACGTCCCTTGTAACTAACATTTAATATTTGAGTTTTAGTGAAGATACAAGGCATAGACTGCACTTTAGCATCTTCAATCACGCTTTGGTGTATGTTCTTTTCGACATCTATGCTTGCCAAGCAGCGTCTCCACCTTGCTTACATGTTACAACTATCTTGCAAGATAAATACACTTATTATATGATTTTTGTGAAAAATATAACCTATTGTTAAGTGTGTTTCTCTTAACTATGTCTATGTTTGCTGCAAGGAATTTGAATGCTCATAAGATTGCAAGTTTTTGGACTAACTGTGGTTTTGCAAGTTTGACATTGAATGGAGTCTCTGCCTTTATTTTACCTTCTCTGCATGTGCATCGATGTCTCTGTAGGTATATATTTCTTAGTTAGTATTAGTGGTAAAATAGATTTCACTTTTTTTGGGTGGTCGTCAAAAATAAAAATAAAATATTTTTTAGGTTCAAATTTTTCTAAATAATAGTTCTTTTGTTTTCTATAGATCGACATCTGTTTCTTTCAACATCTTCATTGATCAACATCTATCCCTGCACATCAGTGTATTTTCTTATGCTAGGGTCTGTTCATATTTTTATTTTTCTACTAACTGATCTGATCATTTGGTGCAGCCTACCCAAACTATCAAAGACCATTTTCAACAACTACTAACAAGTGATTTTTGCAGTTTTTCTTTTTATTTGCATCACATTTAGTGGCACCTAGATTAAGTAGGGGGTAACTAGACATCATTGTTTGCACTTTTATAGAATAATTACACATAGTTTGATCTAGGAAGGAAAAGTGTGTTATTATTTTCTCTTTCTTCTCATCATAGCGTGCACATCATTTTGCATAATTTAGCATAGTAGAACATAGTCTAATTAAGGGGATTAATTCACCTTGTTTGTCATGTATTCAAAGGTAGTAGGTATATTCTCTCCCCTTGTGAAAACTTGGGTGATCAAAAAACAAACCTACCTTCTTTGTTATGTTTAGTTAGAACCCTAAACCAGTGTAAGTAATCTTCTTTCCATATTTTGTGGAGTTCCTTGTGAGAAAAGTCACATTACTTTGTAGAGGTCTTTCCTTGTGAAGAGCGCACTTTCCTTCACAAGAGGACAACCCAAAGTGGTGTTTCCTTTGGGCTTCTATATAAATGATTGAGATTAAACTCAAGATCTAACCAACATTAGCCTTTGTCATACAATGCCAATCTAAAGGAAGAAGTACCCACATTAGGTGAGGTATATAAGGTACCCAAGTAAGGTTGGTTAGAGTCTTGAGTGGCTCGTCGGATACTCGTTGGATGATTGCAAGGTGTCATTCCCCCTAATTGTGACTAGAAACCTTTGTGTATAGAAGCCACCCTTTATCTTGACTAGACATAGTGATAGTTTTTAGTGCAAGGGCATAGCTGGTTTTGACCCCAAGATGCTCATCATAAGGCTCCCTTGAGATGACACACAAATCTTTGGCTTAGCATAAGCTACACACAACTTTTCAAAGAGGGGGTGATTGATTTATACTTCTAATCCTAGAGGCCCCTACCCATTCTCTCTCACAAAGAAGTGAACACACCCATCTAGGTCTCCCTACACTTCGATCAATGAAGATTCCAAGACGTGGGTTGAGATCATCGCATGAGCTTTGACCTTAGGATGTGCTAAGGTGCTTGGAGTGTTTTCATATGTGCTAAGACTAGTGGAAATTGGATTTGAGGAGCCTTACCCAATCCTAACTTTATTATTTGAAACTTGGTCAATGTGCATCTGTGTTTGATATTTCTTACCAAGACATTAACAAAAACTTCATTGCCTTTCGACATATGTGCCTTTGTTTTGACATTTGTGCCTTTTGGCATTTGGGCATCAAGAACCCTATCTTTTCTTATCCTTCGTTGTTTGCACCATAATAAAATTTTAAGCTACCATTTCTTGACACCTCATTTGACAAGTGGAACTTTGATATTAGACACTATGAATTTGCAACCCTATAATTTCCATATAGATCTACAAGCCCCTAATGACATATATTCCCAATCATTTTCCCCCATCATCATTTTTTTCCATTCACCTTCATCCAACACATTCTTAGACCATATAATATCACCTCCTTTGGACTTAGTGGCATCAACCTTTGGTACACACCATCATTCTCATCATCAATCTTAATCATACCCTAATCCAAGGTCAAACTAAATAAGGTTTCCTCTATCCTTAATCTTTTGTGATCCTTAAAAAAAAGAGTGGTACTTAAGAACTTAGCCTAGCTTAGTGTTACCCAAAATTAAACCTAATAATTGGGTTGATCATCCCTATCCAATTTTTCTTGGGAACTTTGCCTATCCTAAATCAAAATTTTATTAAGAATCTAGGTTCATCTAGTTGTGTGTTGACCTCAATCCAATCCAATTCCATCAAATCCAATCCAAAATAAAGCCTTAACCCAAATAAAATATTAATCCAAATCAAACCTTGATCCATATCCAAAACCAAATCCATCCTTAATCCCAAATCAAATCAAATACAAAGTCCAAAGTTTATCCCAAATTCACCTCATTTATTTGTGACTCTGCTCATTCACGATGGGACATGACCTTAAAATTTTTGCCCTTGTATGGTCCACATGCGAGCTCAAAAGAAAAAGATAATGCATTCTCATACTAGCGAGCTCCCCAATCCTATCCTATGTTATGAGGCACATGAATCTCACCAAGAGGAAGAGGTTTTAGTTGATCAACTAGATGTATCCTCGTGATTATCCTCTTTCTTGAATGATGCATACAATTAAGAAATGATAGAAAAAATGATTAAAGCCAATCCAAATGCCTTCTTGTTGGACCTTGTTTGCCATAGGGATAGATTCCCTTCAAATTTTGACACCTCCATTCTCACTACCCCACCCACTGGTGGATTCCTTATCAATGATGCACCTATCCTCTATTTTATCTTAAATCCATCATCACATAATCCCATTTCATCCACCACTACCAATCCAACTATAGTTCCACTCATCACTTCCACATCCTTAAACAACATGGCCAATTTTATACATGGAATCCAACCTCCTCCAACTACTGCTCAAGTTTCCCAACATCACAACACCACATCCATATATTAATATGTTAATTATAGAATTCCACCCACTTATAGCTACCATTCAACCACATCAAATTGGCAACATCAATATCATCCCCTCATAATGAACAGTTTAACACTCCCCAACTTAGTGACTTGGCAAAAGAGCTTCAAGACATGAAAAATTTACTCAAAAACATGAAGGATGGACATCTAAAGCAGTCACCGGTGAGGAGGGACCTCACGGAGATCAATCCAAACCGGTTAGCAAGAGTAAACACAATGGAAACACACATATGATAGAGGCAATGCAGAAAAGATAGTTTTATTGCATAAAATTTGATTACATCCAACTGGTAACAACCAGGTTACAACATACCGACACACATGCCTGGTAGAATAGGTCACACCGGGACCTTGAATCAAAAGATCTATCTTCTAGGCATAGTCTATCTATTTGATACTTCTTCCTTCTCTGATTGATTACATTCTAAAGAATGATTACAAATATATATCAATCCAAAGGATCCGATCAGCCCAAAAGGATCAAAACTCAAAGAACAAGACCTAACGTGCAAAATGAACAAGGTTGACCTCTGCCAAGATATTCCTCCAAAAAATCCAAAGGATGAAATGTAGAAGGTCAACCACATGCCAAGAAACATTAAGATCAACATCCAAGGCTCCACAAGATTCAAAATAGGTTTTGGTAGATCACTAGAATAGGTCTCAGGCAACCGGTAACAAGAAATTGTCATGAAATCTGGTAGCAATATATTGTCGGAAAGTGATAAAAAAGAGATGCTGTTTGAAAACAAGAAAGATGATCAAGTCTTCAAGTAGAATGCAACTCCATAGGATCTGGTGAGCCAAAACTGGGACACACATAAAGGAAAACTAAAACTGCAAACAAAATAGAAAAGAAATGTTTTTGGTTGATGCAAGATTGTTGTGAACTGGGGATGCTCCTACATAGGCATCCGAGGTTAATGAAAAAGTGATCCTCTCACTTTTCTGGGGTCAGAGGAAACCAAGGTGGTCTACCTCTTCCTAAGAAATCCAAGATGAATCTTCAACTAGACTGCTTTTCCACTTCACAAGATATTCTTTGCACTGACTGTTCCAGTACTATGCCCAATCCTAGTGTCCAAAATATCTTCAATCTGATCTAGTTCCTTCTGGGGAAATTGTCTCTCAAGGTTTGCAACACTCTCTTCATTGAATTCTAGTTCATGGTACTCATGAATTACTACAATATTGAATATAGGTGAAATACTTAGGCTATCTGGTAGCTCCACTTCATATGCATTTCCAGAACTGAACTTCATCAAGATCTTACAGGGTCCAAACATATTCATCTAAAACTTATTATAAGTTCCAACCAGGAATCTCTCTTTTCTCAAGTATACCATCACTTCATCACCAAATTCAAATTCCTTATGTCTCCTTTTCTCATCTGCCTTCTCCGTATATTTGCTATTCATGTCTTCTAATTGTTGTTTAACCTAAATATGCAATGCTATCATGTGATCTGCAAAATCTTCTTCTTTTGAACTCTTTCGGTCTTCACTACTAATGTCTCTCAATTCTACTATTCCTCTAGGATGCACTCCGTTAACAATCTCAAAAGATTTTTTCCTGGCACTTCTATTCACTGAATTGTTATAGGCAAATTCTTCTTGTGCAAGGATTGCTAGGACCCGTAGGCAACTGAGAGGGTGGGGGGGGGGGGGGGTGAATCAGTTGTCTATTAATTTCAACCCAAATATAACTTAATCAAACTTGATACTTAGTACCGGTAAACCAAACTTAATGCCAGTTGGCAGATTAGTAGTTAATATTAATACCAGTGAAACTCAATGCATATAACAGAAAGGGAAACAACATCCACAACACATAACATAGAGATTTGTACATGGAAACCTTGTAAGGGGAAAAAACACAGTGTGAAACCTTACCCACAATCAGATGATTCTACTACAGATAGTATATGTATACAAATGGGGTTTGCACATGCAGAAAGGCCAACCGCCGAGAGGTCACTGCTCAATCACAAAATAAGAGTCACACTGACTACAATTGGATGATTAAATCCAATGACAATTTACTTCTCAAATTAGCATCTCCAATGCTGGATTCAGTACTGGTTAAGCTCTGATAATCACCTTCAAACCTTCCTTGAACCTTCTCTATGGTCTGCTCATATGATCGTCAATATTTGCATATACCATGTTACAATACCACACTTCCTTACTTACATCATCTCACAAATGAGATCTTACATATATACCAAAACCTAAGACCAAATGTGTAGGTAGGCTAATTAAGAATATTATAATTAAATCAATTACAGATCAGTCAAGATGTGATGCATCATGTCGGCTCAATACATTTACAACAATATCCAATTGATTAAATTATCTCCATAACGTGTCGTACTGATTTGGAATAGATAATGCATGTCGGTCCATAACCTAGACCAATTTGTCAATAACAACAAATATGTCAACTCGATTAGACCAATAACCAAAATACCAAAACCAAGTATCCAAACCATGTCTTTGACATAACCAAGTGATCTACAAATGATATCAAGTCATCTTCAATGCTGGTGAATAATATAACCTGTCGGTGACTGGTATATAAGTGACTATGCATATGTCACTGAACTTGCCAGTGAACATAACCAAATATCTCCAGAAGGATAAGTGTTGACATCAATGACAAAACCAATGCAACACATCTATGATACCAACAAGGATCAAATCCCAACTTATAGTTTTATCTCCCACTAAACATCTCAGCAAGTTTCCCAAACTCCGGTTAACTACTTCTATCTATCCATTAGTCTATGGATGAAAAGTAGAACTAAACTTGAAATCTGTCTTCATCTTCTTCCAAAGTGTTCTCCAAAATAGCCAACAAAATTAGTGTCTCTATCGAAAACTATTCTCTTAGGTAATCCATGCAATCTCACCACTTCCTTGAAAAATAGGTCTACAACATGCAATGCATCTGATGTTTTCTTACAAGGTATGAAATGAGCAATCTTTGAAAATATTTCCACTACCAAAAATATAGAATCATTCCCTCTCTGTGTCTTAGGCAACCCAAGTACAAAATCCATGCTTATATCCTCCCAAGGTATTACTGGTACTATCAAAGGTTTATAAAATCCCACATTCTGACTACTACCTTTTGCAATTTGACAAACTCTACAACTCTGCACATATCTCTTAACATCCTGATGAATCTGTGGCCAAAAGTACTGCTCACTCACCAATGCAACTATTTTATCAATGCCAAAATGTCCAACTAAACCTCCATTATGCTTCTCTTTGATTAGGTTCTCTCTCATGGAACTCTTAGGTATGCATAACTGAACTCCCTTGAATAAAATATCTTCCTAAATGAAATAATCCAACCATTTGCTTCTATCAACCATAAAAAGTTCTCTACATGCTTTCCAAGTTTCTACAAAATTCAAGTCTTCATCATACAAGGTCTTAAAATTTTCAAAACCGAATACTGTCACTCTCATCTCTGTCAACAAATTCCTTCTCCTACTCAATGCATTAGAAACTTTGTTAGATTTCCCACTTCTATGCTTCAACACAAAGGTGTAACTCTGCAAGAATTCTACCCATCTCATATGTCTCTGATTCAACATACTCTGACTGTTCAAATACTGCAAAGCTTTATGATCTGTATACAACACAAACTCCTTAGGCAACAAGTATGTATTCATTTCTTCAAGGCTTGAACTACGACATAAAGTTCCCGATCATACATTGAATAGCTCTTCTGGGCATCATTCAATTTCTCACTGAAATATGCTATTGCTCTCCCTTCTTGACTCAAAACTGCTTCTATTATTGTTCCACTTGCATCACAATCCACTTGAAATACCTTATTGAAATCTAGTAAAGCCAACACAAGCCCCTCAGTCACTTTTTGCTTCAACAATTCAAAACTTTTTTTTTCTCCAGTGGTCCACTTGAATTCCTTCTGATCTCCCCTCATGGTCTCAGTCATAGGGTTACAAACTAAACTAAATTTTTTGATAAACTTCCGGTAAAAACTAGCCAATCCATGAAATGATCTTACCTCTCCAATGCTTTCTAGTGTAGGCCACTCAACAATGGCTTTAACATTCTCAGGGTCCATTTTCAAACCATCCTCAAATATCAAACTCCTAAATAGACTAACTCATCCTTCATGAAAGTACACTTATTCATATTGATCAGCAACTTTTCTTATCTCAACCTCTGCAAAAATTGTCTTAACTACAACAAATGCTCCTCTTTTGTTCTACTAAAAATCAGAATGTCATCCAAATACACAATAACAAACTTACCGACAAATTTCTTCAATACCTCATTCATCAGCCTCATGAAAGTACTCGGTGCATTAGTCAATCCAAAAGGCATCACTAACCATTCATATAGTCCTTCATTTGTCTTAAATGTTGTCTTTTACTCATCACCTTCTCTGATCATGATCTAATGATATCCACTCTTCAAATCTATCTTTGTAAAGTATTTTTCTCCACTCAAACAGTCCATTATGTCATCCATCCTGGGCAAAGGAAACCAGCATTTCACTATGATCTTATTTATTTCTCTTGAATCGGTACACATCCTCCATTCCTGTTAGGTGCTAATACTATTGGCACTACATAAGGGTTCAAACTTTGCCTTATCAAAAATTTCTTCAATAGATCCTGCACTTGTCTATTCATTTCTTCATTATCTATCAGTGTCAATTGGTGTACAACTTTGTTAGGCAAACTAGCTCCAGGAACCAAGACTAATACTTCTAATAGGTGGCAATCCACCAAGTACATTATCTGAAATGATATCCTCATATTTGTCAGCAAATCTCTTATCTATGTTGGGTGTTCTCCTTCCAGTTTCGGTCTCTTTGTCTTCTTAGGAATTAAGGCAAAACACACAATCTCATGTCTTAGTCCATCCATGAATTTCCTTCCATCCACTAATCAGATTCTAGAATTCGTAAAGACTTCATTCTTCAAAGGTTCCTCCAAAGGTAACAAGGTTTGCTTCATCCCATTGGCCACAATAGTGTATGTATTCTTTCTCCCATCATGTACTGCCTATCTATCAAACTGCCAAGGTCTTCCCAACAAAAGATGGCAAATATCCATAGGCATAATATCACACAAAACTTCATCATGATAATTCCACTTTTTCAATTTTACTAAACAATGTTCACTTACTAACAACTTATGTTCATCCCAAATCCATGCTATCTGATAAGGCTTAGGATGTTTCAATCTCTCCAATTTCAACTCATTCACCATCTCTTTTGAAACAAGATTATTTGAACTACCACTATCAATAAAAACTTTACAACACTTATCGGATACCTTACATCTAGTCTTGAATAGGTTCTTCCTCTGCCAGGGTTCTTCATCTCCTCTGATATAACACAAAGCTTTCCTCATCATCAACACTTCTCCATCTTTCGGTTTATTGTCTGATCTGGTGGGGTTTTCTTCCACCAATTCTTCTCTTCTGGTAGCCTCTATATTCTTACTTTCAAATGCATGGTGTCCTTCTCCTCCACATTTAAAGAAGGTTCCTCTAAATGTCCTCTTGTCTTGTCTTCCGAATTTCTCATTTCAGTAACCATCTAGTTCTCTCCTCTAGTATAAATTTCTATCATCCTTCTGGTATGAATTACCTTCCTTGCTCACTTCCTTGTCCTTGTTCTTATATGTATTGGTTCCTCTTCCTCGGGTATATCCTCTTCCTCCTTTAAATCTTCCTCCAATAAACCTTCCACATCTACCTCTATGTCTCTACTCATGTCTTTTGTTCAATTTCTCTTCATCCTTTATTGCATACTAGTAAGCCTCTTCAACACTCTCCAATTTGATCATACCGAGTTCATCTTGTATAGCATCCGCAATCCATTCAAATATCTTGCAATTTTTTCAACTTCATCATCAACATATTTGGATCTGCTGTTCTATTTGTAATATGCTTTGGTGTACTCCTTCACACTAGATTCCTTCTGGCTCAGATTCTCCAACTTCCAAAATAAATCCACTTGATAGTTCGTTAGGAAAAACTTGGATTTTAACTTAGCAATCATCCTATCCCATGTCCTAATCTTTTCTTTACCTCTTCTTTGTCTACCAACTTGCAAATGCTCCCACTAAAGAGACACATGACCTTTCAATCGGGTATAGGCATACTTTACCTTCCTTTCTTCTGTAGTGTTTTTAAAATCAAAATCTTCTCCATCTCTGAGATCCAATCCATCAATTCATCTAAATCTAACTTCCCATCATATTCCGATGGAGTAAAATGAGGTTTTGTGTTCACCCTACTCAAAACCCTTAAAAACCTTTCTTCTTTTAGATCAAATGTCGGTAGGTTCACTTGTTCCATCGGGTCTTCTTCTCCTTCATCTTTGCTCACATCCTCAATATGTTAGCCTCTTTTTTGGGTTGTCTCCACGGATTCTAATTGGGCTTCTATTCCTCACAACATCTCCATCACATCAGGGTCTACATTCCCATGCACTCCACCATTGATTCATGCTAGTCCTTTGCAATTGTAGGTTGGATTTGCAATCTGGCACCCTACAACCAAAATTTCAAGACACGCAAGCTCTGGAACAAAACTTCGCTCTGATACCACTTGAAGCAGTCACCGGTGAGTAGGGACCTCATGATAACTCAGTGATGAACAGTGAGTACCAAACTAGTACTGAGAGGGGAGGGTGAATCAGTACAGACATAAAGACTTTTCCTGAACTAGTTTGATTGCAGACTGTAAACTATTGGCAATCCCTAACATCGGTCCGAACTAGATTACTACTGGTTAAACACAGTGCAACTGTGAAAGACATGAACTAGTCAATCTTCTTAGCTTTCCATACAACCTACTCCCTCATTTCCACTTTGTCCTTATGCATAAACATATAATCTATCATCAAAGATACAATGATTTACCACTAAACAAGAAATAACAAAACATCACATGAAAGAGGCATCACACATGACACACATATTTTTTTCACGTGGAAACCTAACTGGGAAAAACCACAGTGGGGATGAATACCGACAAGTTGTTTTTGAACTCTTTAGAAGTCCACTCTATTAGGAGCTAGATCTAGTTAAAGACTGTTACATCAGGTTCTATTAGGAACCGATCCTATTAGGGATCACCCAGTTAAGGGATGGCTAGAATACTTGGTTAAGGGTTAAACCCTATTAGAGGTTACCTTGCTAGAGGATTTTATGAACTCAATGGCTTTGAGTCACCCTGTTAAAGGATTTACAACAAGCTAGTTAAAGCTACCCTGTTAAGGGATTTTCCAACTGTTGAAGTGGTTAGAGCTCAACAAGTATCACAATGATCTGGTAATAGCACTCAATGCCAATGCAGATCCACTTTAGTTCCTTCCTTCTACACACACACTATGCAGGTATCAATCCTCTCAACTGGTTTGGCAAGAATCACATATCTCTGCACATAGATACACACACAAAATTTGCCAACAACCTCAACATGAAACACCACATCGACCTTATAGGAAACAGATAGGTCGGTAGCATAAACCCTAAACCCTAAACACTTAGGTTGAGAAATTTATTTAGTTCAATCCTGACCATTGAACACTTTGCCTTTGAATACAACGGTCTTGAACACATCTCAAGACATTCTCCATCATTTGTTCTTCACCACTTCTTGGAGGCGATAACCCATCATGTGTTCTCCACCATTTGTAGAGACTTTTCACATTCCCGAGGTAGATAAGATAAATTTCCTTCATGCAAGATCCTTCATGCACACAAGGCTGACCTGGTGACATGATCTAACCTCCATTACAATTCTCACTTCAACCAGAAACCCTGAGACTGAGACTACCAACCAATAGACATGCCATATGAACCCTTGATACAAAACATTCCATATACTGGTTCTCGTTCCAAAATACCGGTTCTCTTGTTCTCTTTGCGACATACTGGTTCACTTGGACAAGCATACCACTTCACTTTTTCACATATGCCGGTTCACAACATCATACTGCTTCTCTTTGTTAGTTGCTTAACTTCAATATACCGATTCACTCAACATATTGACATCAATGACAACATACAGTATTAACATGTCATCATGCTCTGTACATATGCCAATAATCTCCCCCTTTGGCATTGATGGCAATATACAAGGATATCTCTCTTTTTGCATCACATCTTCTCCCTATTGTTGTAGATATTTTCTCCTATTGTTACAGATATCTTCTCTGCTTCACATCTTCTCCCCCTTTGACAACAATGCCAAAGTGGAGGCACAAGCTGCCCTGTCCACTATGCTACTCCCCCTGAGGAGTAGCATCCTACAACACATCAATCATGAAGCAATATATCAATGGAAGACCTGACTGATGTGGAGCATAGACTTTTAATTTACCTCTTGAAGGGGCAGCACCCCTAATTTACCTCTCAGATAGGTAATGGTAACCTTTGGTAGAGGCTTGATGAATATATCTGCTAACTGCTCCTTACTGGAAACATGTTCCAATACCACCTCTTTGTTCTGAACCTTTTCCCTCAAGAAATGATACTTGATTTCAAAGTGCTTGGTTCTAGCAAGTAAAACCGAATTCTTGAAAATGTTAATTACACTTGTATTGTCACAAAATATGCTTACCGGTTGAAATACAAGAACTTTGAAACCATTCAATACATGCTTCATCCAAATAGTCTGGGTGCAGTTCATAAAAGCTACAACATACTCCACTTCTGCTGTAGACTGAGAGATACAACTCTGCTTTTTACTCATCCATGAGATCAGTCTACCACTGAGAAAGAATGCACCACCAATTGTGCTCTTCCGGTCATCTACATTACCAGCCCAATCAGCATCTGTGAACACTTTAGGTTGAAATCATTATTGTATGGATACCATAATCCATATTCAATAGTTCCCTTCAGATATCTAAGAATCCGCTTGATTGCTACGAGGTGAGATTCTCTTGGGCTTTTCTGAAACCGAGTGGTAATACCCACTGCATGTGCAATGTCCAATCTACTATGCACTACATAATGCAACTTACCAATCATTGATCGGTATTCCTTCTCATTTACCAATGCTGAGTCATCTTCTTTTGATAGTTTAGAACCGGTCACCATTGGTGTACCAACCGGTTTACTGTCTTCCATGCCAAAGGTCTTCAACACCTCTTTGACATACTTGGACTGAGTAATAAAGATTCTATTTTTCATTTGTTGAATCTGCAGTCCGATGAAGAACTTAATCTCCCCTATGAGTGACATTTCAAACTCCTTTTTCATCTCATCTGCAAAGTCATGACTCATCTTGTCATCTCCACCAAAGATTATGTCATCAACAAATACTTCACAGATCAGAATCTGATCTCCTTCTGATTTCAAGTAGATATTTCTATCTTCACTTGTTCTTTCAAATCCAATCTTCACAAGATGGGAATACAAGCATTCATACCATGCTCTTGGTGCCTGCTTCAGTCCATATAAGGCTTTATGTAGCCTACACACCATGTCACTATCTTCTGATAGGGCAAACCCATCTGGTTGCTCTATATACACCTCCTCTTTAAGTATTCCATTTAAAAAAGCAAATTTTACATCCATTTGGTATACCTTGAATCCTTTAAAAGTTGCATATGCAAGAAGCATACGAACTCCTTCCAATCTTGCTACTGGAGCAAAGGTTTCTCCATAGTCTTCTCCTTCTTCTTGGGCATATCCTTTACATACTAGTCTGGCTTTGTTCCTTACCACTATGACATCCTCATTTAGCTTATTTCTAAAAACCCATTTGGTTCCAATGAAATTTTTATGCTCTGGTCTAGGTAGCAAAGACCACGAACCATTCTTTTCTATCTGGTCAAGTTCCTTCTCCATTGCATTGATCCATTCTTCATCTTTATGTGCCTCTTTGAATGATTTAGGCTCAAATTTAGAGATCATACATGAGCTTTCTCTGACCTTTCTTCTTGTAAGAATTCCTGCATCTTTGTCTCCTATGATCTGATTTGGATCATGATTGAGTTTGACATACCTAGGTATGTTCTTAACAACTTCCTCTTGCTTTTCTTCATTATCCTCATCTTCATCAACATCAACATCTACTAGTGTAGGAGCACAATTATTGGTACTGGGCTGATTTGCAACCGGTTCCCAGAAAGTTACTACCGGTTCATCTCCTACTTGCTAACTGTCGATTCCCTTTGCTTTCTCAAAGTTTTCATCAACCCAAACATTGATGCTTTCAACGATTCTCTGAGTCCTATTATTGAAACATTTGAGAGCTTTACTTTTTGTGGAATATCCTAGGAATATTCCTTCATCACATTTTGCATCAAACTTGCTCTGATGTTCACTCCTCTTGATATAGCATTTGCTACCAAATACTCTAAAGTAGCTTACCATGGGTGTCTTACCAGTCTAGTACTCATAAGGACTCTTATCCTTTCCTTTCTTGATGAGTACATGGTTCATTGTGTAGATTGCAGTACTCACTGCTTCTCTCCAAAAGGTGTGAGCGACCTTCTCTTGGATCAACATAGTTCTAGTTGCTTCAACCATAGTCTATTTGATTCTCTTTGCTAGGCCATTCTACTATGGAGTCTGGGGGGCAGACAGGTGCCTCTTGATGCCATTTTCTTCACAATATTTGTTGAATTCACTGGAAGTGAATTCCCCTCCTTGATCAGATCTAAGGCATTTGATTCTTCTTCCACTTTCCTTTTCTACCAGTGCTCTGAAAGCTTGGAACTTTCCAAAGGCTTCAGACTTGTCCTTCAAGAATGTGACCCACATCATTCTTGAGCAATCATCTATAAGAATCATAAAATACCTATCTCCCTGCACAGTCCTAGTTTTCATAGGACCACACAAATCAGTATGCACAAGATCAAGTAAGTTGTCAGTAGTGAAAGATTTACCTTTGAAGGTTGAGGAAGACATTTTCCCCAGTTGACATTCTCTGCACAAAGGATTTTCCAGTTTGCTCAGCATCATTAGTCCTCTAACTACCTTGATCTTACTGGCCTTTACTATGTTATCAAAGTTTACATGGCAGAGTCTCCTATGCCATATCTAGCTATCATCAAACTTAGCCATAAGACATGTACTTATATTTGCATTCAAATGAAATAAGTTACCTTTGGTCTGCATATCGGTGGCCATCAGTTCACCATTCTTTCCTTTGATTTAGCACACTCCATTTTTGAATTCCAGAGTGAGTCCACTGTCATTCAACTGGGCAACACTCATTTGATTGTGTCTAAGACCTTCCATCCAATACACATTGTCAACATTGCTCTTTCCATTTAGAGAGATGGACCCTCTGCCTTTGACCATACATGGTGCATCATTACCAAAATGAACCACGCCACCATCATACTCTTCCAGAGATAAAAACTTGCTCCTGTCACCAGTCATATGGTGAGAACAAACACTGTCAATAATCCACTCATTGGAATTATCAAAGTAGGAGACAAGAGCCTTCTTGTCTGACACATCCTCCTTGACTGCAACAAACACAATATCTTCATTTTCTTCATCTTCTGATTCCTCATCTGTGACACCTTCATCAACTGCTACAAAATAGTTTCTCTGGTTTCCTCCTTTGAATTTTTTGAACCTTTCTGGTTTGTCCTTGTTTTCACCATTAGGACAGTTTATAGCGATGTGTCCTATCTGGTTACAGGAGAAGCATTTCAAAGGAATCTTACCCCTATATTTGCCGGTTCCCTTAGGAAGTCTTTTGGAAAGAAGAGCTTCAAATTCCATCAGAATCTTCTCATCATCCATTTCTCTTCTCTTTCTTGGTTCACCACTGGTGCTTGCTTCTTTTCCTTTTCTAGATGGTGTAGTAGATGCTCTAAAAGCTGATTCAGTCTTCTGAACACTGCTATCAAAACTATTTAGCTCATAGGTTGTTAATTTTACAATGATAGAGTCTAGGGATACCTTAGCCTTGTCTATAGATCTCAACTCCTGATTAGCAGCAACCCTTATTGTATAGACTGGTAATAAGGACCTTAAGACTTTACTAATAATAGTAGAATCTTCCATTTTCCCTCCTGCACTCTTGATGTCTCCAACAATGGTCTTGATTCTTATTCCATATTGTTGAATGGTCTCACCTTCAACCATCCACATGTCTCCAAACTTCCCTCTAAGGCTTTCTTCCTTAGCTTGTTTTACATGCTCATCACCGCCATAGATATTCTCAAGAGTATCCCATACTTCTTTGGGATTTTCTTTATCCTGGACATCGATAAACTCAATGTCAGAAAAGCTGCTTATTAGGGCTTCCATGACTTGCCCATTCTCCTGGATCTCTCTCTTTTGATCATCAGTGAGAGTACCGGTAGGAATAGCATAGGCATTTTCAACATAGCTCCAGTGTTGAGCACCCATGCTTCTGATGTATATCTTCATTCTATCTTTCCATATTTTAAAATTATCTCTGTTGAACTTTGGACCTTCCCTCTTCATTATTACAATAGGATCTTTCCCTCCAGTGGTTAAGCTTACAACACAGAGGACCTAGAGGGCACTTTGATACCAATTGATAACTCAATGATGAGTAATGAGTACCAAACCGGTACTGAGAGGGGGGTTGGTGAATCAGTACAGGCATAAAGACTTTTCCTAAACTGGTTTGATTGCAGACTATAAACTATTGGCAATCCCTAACACTAGTCCGAACCAGATTACTACCAGTTAAACACACTGCAACTATGAAAGACATGAAATGGTCAATCTTCTTTCAGATAATCTATCATCAAAGATACAATGATTTACCACTAAACAAGAAATAACAAAACATCACATGAAAGAGGCATCACACATGACACACATATTTTTTTCACGTGGAAACCTAACTGGGAAAAACCACAGTGGGGATGAATACCGACAAGTTGTTTTTGAACTCTTTAGAAGTCCACTCTATTAGGAGCTAGATATAGTTAAAGACTGTTACATCAGGTTCTATTAGGAACTGATCCTGTTAGGGATCACCCAGTTAAGGGATGGCTAGAATACTTGGTTAAGGGTTAAACCCTATTAGAGGTTACCTTGTTAGAGGATTTTATGAACTCAATGGCTTTGAGTCACCCTGTTAAAGGATTTACAACAAGCTAGTTAAAGCTACCCTGTTAAGGGATTTTCCAACTGTTGAAGCGGTTAGAGATCAACAAGGATCACAATAATATGGTAATAGCACTCAATGCCAATGCAGATCTGCTTTAGTTCCTTCCTTCTGCACACACACTATGCAAGTATCAATCCTCTCAACTAGTCTAGCAAGAATCACGTATCTCTACACATAGATACACACACAACATTTGCCAATAACCTCAGCATGAAACACCACATCAACCTTATAGGAAATAGATATGTCGGTAGCATAAACCCTAAACCCTAAACACTTAGGTTGAGAAATTTAGTCGGTTCAATCCTGACCATTGAACACTTTGCATTTGAATACAATGGTCTTAAACAAATCTGAAGACATTCTCCATCGTTTGTTCTTCACTGCTTCTTGGAGGCGATAACCCATCACACGTTCTCCACCATTTGCAGAGACTTCGCACATTTCTGAGGTAGATAGGAACAATCTCCTTCATGCAAGATCCTTCACACACACAAGGCTGACGTGGCGACATGATCTGACCTCCATTACAATGCTCACTTCAACCAGAAACCCTGAGACTGAGACTACCAACTGGTAGACATGCCATATGAACCCTTGATACAAAACATTCCATATTCCAGTTCTAATTTCGACATACTGGTTCTGGTTCACAACATCATACCGGTTCTCTTGTTCTCTTTGTGACATACTGGTTCACTTGAACAAGCATACTGCTTCACTTTTTTCACATATGTCGGTTCACAACATCATACCGGTTCTCTTTGTCAGTTGCTTAACTTCAATATACTGGTTCACTCAGCATATTGATATCAATGACAACATACAATATTAACCTGTCATCATGCTCTGTACATATGCCAACACCTCAAGGAGATTAGTCCAAACTGGCCAACAAGAGTAAACACAATGGAAACACACATATATGATGGAGGCAATGTAGAATAGATAGTTTTATTGCATGAAATTTGATTACATCCAACCGGTAACAACCGGATTACAACATACCGACACACAGGCTTGGTAGAATAGGTCATATCGAGACCTTGAATCGAAAGATCTATCATCTAGGCACAGTCTATCTATCTGATACTTCTTCCTTCTCTAATTGATTACATTCTAAAGCATGATTATATATATATATATATATATATATATATATATATATATATATATATATATATATATATATATCAATCCAAAGGATTTGGTCGGCCCAAAAGGATCAAAACCCGAAGGACAAGACCTAATGTGCAAAATGAACAAGGTTGGCCTCTGCCAAGAGATTCCTCTAGAAAATACAAATGATGAAACATAGAAGGTCAGCCACACACCAAGAAACATCAAGATCAACATCCAAGGCTTTGCAAGCTTCGGAATGGGTTTTGGTAGATCACCAAAATAAGTCTCAGGCAACCAGTAACAAGAAGTTGTCATGAAAACCGGTAGTGATCTCTTGTTGGAAAGTGATAAAAAAGAGATGTGGTTTGAAAGAAAGAAATATGATCAAGTATTCAAGTAGAATCCAACTCCACGGGATCTGGTGAGCCAAAACTGGGACACCATAAAGGAAAATTGAATCTGTGAACAAAACAGAAAAGAAATATTTTTGGTTGATGCAAGATTGTTGTGAACCAAGGATGCTCCCGCATCAACATCAAAAGAAGGCCTATACATTTGAAGAGATATGTCCATATCCCTTTGATAAATCAATCTTCATGGCTACTTATCCTCCCAGCTTTGAAATACCAAAATTTTAAAAATATAAAGGAAAGGGAGACCCTAGAGAACATGTCAAGGAGTTCTTAATAGCTTGTCAAGAAATCTCTTATAGTGACGTCTCTTTAAGGAGGTTTTCCCCTAAGAACCTAGGAGGACCTATCCTCGCATGGTTCTCTAATTTTGCCACATGGGTTCATCACTTCATTCCTTGATGGCTGAAAAAATTGTGTCTCACTAAAGGTATAATATTGAAAGTGATGCATCTATAATGGACCTATGCAATACCAAACAAAGGAATGGGGAAACTTTTGTTGATTTCTTGCAAAGATGGCATCATCTTGTCAAGGAATGCACTTGGGATATCCCTAGAACACGTGAGGTGGAATTATTTATTTGTAATCTTGTACCTGAAATGTCCTTTTGCTTATGTGTCTGATGGCTTGAAGATTATGAAGAAGTCGCCAAGAAAGGCTTAGCCTTAAAGTGCACCCTAATTGAGAAAGGTGCCATTAAACACTATCAAAAGGAATCTCAAGGTTCCTTCAATTACAAGCCTCAGTTTTGGGCTAAAAATAAAAATGAGGTGAATGATGGTGTAACTAACACAAAACATGTTCAAACAATTCAATTTCCTTCCAATCTACCACCACAATCAAACCCACCTCATAATCCTCTAACTCACCAAAAATAAACCAAACCCAACACCACCATTTCCATCAATTATAAAGCACCCCCATGATCAAACAATCAAATAAAGTGTGAGTATACACCTCTCGCTCAATCTATTGATTGTTTTTTTAAACAACTTGCTAAGGCCAATATGCTGGAATACCCTATTATATGACCTTATGATGAGAATCAACCCAAACCCGCGTGGTGCAATGACAACGAATATTGTGAATATCACTGCATCAAAGGTCATGATAATAAGAAATACATGGAATTTAAGATCTACATCTAGGACCTTATTGATAGATGAGAGGTTGAATTAGCAAGAGCTAAACCAAACATGTCCAATGAAAATTTCAAAATCTTTCAAGATCCCCTTCCAAAACATGATAAGGGAAAAACTTCATCATCTCACTCCATCTCATATGATTACACAAATACCATATCATCCTATGAATCCCTTGTTAGTCACATAGAAGCTATCAATAACCATGTTAATACTATCACTATTAAGGGAGTCGACAACCCTACTCCCTCCTAAAGAGGGAGAGTCATCCTTCAGGTAGTATCCACCACTCTGGTTGATTGCAACATTACCACTCACCATGGAAGAGTCACTATCCAAGGAGTTGCCCCCCCCCACCCACCCCCCACATTCATCCTCTAAAGCTCCATCCACATCTCACTATAATATCCTTGATCACCTTGGCAAAACTCCTACATAAATTTCTATCCTTGAGCTCCTTAATTCATCACCCATCCATAGAGAGATCCTTGAAAAATCTTTGCTTGAGTCACATGTTCCTAATAAAATTAATGCCTCCCAATTCCAAGATTTGATAGGAAATATTGCCACCTAGTATCACCTTGTCTTTACCTCAAAAGATGTATCATCCACCCATCCATCCCATAACAAACCCCTCCATATTGAAGCCATTGTACATAAGCATAAAATCAAAAGGGTCCTTATAGATGGTGGATCCGGTCTAAATCTATGTACATATAAATTAATAAAATGATTGGGATACCCTGAGGACTTTATTGATTCAAAGGGTAAAATCACAATCAAAGCATATGATGATGTTGAAAGCGTTGGACATTGTTGCTGCTAGGATATGTTGTTGTCATTAATATCAACATATTCATATGATTTATTACTCTAGTGATTGCAGATTGGTTTATTGGGATCATGGTTTGGTGCATGGAGTATTTCTAGTGTCATTACATCTTTCTCTATTGGTTTTAGTGATTTGGGAAGCTTAATTGATCATATCATATGATCCAATTTGCAGTTTGGTTTTCTTGATCAGTGCTTTGCAGAGTTTGGTATTTCCTCCGGTATATTCCGGTGTGATTAGATCTTGAGCTAAGAATTTGGATGATTGTTTGGATGTTCTTGTGTATGTTCATTTTAGATGGTTCATGATTTGGTGCTTTGAAATTTATCTTTCTTTGTGACAGTTGCTATTGTTTGAGTATTCTTGAGGTTCATATGTTGGTTGATGAAAATTTGATGAGTGGTGTTGGTACAACTATTAGTGATTATTCTAATGTGCTTTCTAGTGTTTCCTAATTATGTCCTATTTGTTTTGATGATCCACATTGATCATTGTGTGAGTTTCTAGTGGTTTTCATGATCTGGTGATGTTCTTCATGTTATGCGGTATTCTCGATGGTATAGCATGTTGTGTTTGATCTTGGTGAGATTTCTGGTGGTGATGCATGTTTGGAGATTTTATTTAGGTTCATGTTATGTCATGTATATCATTTTATTGGTTCGGTGGTCGATCTTTGTATCATGTAATGTAATTTTCTAATTAGGTGTTGAGGGTTTAGCAGACCTTGTTGTCAAGGTTGATGAAATTGTATAAATAGGTGACAAAGTCATGTAATTTATGTATCAAGGTTATATTTGCATTATTAGAGAGTGGTTTATGAGTGAATAAAGGAATTCATCCTTCGGTATTGTGTTTGAGAAGAGTTTTGGAGGGTTGCAGAGAAAACATATGTGCTTAACCAGAACTATCATCAGACATTAGCATATGCTATCACTGTAGCTCATTCCTTCTGGATTGTAGTCTTAATCTTGTTATAAGTCAGTGAGACTTCCTTGAGGGTTGTAGCCTTCTGGGTTATTATATTTTGAGCAGTAAGCTCTAGGCAGCGAGCCTAAATGTAGGTGCATTCCCCATTGTAATATTTTCACATACTACTGCAGAGTATCATCTTATTGTGGGTAGGTTCCCACCATGGTTTTTACCTTAACCAAGTTTTCCACATCAAAATCTTGGTGTTGTATGTTGTGCTATCAGTTTTCTTATCCTTGCTATTGCTGCAGCTTATGAGATTTGCATTTAAGGTTAAGTTTCATAATTCGGTGAAAACTAACTCACCCCCCCCTCTCAATTTTCCTTCATTGTTGTTGCCAACAATTGGTATCAGAGCTAGATCCTTCCAAAGAAGCTTGACCGTTTGAGGTGATCTGGGATGGAAAATGGAAGTGAAAGTGTTATCTTTAAGAAGGAGAGTGAGATTTGATGGAAGTAACATGCTATATGGAAGAACTAGATGGATGTGCAGTTGAGATGTCTTGGAGAGGATTACTGAAAGATTACAAAGAATGCCTATTTATTTCCTCTGAATGGACTGGTTACTATTGATGAGATCAATGAAGCCATAAATAACATTAGAGCTAAGGAAGCATTATTGAGTGCCCTGGCTAATTAAGAGATGACTAATGTCATGGGACTTTAGACTGCACATGAGATCTGGGGGAATCTTGAGACCTTGTATGAAGGAGATAAGCAAGTCAAAGTTGCTAAGTTGCAGAGTTTGAAAGGGAAGTATGAGATGTTGAGAATGGGAGAAGATGATAACATAAGTTCCTTTATGGCTAAGGTAAATTAACTTGTCCTAGGTATCAAATGTGCCGGTGGAACCCTTGAAGAAGATGAAATTATTGCTAAGGTGCTGAGATCATTGTCTCCTACTTACAAACATAAGGTAGTTGTTATTGATGAGATCCGGAGTGTGACTATTGGGACTCATTAAAATTGAGTCAAGTTTAGAGGCCCAATTCAAATTTTTGCTTTGCATTTCCAAATGAGTTAGTTTGAATGACCTAGTTAGAGAGGGGGTAAGTGGAGCCAGCTGATTTTTAGAGGGTAAGGCTTGGGATTCATGTCCTACACCTTTCATTTGGCCTATGCAGTGATGTGCAACTTTCAGAATTCAGTTTGGAGAAGTTTATCAGGTACCCATTTCGAGGGGTGAGCTGAAAGTGCATTTTAGGCACAAATGCAGATTTTATTGAGTAGCCTACTTTGAGCGATTACATATTTTTTCCTATTGATTGTCTTGAATAAATTCAAAATGGATTCAATTATATGCATAAATGTGAGTCATTCTGCAAAATTTCAAGTCCTAACGAATCCATTTGCTCAGTTTTCAAAGCCAAATCCATTTGCAGTTTGTGTGTTTTGGTAAGTCCCTGTTTTGACAACTAGTAGGAGCCCTGTTTTGCACGAGTGTAAAGGTTGCCTCAGTGAGAGTTATGACAGAATTTTTATTCCGAACTAATTTTGGTATAAATGATGAGCTACGTTTCAAATTTCAAGCCTCTATCAATCCGTTTGATCAGTTTTCAAAAGGGTTCATTGAGCCATTATTTTCAGTCTTCTGCACTTTCAGTGTTGTATGAGTTAAAGTAGTTGTTTTTATGGGCATGCCATTTGCATCTGTCAGGCTTTTGGTCAAATTGAGAATTCAAAGATTTAGTATGTACTTCAACATACCTGTGTGTCAAATTTGAGGGTCTACGAAGGTCGTTTGATATTTTTAAGAAAGGCGTCATGTGTTACCAGAACATTGACTTCATCAGGTCTGCAGTGTCAACAAAGCCAGTTGGTCATTTTCGCCAATTAATATCTCTTCACTTGGGACTCGTCTTGAGAAACCGTTTCGTAGAATTCATGCTTGTATATCAAAGTACACGTCTGTCAGATGGCGAGGTCCAGAAAGGTGTTTTGACAGGTTTGAAAATTACATCTTCACGATTAAATGCGAAAATGTGGCATAGTTGCCTGAAGGTTGCAAAATGCGGATTAATGATCCGAAAACAATGCCGATCGATTCCAGAGGTAATTTTAAGGTTCTTGAGGTTTTTCAGAGGTCAGTGGCATGAAAATGAAAATTTTTTTAGTCGGACCCACTTGGATAAACGCTTGTGCATTAATTTTGTGGCGGGATGTTCTAATTTCACAGTATTTCAACCCTAGAGATAATCAAGAAAGTGATTGATGCTATGGCTTACTCAAAGTTGAATTTTCTACATTGGCATATTAGAGATTCCAATCTTTTATAAACTTATGCAATGGAAGGCGATGGTTTTGGAGTAGATGTTTGAAACATTGAAACAAGGAGCAAATGGCATTATGGCAGGTGTAAAACTAGCACTTCCCCTCCTCGCATGGTTGTTAAAAGATCATCATGAATTCCTTCCAAGCAAATGCATTTAGAGAATTAACTTCCTCCTCCGTGGCATGGTGAAAGTCTGAAGTTTAAACTTCAGCAAATAAAACTCCAGCCAATTGCAACAACAACATTAAAACTTCCAAGTAATGTAACTCCAGGCAAAATGAAATAGCAACTTGTGGAGTGTGGATGGAAAGAGACAGCATAAAGTTTTAAAACAAATGCATTTGGCAAGTGTAAAACCCCCTCCTTCAGCATACATATTAAAAACTTCAAGATTTGCAATTGGCAAGTTTAGTGCCAATGTTCCCAGCCATGGTAATTGGTAAAACAAACAGATTTTTTAAAATCTTTAATGCAATTAGCATCTTCCCTCTGCCATGGAGTTTAGAGGCTATTCAGAGGCTTTCAACAATTGTAGCATGGCTGGTGTTCTCCATTAATCTCCAGCAGTCACTCCTCCCTCCGTGTATAAGCTGGAGTGGGCTTTTTTTTTAATCTTTCAACTAATGCAATCTACATTAATCTTCCCCCATGCTGTGAGCCAGAAGGAGATGTCAACGTGGCTATTTGGAAGGCTGCAAAAAATTCTTCAACAATATAAAATTCTGAGCAAAATGCAATTAGTAGTAGGCAATGTAGAGTTGAAGAGGCAATGAAATTCAAATAGAAAATACAAGTTCAGCCCTGTATGGAGTTTTGAAGTCTACAGCATTTAAATTGGCAAGCCCATGGCTAAGTCCTCCCTCAGCATTAGTGGCTGGGAAAGGATTTAAAACCCCCCCCAATTTGGCATTTGAAAAGGCCAAATAAATAAACAAATGCACATTGGTAGGTTTATGGCCAATCTCCTTCCTACTGTGCATGGTAGTTTAACAACAGACCATTAAAAGTTTAAGCAAAATGCAAATTGGCTGGTGTAAGAAGTGGTGTTTGGATGCCATTAAAGTTTGAAACAAATGCATTCACAAAGGCAAAACCAGCATTTTTTCCTTGTGGTGTTTCAAATAAGGCAACAAAGGGTTTCAAGCAAATGAAGACACTCAGAAGACACCATTAAAACTCAAGAAAAAGCTTCAAAATGCACAATCCCAGGCATAAGTGCAATATCCCACATTGGCTGGGTGAATGGAAAATTTTAATGTTTAAAAGCAAGGCTCCACACAAATATAATGTCAAAGCCATAAAAGGCTTTTGACGGACAGTGCCCATTGAGCACCCAAGGTGGACCCCATGCGCATGGGTGCGGATCCCAAGGTGATCGAGTTGGAGAGCTGAGTGATGACCAAGTGGACCCCATGCAAGCACGGATCTCAAGGCAGGCAGTCGAGTTTTGCAGGAAATAGATGGCTTAACCAGTGAACATGTTCCAAAAAGATCGGCGGTGTGCATGATTTCAGAGCCCGAAGTTGCATGCCAAATACCCTTCATGAAATAGCAAAAACCATGTGCATGGAAATCAAGGTAAAGATTGTGCATCTTGGAGATGATCCAACGGCTCACGTGATTTCGGAGCCTGAAGATGCAAGCCAGTTACCTATCGTGAAATGGCGAAATCTAGGTGGCAGTATGACATGGCAGTCTAGCAAGTGGGTCCCGTCCCAGTGGCGCATAGGTGGCGGTGATGTGGTGCACACGTGGCGTATAGGTGGACAGACAAGTGGTAGTGACAAAGTAGACACATGGCGGAAGGATGAGGTGTCATCCAATATGGCACCCAGTGGACCCTGCGATCCAATCAGAGATCGCCATGTGGCAGGGCGTCAGGCCAAAAAAGAGTGAAAAATTAAAATTAAATGATATAGTTGAAACTATAGAGAAAAATTGAAAAATTTAAATGATGTGCACATGTTGAGGATTAATTCGCTCAGGGGCTTATTTTTGGTCAAAATGGAAAGTATTATATACTGTCGGAAAGCTCTTGAGATGAGGAATCCGATCATGTAGTTAATTTTGAAAAATGTGGGATATTTCAAGAGCAGTTTCCATGGGAGTGAAATTCAGTTAGAGAGGAGATACTTGGCAATTTCAGTTTCAGATTTGATTTTCTTCCCTCTCCTTCTTATTCCCAATTCTTCTTATTTTGTAAGGGTTCCAAAAATTTGGAGAATGGCTCCAGTTTTCATGGTTTCCAATTCTGATTAGCTTGACCTAAATGTATACAATTTTATGTATCTTTTCAAGGTATAGTGGTCATAGTGCAGTGTTGTAAATGTGTGTTTTAGTTGCAGGTCTTACTTATGTCAGGCATGAGTAAATTCCACACAGTATTGTCTCTAGGCTTATATTTCATTGTTATGAATTGAATCCTTAAGGAGGAATGAGATTTGTTGACTTCAAGGGAGTTTGTGTGATTGTTTGTGAGTAACCTTCAAGGAAGTGTTTAAATTCTATAATCAGTCATGAAATAATGGAATATGCATCCAGATCTGATGAATTCTGTGAATGAATCAAATAATGCATTAATATAAGGTATTGATGCATGAATATCTTTTTTAAAGGAGAACAAAACTTGCAGCTATGATTTACATGTGTAGTTCTATGTGTGACTCTATTGCCCAATGAACAAGGCACTGGTCTTGTAGATTTGAGGATAGCTTCAGAACAACAATTTTAAAAGAAAATATATTTCCCTTTATGTTTAGGGGTGTGTTCTTCTCATTCCAAGCTCTTTTTTCATTTGTGGTTTATACAGATCTAGCCAATCTGTAGTGTGTTTTTTAAATTGGATGAGTTTGTGGAATGCTCTATCTGCTTCATTGATGCTGTCATGGTGAGTGAATAAGTTTGATTCAGTGCATCAAAAGGGTGTCCCCCCCTAGGTCTAGCAGAACTTGAAGTGCAGGAGGATCATTAGGATCCTATGTTATGTTGTCCAAGCCCTGAAGTATTTTATTGATTGAGGTTGGCTATCTCATAGATAGATTTGCAGGCGTTCTTGGGTTATCACTTTTGGTGAACAACAGTGACTACTATGACAAGAGATATGTTGGCTGGAAAGATTGTTGCATTTGAACTAAAAGAGTTTTATAAATCACATGGAAAGTCTGAGACAACATTTAGAGCTTCTATATCCAAAAGAAGAAGTATGACCCTAAAGAATGTAGAATATCCAAATATGAAAGAGAGAGAAGAGAGATGGAAGAGAAAGAAAGAGAATTGGAGGATATTGAAGCATTGATTGCCTAGAGATTTCCTAAAGGAGCCAGTAAGTATGATGGAAAATTTCCTCTAAAATATTTCTCTTGCAATAAGATACGACATTTTTCTTCTAGATGCCCGGAGAGAATGTCTAAATATGATAGGCATGATAAATTTGATTAGCATGATAGGAATAATAGATATGAGAAGCATGAGAAGTGTGATAAGCCTTACAAGCCTAACCAAAAGTATAAGTTGATGAATAATGATGAACAACAAATACCCTAAATGGTACTAAGAGGGGGGGGGGTGAACCAGTACAAACAAAAACTTTCTGACAATCTTATCAAGCTAAACAACACTTAACTGGTTGTCCTCATCACTAAACTTAACCATGGCAATACCGATTAAACATAGTAAGACTTCAGACATCATAGATCGATAAGTCTGAACACTTCAAATACATTTAATACTCGATAACTACTTGACCCATAAACAAATGCATGTAGTGTATCAGTGATATCATAACCAATAGCTCTGCATGCATAATCACTTAAATAAAGAACACTTAATCATCACATGGAAAATGCACAGCTCATGAAACATAGATTTTTCATGTGGAAACCCAAATGGGAAAAACCATGATGGGGATGAATACCCACAAGATTGTCTTTGAACTCTTTTGAAGCTTTCTTTGTTAGGAACCTAGTCTGGTTAAAGACTTTATAATAAGGTTCTACTAGGAACCGATCCTGTTAAAGATCACTCGATTAAGGGATGGCTATATACCCTGTTAAAGGTTACCTTGCTAGAGGATTTAAAGAAATCAATGAACTTGAGTCACCTGGTTAAAGGATTTACAATAAGCCTATTAAAGCTACCCGGCAAAGGGATTTTCCTTCTATTGAAATGGTTACAAGACAACAAGTAAAGCTTTGATCTGATAAGAACACTATATGATAAGGCTGATCCTTTTCAGTTCCTCTACTCTGTAATCACACTGCAGTTTTCTCTTACTGGTCTGGCAAGTATCTCATCACTTGGATACACACACAACATTTGCCAACAACTCACAATAAAAAACATCATCGACCTTATAGACAACAATTAGGTTGGTAGCATAAACCCTAAACCCTAAGCATTTTAGGCTTACAATACAAGCGGTCCAATCCTGACCGTCCAAACACTTTGCATAGAGCAATGCAATTTCAAACAGATCACAAGACAATTTGCATCATCCATTCTTCACTGCACATAGTAATCAATAACCCATCATGCTTTCTTCTCATACCGCTAAGAAGAATGTTCATTTTCGAGGTAGGTATTTAATGTAGTCGATCTTCACATGCAAGATCCTCAAGGAAATCCTTCACGTGCACAAAGCTGACATGGCATCATGATCTCATCTTCATCTCTTAGCTAACTCATCACAGAATGTCATCGATTGCATCACACAAGTGAGATTGCCAAATCGGAAACCCTAGAGCTGAGACTACCAACCAGTAGTCACACTCAGTGAAACTGTGACACTAGTTCGCTACTTCTCTTCATACTGATTCACTAACATCTTCCAATCTGCATATTGGTTCACTTACACTTATTGACATCAATGAAAACATACATTATCATCATATCAACATGTTAGTTCATCATATGCCAACATAAGCATCAGAAGAACTATTATTATTTTGTTGATGAAGGTGTTACAGATGAAGAATCAGAAGGAGATGAAGTTGTGTTTATTTCTATTAAATAAGATAGATCGGTACATGTTGATTCCAAAAGCTGCAATATTGAGGAAAAATCTCTAGCTTCTAGAGTTGAAGGGTAAGCTGAATGGGTGATTGACAATGGTTGTTCACATCATATGAACGGTGATAAAAGAAATTTTTTAATATGGAAAGGTACAATGGTGGAATAGTAAGATTTGGAGATGACAAAGCCTGTGTGATCTATGGTAGAGGTTCTATTTTCTTTGATGGTAAGAATAACACTAATGATGTCTTGTATGTTGAAGGCTTGAATCATAATGTTTTAAGTGTTGGATAGATTGTGGACAAAGGTTATGATTTGCAGTTCAAGAATGAAAAATGCAGAATCCTAAATACCTCTGATATAGAGATTGCATTAGGAACTAAGACTGAAGGTAATATCTTTCAATTGAATGCGGGTGAGAAAATTTGTTTGATTTCTCAAATTGATGAAAGTTGGTTGTGGCATAGGAGAATGTGTCATGTTAATTTTGATTCAATGATTAAGATCAGCTCTACACAAGTTGTTAGAGATTTGCCTAAAATTGTTAAGCCTGCTAGTCTGGTATGTAAGGAATGTCAAATGGGAAAGCAAACAAGAATTTATTTCAAGAGTAAGCAGTATACATCTGATGGATTTCT